>NC_022012.1:76215806-76224968 GCF_000317375.1 Microtus ochrogaster | reverse complement strand
TTCATCTTCCCTTTTAAAAGCAGGGACTGACTGTATGTTCAGTAGTGAGCAGGGTGTGGGAGGCTCTGCCTTTGACCCATTGCACCACAGAGAAGAGTCATAACAATAGTAGCTGCAATGCTCCCAGGAGCTGCTGAAAAGATGCTATTGCAGAGCCCAGCTTTCTTTCTGTGTTAGAAACATGAGTACCTTCGTCTTTTGTTTCTTGTGAGGCTCTTCCACATCTTCTGCAATTTGGTATGACTTCTGACCTAAAGCAAAGGGGGCTGTGGAGGGAGGTAGGGCAAAGTTATTTCTTTTAGAAAGAGAGGCTGAGCCATTTGGTGGATGCTGTGGAGTTCAGTTCACAAGTCCTGTGGCTCTGTCACCCACTGTTTGCTTCCTCCCTGCATTTCCTGTACCCAAATCATGACACCTCTTTGACTGCTAACTCCAAAGCCAAATCTATGGGACGACAACTACTTCCTTAGAACACATGGTCAGGCTGGGCGGTGGTGGCGCACGCCGTTAGTCCCAGCACTCGGGAGGCAGAGGCAGGCGGATCTCTGTGAGTTCGAGACCAGCCTGGTCTACAAGAGCTAGTTCCAGGACAGTCTCCAAAACCACAGAGAAACCCTGTCTCGAAAAACCAAAAAAAAAAAAAAAAGGACACATGGTCAGCCCGCCGCATGCAAAATGCCTGGACAAAAATTAGACCTGTAAAGCACAAAGATTAGAGAGGAAAATTTGTTTCTTAAAATGAAGACTCCTTTAAATTGCCACATTCCCAAGTTTATGGACAAGATAATTAATATAGTTGCATATGATGGACTATTTTATTGGGTAGCTATTAAAAAAAGATGACTAGAAATTAAAATGTTAAAATGCCCTGAGGGAACTGATTTGGTGAATAACACCATAAAGATTATTTTTGGAATTATTAATCTACAAGCAACAACTCTCTCAGTCACCTCTTTCCTGCAAGCTGGCTGCAAACTCAACTGCCCTCTGCAGATAGGCCAAGCTTGGCCTTCTAGGAAGAAAACCCTTCCATTATTCTTACCAAGGAAGAAAAGGATTATTTGAATGGCTGTTGAATACAAAAATGTGAGCCTTCTTCCATCCCAAGTCCTTCAACTCAGCCCTCTTTTCTGTCTGTTCTGTAACAGCAGTCTTTGAAAGAATTGACATTGATCAAATGTAATAAATGATAGCAATGCACAATTTAGGCTCACTCGGAGGACTCAGTTAACTCAGCCTCAAGTTGGGCATCTTTATAGAAGTAACAAGAATTTCAGAGCATCAAAACTTGCCACAGGAGGAATTTGTTTGTTGCATCTGTTTGTTGCATTTGTCCACTCTCTGATTATGGCTTCTAGTGAGTCCCTCTGTGACTCCTCCCATTCTGTAGTCCAGTACACCACACGGAGTCAGCAGACCCCATTAGAAGCCTACAAGTTCTTGCCTTGACCTCTGCACTCTTCTTTCTGGTGCTCACTTGGAACTCTGCTGTCCTCCTCTGCTCCATCCTGGGTGTCTTGAATCCATACATTTACAAGCAGAACTTGTTTTTCCTAATGTCTGCAGACTCAGTACAGTTTTTGTTTACCTTTTAGGCTCTTAAAGACAAGTGAGTTTTGAGGCTAAATTCCTGTGCTTAGACAACATAGTACTTGACAAGTTTTCAACTTTTTTCTCTACTCTTTTATTATTATTATTATGATTATTATGATTATGATTATTATTATTACAAATTTTCACCTCCTCACCTCCTCCCATTTTCCTCCCCCTTCCCCCAATTCCCCTCCCCCTCCCTCTTCAGTCCAAAGAGCAGTCAGGGTTCCCTGCCCTGTGGGAAGTCCAAGGTCTAGGAAGGTGAGGATCCAAACAGACTAGGCTCCCACAAAGCCAGTATATGGAGTAGAATAAAAACCCAGTGCCATTGTCCTTGGCTTCTCAGCAGCCCTCCTTGTCAGCCACGTTCAGAGAGTCCGGTTTGATCACATGCTCCATCAGTCCCAGTCCAGCTGGCCTTGGTGAGTTCCCATTAGATGGGCCCCACCGTCACAGTGGGTGGGTGCACCCCCTCGCAGCCCTGACTTCCTTGCTCATGTTCTCTCTCCTTCTGCTCCTCATTTGCACCTCGGGAGCTCAGTCAACTTTTAAAGAATTTTGGTTAAATTTAGAGAAGAGGTTGCAAAGTCTTATCCATTTTGCACAGATAAGGCACAGCCAATGGGACCTACGGACTCTCGGGTGCCTAGTCAGAGGCCGCGGCTTTGCTGCACTTACTCTCTGGCCATGGACTTTATGGGACACACACATCTGAGCAGTGTGCCTGTATCTTTATAAAGTTGTATTCCTAGGATTGCCTGATTTCAAAGTCAGGTTCCCTTCTGGAAAGTTTCTAAGACAAACATTTCTAGGAGAGACATTGGCCATTTCAGAAGGGGAAAAAAATCATTCATTTGTAAAGTAAAAAAATAAATAATTTTTGCTGCATGTATGTCTGTATGCCTGGTGGCAACAGAATTCAGAAGAGGGCATTGGATCCCTTGGAACTAGAGTTGCAGACAGTTGTAAGCTGTCACATGGGTGCTGAGAACTGCAGCTGGGTCCTCAGCAAGTGCTCTTAACCACCGAGCCATCTCTCCAGCCCGTTGGTATTTTTCTTGACAAATCTGTATGCTTCTGTGGTCGTTACTGATGCCTGCATACAAATAGCCTCCTCCTTTCTTCCTGAATAATTTAAAACCTGTTTTTTTTTTTAGGGTGAGAATATACCCAGTTCCTAAGGTTGTCAGATTTATCAAGAAATAAAGGATATGTAATTTAAAAGTTTAATTTTGGAAGTCAGTTTTAAATATATCTCAATTATTAACTATATTTAGGTAAGCCAATAAAGGACAGAATGCTTACTGATGGATTGGACTGATCACAACTCATCATGCTATGTATTCGGTCTAAGCAGTCTAAATGAAAACAGTGACCCTACCCCTGGATATTTCCCTGTCTCCCCTGCGGCTAACGGTCATGTGCTGATAGATTTAAAAGGAAACATGCCCATCACCACTGTTTCCCCCCTTTTCCTACCTAGAATGTGTATGGAAGGTCCAGGTTTGCAAGAGGGATCTTACAGCCGAGACATGATGAACTTGAGGATGAGAGCAAACTTGCTGGAGGTCAATTAGACGAAGCACCTGCCAGTCCTCTCACCCCAACGTGAAGAACTATTGCTAAAAAGACTAAACTCACAAAGTTCTGGCAAGGATGTGGATAAAATGAACACGCCCCTGCACACTGTGCCAGGAGAAACGTGCTATAGCAGCAGAAACGAAGCAGGTGTTTGTAGTCAAGGTGAGGAGACAGTGCAGCCAAAGAGTTACAGAAGTGAGCTTTATGCAGGGAGGACAGGGGTGTGCGTGAGGTTG
Source organism: Microtus ochrogaster (assembly GCF_000317375.1). Taxonomy (NCBI): domain Eukaryota; kingdom Metazoa; phylum Chordata; class Mammalia; order Rodentia; family Cricetidae; genus Microtus; species Microtus ochrogaster. The sequence goes on along the minus strand of NC_022012.1, from coordinate 76,221,558 downwards.
GCTGGGCAGGCCCTGACTGGCTGCAGGAAGGACATTTCCCAATAGGAGCGTGAAAGGAGCAGGCTGTCTAATGCAACTGGGTGCAAAACTGCAAATTCAGAAGACTTTAATGGTAGGTTTCTTTTTCCTGGGTGAGAGGTGTGTCCATTGGAGGAATTGAAACCCACTGCAGCCTTGTAAGCAACTTATTGGTGGACTGAGACACAATGGTGTCACCAATGTTAAGCTATATCAATGGGAACATAAATTATGGAAAATGGAGGTTCCACAAGAACTAATAATAGAACACGATGATTGCCACATATGTGAAATCTAGATAGGTTAATTTCATAGAAGTTGACAGTAGAGTGGTAGCTAACAAAGGCTTGGAGAGTAAGGGGGAAGGAGAGATGGGGAGATATTGCTCATAGTGTTGAATCACAGTGTCTTAGATTTCTATTGCTATGACTGAACACCCTGCCCAAAAGCAACCTGGGAGGAAGGAGTTTATTTCGGCTTACAGGCTGTAGTCCATTATCCAGGGAAGTCAGAGAAGGAACTCAAAGCAGGAAGCTGGAGACAGGAAATGATACAGAGGCCATGGAGGAGTGCTACTTCTCAGTTTGCTCCCCTAAGTCTAATTAAGTATACACCCAGGTTGCCAAAGGTGGCGCTATCAAAAATGGCTGGGTCCTCCTATATCAGTCACTAAACAAAAAAATGCCCCATAGACTTGCCCACAGGCAGATGTTATGAAGGCATTTTCTCAATTTAGAGTCCCTTTTCCCAAATGATTCTAGCCTATGTCAAGTTAATGGAAAATTAGCCAGCACAGAATTAGAAAAGAACAAGAAGTTTTGGTGTGCTATTTCAACGAGTATAGTGACAGTTGATAATAATGTCCCACATATGTCAAAAGTTCCTACCATATAGAAATGATAGATATTTGAGATGAATGTGTTCAAATTGGTTTAAATATTATGCAATACATATATGTATCAAAATATAACATAACCTATTAGCCATGTGACATTTTATATATTTGCTAAATAAAAATGTAAGAAAACATTACAAAGGAGTTTAGGTCAGCCTCACACATGAACAAAAAAATCATTCATGAACATTAAAGCATATATACATATATATATATATGATAAAGCAGTCATCATAAAATGCCCCTTAAGCAATTACAAACACACTTAAAACAAATTGAAAATTATAAAATCTCTACAATGAATTATAATGTATGAAAAGAAACAAAATAAAAAAAACTAAAAATGCAATAACCTACAGAGAATGACTCAAAATTAAAATGAAAGACATAAAGGAATCAGTGATTTGGAAGACAGAAAAGCAGAAATCACTCAATCTGAGTAACAGACACGAGGCAGAATGAAGAGAAGTGAGCAGAGCCTAAGGACTTATGGGACAAGAGAGTCTGTGTCTGTGCCATTGCGGTCAATACAGAGGGAGAAAAGATACAGAGGGAGGCTGTAAAGAGAAACAATGGCTGTGAGCAATCCACACCTGGTAAATAAAAGCCACAGGTTTAAGAAACTAAGCCAAGTGGAAATGGGCAAAAGCTGAGGAATTCCAAGGCAACACATATCATGCTAAAAACTGAAAACTGAAAATGCAAAATAAAATATCAAAAGCAGATAGAGAAAAGTCATATCTTACCTACTGGAGAAAAACTTCACTGTCAATGGGTTTCTAATCAGAGGCTGAAAAATGACATGGCATGACTTTTTTTCCTGAAGTGCTAAAACAAAGACATGGCAACCAGAATCATATGCTTAATGAAAAGTTTTTGAGGGGCTGGAGAGATATCTCAGTGGTTAGGAGCAGTGACTGCTCTTTCAGAGGACCCAGGTTCAATTTCCAGCACCTACATGGCAGCTCACCCACTTCTCTGTAATTCTAGGTCCAGGGAATCAGACACACACATACACACACAAGCAAAACACTAATGTACATTTTAAAAAATCATGTTTTTTAAAGCAGCTTTTAAAAAGTTTTTCTTTTGGGAAAAAAAGATGGGTACTCAACACATTCCCAGATGAAAGAAAATCAAAATAATATATCATCATATACAGACTCTAAGAGAATGGCTAAACAGGAAGGAAATGATCAGAAAAGAATGCTTGCAAGATGAGAAAGTGAAGAACACAGACAGCAAATTATCAGCAGAAATAAAAGACATTCTTTTTCCTTTTGCATCTAGACATTATTTTTGATGGTTGAACCAAAAATCTTTAACACTTCCTGGTATGAATCTAAATGTAGGTAGATGAAGCAGACATAAAAACACCTTAAGACACAGGGATCGCATGCCTACACATTGATCCTAAAAGAGGAGAGCACGTATGTAATCACACACCTAAGGATTCAGCCAAAGAGTGAGTTCACTCATTCCATACAACGTCTGCACACTCATGTTTATAGGCGCTGACTCAGAACTGCAGAAAGCTTGAAATGACCGTTTCCTTCAACAGGTGCACAGCTTAGCAGCTGCAGCATGCTAACATGGAACATTACTTAGCAGCTGCAGCATGCTAACATGGAACATTACTTAGCAGCTGCAGCATGCTAACATGGAACATTACTTAGCAGTACATGGGTAATTATCGCAACGAGCTTCAACTGAATTCAACAAAATATTAAAAAGAATCCATATCATGACCAAGACAGATTCATTCTGAATGCAAAGAGGGGACAACATATGTATTAGTTAAATATAGTACAGCATATAAACATAATCAGATAAAAGTCCTATAGTTATTTCAATACACACAGAAAAAGCCTTTGACAAAGTTCACAATCTTTTCATGATAAAAAAAAAACTCTGAAGAAACTAGGAAGAGAATGAGCATACCTCGCCATAATAGAGGCTACATGTGGGCCTCATAACCTAATGATACAAGGAGTGTGAGAAAACGAAATCAGGGAAGAGACAAGGTGATCAACTCTTCCCATTCTCACTCTGTATAGTTCTTGAATTCTTACTCAATGCAGCAAGGCAAGAAGAAATAAAAGGGTTGTTGTTAGGAAATAAAAAGTCAAATAATCATGTTTTCAGATTTGAGCATATACATAAAGGACTCTATCAGAAGATTATTGTTCTGATTTAAAAAACTCTCAACAAGTAGAATGGTACTAAATCAACACACAAAACCTAGTAGATTTTCTTTCCTTTGCGGGGGACAGGGTTTGAGACAGGGTTTCTCTGTGTAGTCCTAGCTGTCCTGGAACTCACTCTGTAGATCAGGCTGGCCTTAAATTCACAGAGATCCACCTGCCTCTGCCTCCTGAGTGCTGGGATTAAAGGTGTGCACAACCACCGCCCAGCTAATCTTTTCTAGATCCCAACAACAGATCATTGAGGTTTAAAAAGAAGCCAGAAAACTAATTCTATTTATGCTAATTAAAAAACAAACAAACAGCAGAATTAACATTGTTTAAATGGTCATATTACCAAAAATGAAGTATGGATTCAATGCAATTTCCATCAAAATTCCAGTAACATTCTTCACAGAAGTAGGCCTTAGTTGCCCCCAAGTCTAAGCAAAATCAGTAATCCTAGACATATCACAACACCTGACTGTAAACTGTACTCCAGAGGCATAACTAAAACAGCATTGTTCTACCCAGTAGAAGGCAAAGGAGCTGGGAAGGTGAGCCAGTGGATAAAGTACTTGCTCAGCAAGCATGAGAGTGGGAGTTTGATTCCTAGAACTCATAAAAGCTGTGGAGACTACCACCACCACCGCCCGGCTATATTTTTAAAATAGAAAAGAAGAGCAAGAAATAAGCCTAAGAAGTTATAACTATGTGATTCTTGACAAAGATACCAAAAAATATGTATTGGAAAAAAAGACAACCTGTTTACCAAATGATGGGAAAACCAGATGTCCATATATAGAAGACTGAAACTAAAGCCTCACCTCTCATGCTGTTCAAAAACTAAACCAAAATGGACCAAAGACTTTAAGGTAGTACCTGAAACTCTGAGCATTCTAGAGAAAAACAGGAAAAACACTTCAAGATCTAAGCATGGGCAAAGGCTTTTTAAATAGCCAACATTTCAAGAAATAATAACAAAACATTAATGTGATTACATAAAATTAAAAAGCCTTGTTCCTGAAGAAGAAACATCAGCAAGTGAAAAGAAACCTTTTAGAACAGGGTAAAAGCTTTGTTGGCTGTCCACCCAGTAGGAGGGCCATGTTTAGAGTATATAAAGGACTCCAAGGAGTAACCAAAGAGTAAATACTCAAGTGAATAAATAGGAGATTAAGCTGAAAAGATGATCTCCAAAGAAGTACCAGTGTCCCACTAATAAAGAAAAGAATGCTCAGTGTCTCACAATGAATGCTATAGAGGATCCAGGGAGGAAAAGGGAACACTGATTCACAATTGTGGTGATGTAAATTAGTCCACACTATGGAAACTAGTGTGGAAACAATGAAACATCTAAGTTCCACATGATTCAGCCGTATCACATCTTGGCATATAAACAAAGGACTCAAAATCAGTTTACTATAGATATGCCTGTTTCTCCTTGAATCCTTGAATCAGCTTGGCTTCTTATCCAGAGATAATAGATTTAAATAAATAAATAAATAAGCACACATAGACAATGGGGTCTATTAAGACAATCACACCATTTGCTGGAAAATTCATGGGACCTGCCTATTTTCCATAAACACAAGTATTTTCTAATTTTCTCATATGTAGGAGTAGTTAGGAGAGGGGAAAGATAGGAAGATCAAAGGGAGATAACTATTGGTGTAGAAAGGGAAGGAGAAGGGGGTGGGAACAACAGAGTAATAAAAGAAGTGAATATGGCTAAAGTATATTGTATTCATGGAAATGTCAGAATGTATCCCCCTCCAAAAAAACCTACAACCTGGAGGATTCTCCTGAAGATTGACCTTAGTGGAGAAATACCCAACCCAAAGGTTACATACTCTTATGAGTGCATTTATGTGACAGTTTTGAAATGACAAAATTATACAATGAAGAACAGATTTTGGATGCCAGGGATTAAAGGGGTTTAGAGAGAAGTTGATAGGGCTGTAGCCTTTGGTGATAAAAATATTCCAGTCTTGACGGAATCCGTATCCTGACTGAGGGTTAGCACATAGCTCAGTGGTAGAGTGCTTGCCGACCATGGACAATGCCCTATGTCTGGTCCTCAGTACAAGCAATATATATCCTGATGGTGATATCATACTATAATATTTCACTTTGTTATTATTTGGGGAAAGCATGCAAATAATTCTATTAGTTCTTATAAATCCATGTGGGTATATAATTATCTCAATAAAACTTTCATCTTAAAAAGATATTATAAAGGATAATAAAACATCAAGTCACAGAGTAGGAAAATTATACATAGAACTCATAAAAAATTTGTACTGTGAATATACAAGTAATATCTTTACTAAAAACAGAAGAACAAAACAGTTGCAAATAAAAAAACCAACACCCTAGATCACTTCATAAAAGGACATTCAAACAACAAATAATACATCATTTTTTCAAACTTGTCCTGCTTTGTATTTTAATTTTTTACTATTTTGCCTTGTTTCCCCAAGCAAACTTAAATCCTCTTGAAAGCACCAACTCTCTAACACACCCTGCAGAGACTCTCAACTCTCTAATACAGTGCACAAGCTCTCAACTCTCTAATACAGTGCACAGGCTCTCAACTCTCTAATACAGTGCACAAGCTCACAACTCTCTAATACAGTGCACAGGCTCTCAACTC
>NC_022012.1:76215401-76215676 GCF_000317375.1 Microtus ochrogaster | reverse complement strand
CAACTCTCTAATACAGTGCACAGGCTCTCAACTCTCTAATACAGTGCACAGGCGTCTCAACTCCCCAACACAGTGCACAGGCTCTCAACTCCCCAACACAGTGCACAGTCTCTCAACTCCCCAACACAGTGCACAGTCTCTCAACTCCCTAACACAGTGCACAGGCTCTCAACTCCCTAACACAGTGCACAGGCTCTCAACTCCCTAACACAGTGCAAGCCTCTCAACTCCCTAACACAGTGCGCAGGCTCTCAACTCCCCAACACAGTGCACAG
>NC_022012.1:76194665-76215157 GCF_000317375.1 Microtus ochrogaster | reverse complement strand
TCTCAACTCCCTAACACAGTGCACAGGTTCTCAATTCCCTAACACAGTGCACAGTCTCTCAACTCCCTAACACAGTGCACAGGTTCCCAACTCCCTAACACAGTGCACATGTTCTCAACTCCCTAACACAGTGCACAGGTTCTCAACTCTCTAACACAGTCCACAAGCTCTCAACTCCCTAACATACTGGCACAGGCTCTCAACTCTCTAACACACCGGCACAGGCTCTCTGTGGATATTCTGAGCTGCTTTGTTTACTCAGATAACCTCAAGATGCTTTAAACTCTCATCCTGTGTATTATTGATGATTAAAGCTGTCCACTGGCAGAGTCTGGGTTTGGGGAGGGAGACCATTCCTGCAGAACCCCCAGCTAAACCCACAGGCATGATGTCTTACCTTCTGCTGGAATCTTACGTGGCTCATCAAAACTATGCAGATGAATTGCTTGGGGTTTAATGGGTGGATTCTGAAAGGTAATCCTTGCTGTTGGGGGAATCAGCCCTCGTTCTATCATACTTAAGATCCCTAAAAGGAAGGTTAAGAGAACAACAAAACACTAGTTTAAGCAATTCTGAACTCTGAGCTCTGTGAATTTCACAATGGTAACTTGACATCATTTATCATCTTATTTGTAAAGATACATCCTAGTGCCTTAATCTTTTGCATGAAAAATAGCTACAGTACACTTTAAGCTTAATATTCTAACCCAAGGGGAAAATCATTTCCAATTGCAGTATATAAAATCAAATCGCACTAAGATAATTTCATTTTTAGGTAGAAATATGATTTCAAGACAACTAAAACTTCCTTACACTTAGAGAATTTTCAATCACTGGTGATTTTATTGTTCTTTTTGAAATTCAGGGATGTGAGGCACACATTCTTAAAGCAAAGATGATCTTTTGTTCTGAAAGAAATAAAGTCTGTATACTTGAACCTGTGTGCCTGCTGTTCTAATCACTTATATTTTGCAAATGAAGGAATTACCTTTAGATATGATCATATCATCAGCAGTTATGAAAGCCAGATTGGATATTTGATTCTATTAGGGCAACATGTTCATGAACCATTGGGCAGTTTCTTGTCATCAGTAAGGCTGCAGCCAGGTCTTTCTAAGGGCAAGGCACTTTGTTAAACAAGTAAATGGGCAAACAATTGAACAAAGCCTGCTGTCAAGGAGAGAGCTTTCCTCAGAGTGCATCTTCTATTTCGACGTCAAAAACCCAGAACTTTGGGGACTACTTGCAACAAACTTGGGCTGGGACTTCTGATTCTTGCTGTGCCCTTGCCCAATAGAAAGAAAAGTGAAAACTTTCACTTCCAACAAATACCTAGTACACAAACTAAAACCAAGCTGGACTAAGCTGAAGAAATTGGCACTCCTAGGAAGGGATACTGTTTGCTCTTGCTTCGGGAGCCTCATGGGGACAGTATATTGTTATTAGAAAGAAATGTTAGCTCGGTGTCACAGGAAGTCAGAAGGACCACTGATGGGCTGGAAAACTGAAGACCCCACCTATAAAAGATTCATTCCAAAGAAAACTCTCCGTTTACATACAACACAGTCATTTGTGGGAGGGTTTTTGTTGTTGTTGTTTTTTCTTATTGAAGGTGGAGATTTCTGATCCCTGACCCAGACCTGTCCGAAAACTCAAAATCAGAGCTTGAGGATATGAAGTCTTGAGGCTTCTTCAAGACAAGTATGTGCCCTTGACGTGTGAGCATGACGATCCACGTTAGCCAGCACTCCAGAGCCCTTGACGTGTGAGCATGACGATCCGTGTTAGCCAGCACTCCAGAGTCCTTGACGTGTGAGCATGACGATCCGTGTTAGCCAGCACTCCAGCCCATCCTCTCTTCTATGCTTACAACTTTAAACCCTCTATGAAGTCAGTCAGGTTTCAACTTTATTATCATTAGAACTGAAGGATCTCTGTATTTTAAAATAGTAAGAAAAAGAATTTGTCCTCCCTAATATTTTCCATAATTCATCCCAAATCCCATGTGTAAGAGCTATGCCTGCCTTCCAGGTATGAAACTAGATTCTGGTCTGTGTACCAAAAAACTTGTATTCTCACCCACTGACTCTGTGGGGAGCTTTATTTCTTAGAGTTTGCCAGACAATTCCAGAAAAACTAGGAAATCTTTTTCATGTGGATATTGTTCATCTTTCATCTCATGCTAGACTTGTGCAGACCTGGAGTGGCTCATAAATGTCACTTAAGAGCACCAAAATACCTGAAAATTCCACACCATATTTCTGTGACTTGTGCTTTCCTGACACTAATATTTTGTTGTACAATAACTAGACATATGGCAAGTACTCCATGAGGACTAATTGGTTGACTAATTACATATATGATAGGCCATGTGTTCTTTGGTTGCTTTAGAAATAAAAATGTAACCTCTGTCTATCTGCACAAATGGCCTTGATCCTAGATTCACCTTAGTCTTGGTTATTTTCATCTGCTAAAGCAAGGATCATTCATTCACTCATACTAATTCCATCCAGGCAGGAGATGACACTGAAGCAAGAAATGCCAGGTTATTTCTGTTACTTAGTGCTCCGGGGACGTCAGCAGTACGTAAACTACCATAAGGTGGATGCCACAAGACTTCTTGCTGCTAAAAAAGAAATAATTAAAGCTATGGGAAGCTTAACAAATTCAGGGACTCATTACATTCTGGGGTATTCACCACCAGCAGACAGAGGTCAGTAGGCAAGACACAGAGCTAGACATGAGAGGATCTTGAATCTCTAGGTATCACAAGAATGGTTTGAAAACAACTCTGGGTCCTGAATACGCCAAACAGACAGGAAGTGAGACTACAAACAACCATGGCCATCTTACTCCACTATGTTTAAGATAGAAAAGGGGGTCCATTAGCCATTCTTCAACACTTTAGCCAATCAAATGATCTAGGGAAAACTAAGGATTATAGTAGATATCGAATCCTCATTCATCTATGTAGTCCTTTAATTTGTTTATTTATTCATTCAATTCACCTTTTTTACCTACAAAACTCTAATACAGTCCTGGGCACTGTGAATCCTGAGGTAAAGATGATACAATCTTTTTTTATTATTAAAAACCCAATAGTTTGTAATAGTAGACTTTAAATTAAAACTCACATAGAGGGATGGCTCTGTGGCTAAGAGTAGTAGCTGCTTTCAGAGAACTCATGTTCAATTCCTAGTACCACTTAGAACTCCAGTTCCAGGAGATCTGATGCCCTCTTCTAGCCTCCAAGAATTTAATCATGCATACATATAAACTAATAAGTAGTAAAAATTTAAAAACCAATAGTTATATTATCTCTGGCTTTGTGCTTTTGCACAGCAGTATTCTGTAATAACATTAAAGACAATCAGAAGAGCATCAGAAACCACTTAGAAAACAGTAACTTTTAATAATATCACGTCAGCAATATAACAATCTTAATACATAGCACCAATATATATGTCAATATTAAAATCATGAAATGGTGGATCTAGAAGTGGAAGAAGCTCTGGTGATTGCTTAGTCCAGGGTGAAACTAAGCCCAGGTGAGGTCTGACTTGTCTGGGGTCACTTAGGAAAATTAGAGACTGAGCTAGTATCCAACTCAGGGCCCTGATCATGCTCAAGGCTCTAACTTTCGCATCCCTAAACGTAACACGCTGCACAATCACTAACCTTTACTAGCATCCTTTTGCAAGATGGGAATGGGAATGAAATGGGGATCAGTGCGATGAGAAGATGGCAGAACCGTGAGGTTGGATATTGTGGACCCTTTTATTAACCGCTGAACCTTCTCCTAGGTGAAAAAAAACAGCTGTTGTTAGCTGACATTTTTGCCTTCACAATGAACACAGTTTTTTTTTCTTGTGAACAATAAATTAGATTATGAATAGTTTCATTAAGTTTTAATAAAGTAGCAATACCATCTCCAATTTTATTGCTCATGAGTACCCTGTGCTACTGTCTACTGTCAGGATTTTGTGTAATTTAAAATAGTTAATTAAATCCAATTAACATGTGGTGATTTCCACTATGCAAATGCAGTGTAGTAGTTAATAAAGGAACTATTAAGATTTTGTTCAATTTTAATGACTACAATATAAAAGTACTAAATCTTTACATAGGAGGTTTTGAATACAGCAAAGTTGTGCAAAGCAGATTTCCCAGGAAATAAATAAGAGTCTGGAGGTTATAAAAGCAAACTGGAAGGATTTAAAGAAAAGCACTTCAGCCATAGTACCAGGTTAAGTCTGAACACTGAGCAAATTGTTGAAAACTCATCAAAGGACAAAGGTGCAATGTCACACAGATAATCAGTCACACAGATAACCACTGTTCTTGGGGTCAGAAATGTTCTTATTGTAGTTATAAAACAGGAATTGATTCTGTTTAGTGGGGTTTAGATTTTAAAGCTCATATGAGCTGCATATAAGTCACGCTTAATTGTATAGCTCAAGTACATTTTTTTTACCTTGATCATGGGAGGTTGTGGATTACTGGACCCCTCAGCAGGAAGAATTCCTCTCTCCGCTGTTTATAAACATTTAAATTTCAAGTCATTTTCCAAGCATTAGTTAATTTGCATAGCTTCCAGGGGAACAAGGTAATGGTTTACTACTTAACTTATGAAGAGCTCAAAGTATAAAAGTTAGTAGATTTGCTTCAGGACACACATATACCAAAAATGCAGTTTGTCTATTTAAAATGAATCTGGGTTTTCAACAGTGGACGAAGTCATTGGTCTCAGCTGTATTACACTTCTTGCCCACCAAGCTTAAGAAAAGAAAATGGAAAGTTTCTTCTGAGTGCAGAGATAGAAAAATCTTATGGATTAAATATTAGCTGAGCAAAGTATTAGTGTCCCAGCCAGGATGTGGTCCTAAGGGGCAGCCACAAAGCAGCATCTCCCACCGCACTCTTCATGATGCTCAGCAAACAGGAGCAAGAATTGTTCTCTTGGTGTTGTGGTTAGAATCCAAGGTCTTGTACATGTTAGGCAAGCACTGTACCACAGTGCTGTACCCCATTGCTACACATTTATTTAAGAAGAAAAGTGTGTGTACACATGTGCAGGTCTGGGGCTAATACTGGGTATCTCCCTGGATTACTCTCTTCTTTACTCATTGAGGCAGAGCCTCTTGCTGAACCCAGAGCTCACAGATTTGGTTTGCTAACAGCTTGTCCAGAGGATCCTAGTTCTGCCTTCCTGGGATGATAGGCTACCTATCATCAACTGCTCAGTTTTTCTAGGAATCCCATCTCCAGTGCTCACACTTGGGAAGGCTTGTATTTCATCTATTGAGCCATCTCCCTGGCCCTTACTAGCATTTTAAGAGGGAAAAGTAGACAGGAAGTGCTCTCTGTTGCCTTTCATGTGAGTTGGAATGGGAAGAGCAGGTGCAACTAGCCTTGCCTCAGTTGCAGTGGGGGACTATGTGGGAGGGTCATACAGAACTCCAGGCTTGCTGAGATAGTGGGGTTGCTCACCCTTGTCCTTAGCTCTCTTCTCTCCTCCTCTAGACCTGAGTTGCTTCTGGAATCTCCTCCTAATATGAGAGACAGAACTAATCACCCATTGTATTGTGACTAGACTGGCATATGTGTTACAATGGATTATAGCTAGAGTTAGCATAGATGTTGCAATGTATAAACTAGAGCTGGCATATATGTGACTGAGGAGACCCAGCATCAAAAGGGACAAGGTCTCTTACTTGTCTGGCTAGTATCAAGGTCAGTGAAGTAGATGTAAATTGAAGAAAGAGGGAGAGAGATTCCTCTTCAACAAAACTGTCAAGCTCTGTGTAGAAGTGAAATACAGGTTTGGTAGTTTGGGGGCACAGAGCATAATTTATCTGGATTTTCTGAAAGCCTTTGATAAAGAACACCTGACAAGTGGCTTTTGAAAGCTAAAGCAAAAAGATCCAGTATAAAATACATCATTAAGAATGACACCGAGGAGAGGCTGAGGGCGGGGAACAGCGTCTGTACTAAACTCAGCAGCTTCAGAATGCTGCTTTCTTCAGTTCCTCACACCACACCAAACGACACACCGCATATGCTGAAGAAGTGGGCGAGTGGATGGGATGCAGGAGAGGGCTACAGGTTACAGAAAATAAATCCCTCACTGTGGCTAAATAAGAAACATCTGCCTACTCTGCTGCCCCTTCCCAGGACAAGGATAAACACTTCTGTATGAGTTCAGCTAGAGAGAGAATGTAGCAAACTCCAGCATTTACTGAGCACTTACTATGTAACACTAACTTTAATACAATGACCATTAAATTTCATGAGCAATGGGAAAGCTAAGAGCTAAGAGTGTAGACTCGGGAGCAGTTAAGTCTGCCTGTTGGTATTATGGGGATGTTGCAGCAACTCAATCCTGACTGTATATTGGAACCACTCAGGGAGTCTCTTGAAAACACTGTTGCCCAGGCCCCTGATCCTACACAATTAAATCAGAACCGTTTAGTTCAGGCCTGGGCATTGATATTTCTCTAAGGCTCCCTGGGCAACTGTGATGTGCAGCCAAGGTTATGATGTAGTTCAGCGGATGATATTTAAATGTCATCTTAAAAGAACACTGAGTTACAGGAGAAGGGCTAGAAGATGCAATTATAGGTGGGGAGAATGGTGGCAAACCGAAGCAGCACACCGAAGCACAGAGGTGTTGCCAACCAGGAGAGGTCTGTGTGGCTGGACAAGTGTGGGCCTGTTGGGGGAGGGATGGTGAGTGACAGGAGAAATTGTCTGGCTGAGAGAATCGCCAGTTCAGAAGCTGGCTTTGAGAATGTGCTGATCCTCTAGCAACTTCTATGCCAACTGCTTCTGGATTCTCTTCTATACTGTGAATAGAGTACATATTACAAGAGTACCGTGCTTTGCCATTTGCAAAATACGTAAACCTTCACACATTGATGCTGTATGCAATATAATTATTCAATAATCATATCACAAACAAAATAATGCCCTTTATATATGGTCTCTCATGATTATTTCTAAAACTCAAATTCTGAAGTCTATTACTTTGTCTAAATCTTCTAAATTAGCTTAGAATTTTTTGAAAAAGAAAAAAACCATTTATGGTCCCTGGGCTATAGCCAGTGGTAGAGAGCTTAACTAGTGTGTGTGAAGCCCTAGGTTCAGTCCCCAGCACTGGGAATAATGGAAAGCTGAAAGGCAGAAGAAGCAATCACAGTTCCATGACTCAGAATTTTCAAACACAAAATATCCTATTCCATTATTCTGGTACAGATGCTATGTGTTCATTCTAAAGACCCCACCCATCAGAAGCATAGAGATAAAGTTGAAGAAGCCACACCATCTTTCATTAGGAGACCCATCTTCCTTGGTATCTTTACAAGGACTGATATATTGATGTATAATGATAATATATATATATATGTATATTACATTATTAAGTTTGACATGAAAGGGTACGATTTAAAACATCAATTATGCTATTATTATTATTACTATTATTATTTTGAGAGTTTTATGTAGCCTATGCTGGCCTTGAACTTGCTATGCAGTTATGGATGATCTTGAACTTCTTGCTGGAAATACAGGCAAGTGACACTTGCTTAGTCTATGTAATGCTTGAGATTGAACTGAGTGTTTGTTCATGCTAGGCAAGCACCAAAGAATTATTAAACCTTAACAAATATTCCTCTGCCTGAGAATTCCTTTACCTATTTGTAATTGTTTTTTCTTTCTTCCTGCCTTTTTTCCTTCCTTTCTTCCTTCCTTCCTTCCTTTCTTTGTTTTTTGTTTTCTTTGTGTAACAGCCCTGACTGTCCTGGAACTTGCTCTGTAGACCAGACTGGCCTCCCGAGTGCTGGGATTAAAGATGTGTGCTACCACCCACTAGAGAATAACTGCTTTTCTTTAAGGAGCAAACTAGTGCACATTTTAGGTGTGTGAGCTGTATGCAGGTTGACTGCCATAACTGAAAAGTAGCATTGACAGCATGTAAACAATGGGGTGAAGCTGAGGTCTGAATGTCTGGGACCCCCACATTGGATCTTAAAATGGATGCTCCAGGGATGTTGAAGGAAGTGGGACCTCTGTGAGATGGCTAGGTCATGAGGATGGAGCTCAAGGTAGCCATCAAATGGTTCTGCTCAGCAACTGTTCATGGGTATCTTACTCCTTTACATGTGAATTACATCTGGGCTCATTATTTCTGATTTCAAAGCTGTATGGATACCACACCATTCATTGTCCTTGATTGTAAATACTGTGAAATCTAATGCCAGTATGAATTTTCACTCTTTATAGATGATTCCTTACTTCCTGGAGGCTGAAACATTCTTCATCTTTAAAGTTGAGGCATTTTGCTGAAGTAGTTTATGTTAAATATTCTAAGTCAGTTCTCTCTGAGGTTCAGAGTTTCCTTTCCACCAGTATTCTGTTCCTTCTTTAAGAACTTTCCTTACATCAGTGAGCATCATTTGTTTGCTGGTTCTCTGTTTGGGAGACACCAAATATCTTTCTATAATGCTCATCTTTGCCTTTCATATTATGAAAAATATGCTAGTACCTAGGGCCCGTTTTCTTTTCAAACATGACATTTCAATTTTGACTGAGCACATGGCTATCTAGTTACAGATAACATTTTCAGTACCCCTGTGACTAAATGTGATCAGATCCATGCCAATCATATGTGAGGGGTCCCTTCTCTAGAGTCTCTTCACCCTTTCCATAGGCTGATATGTAGGGGTGGGGGCAGACAGCTTCCGCCATAGGAAACAGACTGTTCTGTAACCACTGAAATGGGGAGACAGGAGGAACAATATCTTGGGTAGCCACATGGAACACAGCCAGACTTGGGTTCTCCATGGTGAACTTTTTGTGAATGAGAAATAAACTTACTTAAGTCATTGTCCTTCCCTCCCCGCTACCAATATTGCTGAAGTATAGTTTGTACCAGAGCAATGTGCATATCAGCTAGCATTTAATTGATTTCTTTTGTCTTTTTCCTGTGTGTATGCTGTGCTTACAGGCTTTCTTCCATGTTAGTATTTCAGTATTCGGTGCTGTCTGTTCTCTTCCTTCTATTTATAGTTTATTTATTAGTTCCATAAAGTATTTTGGTATTCAATTTGTTTCTGTATATCTGCAATCTCTCTTTTTGTTTTATTCGCTATTTTATCATCTTGCATTTGAGCTCTAGTTTTACTTAATTTATGTTATCAAGCTGTGCTATTTATTACATGAAGAAATTATGTTTTGAGTTATGTTTTTTTTAGACTCTGTCTTTTGGGGCCTAGAGTTTTCTCTCCTCCTCCCTCATTTCTTTTGTTAGCTATGGGTGAGATGCGAGCACGGAGAAAACACAGCAACTATAACCCACATAGGGCCTGCCTCATTCACATCAGCCAGTCAGCTCACCCAGCTGGCCTGCCTTCTTCCCCGTTTCCTGGCACTCATGTGTGACATGAGAAAATACCATCCTCTCTCCTGTTCTGTCCACTGATGTTTGATCTATTTACTCAGTTGGGCTTCTGTGTGGAAACTTGAGCAAAACTCATTTGAAATTTGTTCAGGCTATCCTATATTTGGGGAGGGAGAAGTGAGATTTTGTTTTACTTTTTAAATTTGAGTGGTCTCAATTATTCATTCTTCTGTATCTTCCTTTCTTTTCCTCAAAATTGATTGTGGGATTGATTGTCTGTTCATTTTAAGTTATCCTGTTTTTGACACCATGAAAAGGGGAAATTGTGTGGAATGTATGTTTTGCTTTTATTGGTTAATGAATAAAGAAATTGGCTTGGCCTTTAGCATGGGAGGAGGAAGGCAGAGTAAGAGAGAAGCCATGGAGCTGCAGGAGATAGACGCTGGGAACTTTAGCGGGTAAGCCACAGCCATGTGGCAATACGCAGATTAATAGATACAGGTTAAATTAATAGATACAGGTTAAATTAATATGTAAAAGTTAGCCAAGAAGAAGCTAGAGCTAATGGGCCAAGCAGCGTTTTAATTAATACAGTTTTTGTGTGATTATTTCAGGGCTAAGTGGCTGGGAACTAACTAGTGGCTTCCTCCAACAGTTATACTTAGAAAAGTAACCATACAGCTTAAGCCTCCAATCTCCTACATTTTTGCATTGCTTAATATGTTTCTATTATATTCTCTCTGTCCTTAGACCCACCATTAAGTTCTGTCACTTAGACAAGTTTAAAGGAAGCCTCTTTTGGAAAACCACCTCTGATTTCTTTCCCTTCTCTTATCATGTTTTAACATACAATGTAAGAATCTGTACACTATCCCAGAGGCATTCATCAATTCAGAGCTCATTTGATGCTGTCTTACTCTCTTATGACCATAAAAAGAATTTAAAAAAAATAACAAAACATTTAGGGCAACTTTGTGGCTCAGTGTTTTGATCACTTGCCGTGCCATTGCAATGCCCTGAGTTTGGTCTCTAGGCCCATAGAAAAGGGGAGGGAGAGAACTGACACACACCACACACAGACACAATACCATAAATAAAAATGTAAAAAACACTTAGGATTTATTAGAAAGTAACAAGTGACACAGACACATTAACAAAAAACTTTCTTCTTTTGATAAGAATACAGCATGGCAGGACTAAACAGTGCCCTAGCTGTCCTTATAACCTCAGAGCACCTCACAACAAACTCTCCTGAAGACGACAGCTATAAACTTTAGACACATGCTTCAAGGACTGTCTGATGCTATCAGTAGAAGTTGAAACAGGCAAACACTGAGAGAAGGAAACCGCACCAGGTCAGACTCATGCCCGTGTGATTTCTGACCCGAATGTACTTCTCAGAAGTCTGAGAGAGAAAGAGTGGCTGAGAGCTAAGGAGTCACAGACATGAGAAGCCAGAGCATGGAGTTCCAGGTTAACACAACGAGGAAGAATGCTAGACATAAAGAATTAGAAGGAGGAAAAACTTTGTAAATAAATGTCATACAAATTTTTGGTTGACCTGAGTCTGAGTCACATTCATATGAAAGAGATTCTTAGGAACTCGGGGGAAAAAAAAGGAACAAATCATGGAAGACTTTTAAAAAATGAGCAAAGAATTCAGCTGCTACTCCACAAGAACAGAATTTGGAGTTTAGGATTTAAATGTAACCAAGTAAATTGCTTACTTGAATTATAATAAAAGTTAAAGAACAAAGTGACAGAATTTAAACATATTATTTATAATGTGCATAACAAGGAAAAGTTACTATATATACAGAGAAACAAGACAAAGCAGCACAGAGGGAATGGAGAGAAAGTACATGGTTTCTCTTAATTACACTATTTTCTGGAAAAATACAGCTACTTGCTCTGAAGCTACCTGTGTACACCTTTCACCAGGTTCAAGCTCAATTCCTCAACAATCTGCACATTTTCCATATCCTTTGCTTCACGTTCTGTTCTTTCTTGCTGTAAATCTGACTAAAGCAGTAAGCAGTAGCCATGCCACAACTTAGAAGCTGTACTATCCTGAAATGTCCTCTGCCAAATAACCTAGTCCACTGCTTACACATTCCACCCCAGTCAAACAGACAGGACATAGTCAGCGTCCAGCAGAATGTGACACAGATGGCCTCTAGTACATTTCCCAGAATAGGCCTTTCTCCACTCTGGAACCTCACAAGGCACAGCCTTTTGCTGTGGTAAGCATTTCTGTGTGCATTGTGATCCCCTACATTCCTACCACACCTGTGCATCAA
Organism: Microtus ochrogaster; assembly: GCF_000317375.1. NCBI lineage: Eukaryota > Metazoa > Chordata > Mammalia > Rodentia > Cricetidae > Microtus > Microtus ochrogaster. Next base: position 76,203,460 of record NC_022012.1, on the reverse strand, counting down.
GCTCTTCATATACACATATACATACATATATACACACATACATACGTACATACATATGTGTATTATGTATATATGCAAAGCTTGAATATACAATGTAAGAATCTGCATCCACTTCCAGTAAAAGTGCGACTAAGGAGAAAAAAATGTGTAATAAAGACCACAATGTTTTTCCCATTAGAGTTAAATCCAGTACTTAAGCAAGCTTTCCCCAAGTGTGATTGATGGCTGTAACTTGAAGTGGCCCAATGGCAAAAACCAGCTTGAGTCTCTTTAGCCTGTTTTTCCCAGTTTCATGGCAAATAAATGCTCCTTTGTAGGAATATTATTCCATGGAACATTATTATTCCAAGGGATTAACAGTCTCTGGAATATAGTTTGTAAAAATGGTTTATTTGAGTAACAGGATTAACACCCAGATGATAAATACACAGCTGTAATTTGCTAGTCTTTGGTGCCCTGTAAAGTTAGTAGATGACACTTTGGGTAAACAAAAGATTTTCCTTAAAAGGAGCTTGGTACCCACTGGACAGAGTTTCCTAGTAGGAACTCTGGAGTGTTTCTGTTGCCCCTTTCCCCTGCTACCTGTGGCTCTATTTTCCCGGCACTCCACCAGAAATGCTCAGGCGGCAGAGCAGCCACAGGAGAAGTGATGCCCAGCGCACCTGTGCTGCCATAACATCTCACACAAGGGAACAGGCCCACACCCGAGGCCACACATGCAAAAATGAGTTTAACAGTAGCCCTACCTATTAGGATCGAGGAAAGACTGTGAATTTATCACTTATCATTGCGACTGTTGCTGTTTACTCCCTTGCTGCCGAGCACTGTGCCAGTCTGTAGGCATTCTAGTTTAAATACTGGCTGGGGTCATAAGTGAAATGAAGTTTGGTCCTCATTTACCTCATACCAGCAGTTGGGTTGGCACGCAGCTGCAGAACTGCTGGGGTCCTTTTTATTTAATTTGGCATCCTTTTCTGAGAGGTACTGAGACTTTACCGTGACGACTCCACTGGGCTTTGCCATAATTTCTGCATAACATTAGTAAAGGCTCTGAGGAGATGCCTGAGCAAACCTGAACATAACATTAGTAAAGGAGATGCCTAAGCAAACCTGAAGGGGTTGATGCACTTACCAAGCAGGTGTTTTCGCTGAAGTCAATAGAGAGCTAAACTCAAATACAAATCAAAGCAGTATAAAAAGATCTTGACTAAATTTAGCAGTGAGATGGACTTTAAGGAATAGAATTTGACCATTTAAGGCCACATGCAGTCTAAGGGTCTGTCCTTTTTGTAGTTTCTCTTAGACTAGCTTTCCCAACGTCTGAACAGTGCTGTCAAACAACAGATAGCTCCAGTTCTGAGAGTCCTGCTTATTACGTGGGTTAGTCATATAGCTGACCCTGTGCAATACTGCTTCTGACTTTTAAAATGAAGTCCCATGTATGAAACATGGAAATAGGTAAGAATGATGGGAACAGGAGGCATGGCACAGCATTCAGCAAATGTGCTGCTGAATCATCAACCCCTTCAGCAAGGTTGCCGTTTGCAGGGTTTGAGGATGGGCAGTGCTGGGCTTCTCTGGTTTTGCTAGCAGCCGGTCCAGGCAGTGAGTGAATGACCCTGTCTCAGAAAATAAGATGGAAAAGCAATTGAGGAAGACACCTAACATCAGCCTCTAGCCTCCACATGCATCCTATGACCACCACACACATGTGAACCCACATACATGTACACCCCCAAACATGCCCACTCATATGTGTTTACATGAAGATGTACACAAATGATTTCTACAGTCAGAATTGAAGATAGTTCCCCAGCTGGGCGGTGGTGGTGCACACCTTTAATCCCAGCACTCAGGAGGCAGAAGCAGGCAGATATCTGTGAGTTCAAGGCCAGTTTGATCTACAAAGTGAGTTCCAGGACAGGCTACAGAGAAACCCTGTCTTGAAAAACAAAAACAACAAACAAACAAAAGTTTCCCTGAGCCTACTTTTCTGTTTTCCATGTCATGGGTTGATGTTCCCAAATAAGGAGTTAGTGTCAGAATTGAGGTCAGGCCCAGAAAGTACCCTAGAGATGGCCTGATTCCAGAGTCTAAGTTACAGACGAACAAGAACAAGAAGTAGAAATAATTTGTCCAGAAATCAGATATTCAGAACAGACCCAGTACTGGAGCCTGTATAACACAGCCTTTTCTTACACACACACACACACACACACACACACACACATATGCACGCATGCATATACACACGCACACATGCACACACGCATACACACACAAGGATTGTTAATATCAGATAAAGTTATAGTACTTTAAAAAGAAGGAAAAGTACTTCCTTTGATTCAATTGTAAACAGTTTTATCTTTTAGAGTTTTCTAATTTTTTTCTTTCCTTAAAAATTTTTTTTTAATACACTTGGAGCTTTCTTTGGTACAAGGAACAAGGCTAGGATTTGATTCAATGCTGTCTTCAGGGGGCTCTACTGGCAAGCCCTCCTCTCCCTTCTGGTTCCCAGGGCCTCCTTCACCACTGAGGGCACTGTCTGTGCTCACTTTTCTATCCCACCGATCCGCTAACTCTCTCATAGAGTGTCGTCATAACTGCTGTGAGCCTGTCATGCTTTACTAAGTGGTATGGAAAGGTCACCTTCATGAGTCTTTCTTAGGGGAAAAGGGTCCTCTGCCCATTTATTCCTCACAGTAATAAGCACTGGCAAGTTGAAAAGAATTAACGTTTCATTCAGACTAAATTGCCTGAGTGAATTCCTATGAATTGTCATTGGAATTGCAGAGATATGAAGATTAATGTTGAGAGAATTGCCATGTGTGCTGCAGGCTTTCTCCTGCTCGGGAATATGATGTCACTTTCCACTCCAAGTGTTCTTAGATGTGGCTCCTCAAAGTTTTGGAGCTCTATTCACGAAGTTCCTGCACTTTCTGTTTCAGGATCGTTTCTCGGTACATTTGCACTTGACATGAGAGAAAAAGGAGAAGAGGGAAGGGAGGGAGGGGAGGAGAGAGGAGGAAAAGAAATCTACTAAAATGTTTTTTATGTCTGCTTCTGCCCTGCCTGGGGCTGAGGTCATATAGCTTTTGTCTTCTTACCATTGTATCTGCCATATTTTCTTCAATGACAACAAGAAAATGAGTCATAATCAGGAAACGATGCATCGGGGCTGGAGGGAGGCTTAGTGGCTAACAGCACATCTTGCTCTTTCAGGGCATCCAAGTTCAGGTCTTAGCACCCATATCAGGAGGTTCACAGACACCTCGGACTCCAGCTCCAGGGGATCCAATGCCTCTGTCCTCCAGAGGTATCTGCATTCACACAACACACACACATAATTTGACCAAAGTCTTGCGTTTGCTTCTTAAAATCAACTGCTATGTGGAGCACCTGGGCTCTGGGCTCACTCCCAAAGAGCAAAGTCTGGGATTATGTTCCAGCTGCCTAGGGGAAGTGGCATGCGGAGCTGGAAGCTGAGAGAGGAGAAGTATCATGAGAATCTGCCCATGAAGCTAGGCCCTCCATCTCTTCCCTTCTCTATGGAAGCCACCCTAGTCAATTTTCAGTTTGATTATATTAAATTAAATAAATCATGCAGTAAGTACTAACGATGTTTAAGTGCTCTGAAAAGACTACAGAGGATATGAAAGTGGAGGAAATGGCTCCTGCCTGCCAGGAGGACTAGCAAGAGAAAAAAGACAAAAGGCCCTTGCCAGTCAACTCACTAGTTCAGTAAAGCATGCTGTGATGATCGAGGCAAGAGAAAATTAATTCTACCTAAGAGACCTGAGTAGGTTTTGTAAAATTTTTGTGTGCATGTGTACATTTGTATGTGTGTGCACGCATGCCATAGCATGCATGGAAAGGTCAGAGGGCAACTCTTGGAAGTCAGTTCTCTCCTGCCACCTTATAGGATCCAGGGCTGGCACTGCAGGCCTGTACACAAGCACCTCTTCTTGATAAGCCATCCACCGGGCCCTAGCAGGCCCTGGAAGATATTTTTATAATCTAAAAGATGAACATTCTACAAAAGCAGTCAAATGAAGTACATGACATTTCATAGTAGTACTGAGGTAGGAAGTGCAGACTAGTGACCAGTAATATGTCAGCCCTGCCACAACTCTAGCATTAAATAGGAAAGTAAGATGCATGATTAATGTGACCATCTCTGTGCAGAAGTAGATCTAAACAGTGCTCTTTTATGAAAGGAGAGTAGCTGTGCAGGTGTGAATGAGAAATGTTCCCATCAGCTCATGTACTTGCTCCCCTGTCAGTGGTGCTATCTGTGGAATTTTTAGGAGGAGCAGGCCAGCTGGAGGAAGCACACTCCTGGTGTTGGGCTTTGGGAGTTCCAGCTTCATTCACCCTGCTTCCAGTTAGCTCTCTCTGCTCCCTGTGTGCAGCAGAGAGGTTGAGATGTGACCTCTTGGCTTCCAGCTCCTGCCATTAGATATTAGGGACTCTCCCTCTGGAATAGTAAGCCCAAACCAACTCTGCTTCTATAAGTGCTTTTGGTCATGGTGTTTGATCACAGCAACAGAACAGTAACTAATACTGAAGCCAACAGGGAAGCAATGGCCAAGCACACAGGCTCTGACATTAGATAGGATGCTGATCTGTCTTTCTCCCAGTTATTTTTTTTTTTTTTTTTGGTTTTTCGAGACAGGGTTTCTCTGTGGCTTTGGAGCCTGTCCTGGAACTAGCTCTGTAGACCAGACTGGTCTCGAACTCACAGAGATCCGCCTGTCTCTGCCTCCCGAGTGCTGGGATTAAAGGCGTGTGCCACCACCGCCCGGCTTTCTCCCAGTTATTAATGGTATTACTGGATCGAGTGACTTAATTTCGTGAAGCTAAAGAGTCTTCTTGAAAATCTTTTCATTTAGTTTTTAGTTTACTTGTCTGGGTGTTTTGCCTGCATGGTGTCTGTGCAGCATGTGTGTGACTGGTTTCCACAGAAGCCAGAAGAGGGCATCAGATCCCCTGGAACTGGATTTACAGATGGCTGTGAGTCACCATGTGGGTTCTGGGAATAGAATCCTGGCCCTCTGGAAGAGCAGGCAGTACTCTTAACTGGCTAAGCCAGACCCCTAGCCCCAAGCTGAAGATTATTAATCAATCCAAGGGCCGCATCATCACTCATCCTATAGGGGCCACTGTCATATAAGGAGCTCAGCACAACACAACTCACACAGTCAATCCCAGCAGAATGTAGCTACTTACTATAAAAATCCAGGTCAGAGTCCAAGTTCTATGTCCACATAACACTTGCTTTCCAGGGATGAACTCAGATCCCTCTGGCAACTGAAGCTTCAGAGATGTGCACTTCAAAGGCTACACACGTGATGCCACTCACTGAGAACATATAACTCGTGGTCCTCTTGTCGGCAACCTTCTGACTGGACAGTCTCAGTGGCTCTCTGATAAGGATATTCTATGCTCATCAGATCAGGCCGAACATTTAGTCCATTTGTCCACTGTAGCTCAAAGTGGCTTCATTCCACTCACGGGATCAATGAGATGTAAATTAATGGTTATGCCTTGAGCTACACACACACACACCAAACAAACAAACAAAACCCAACTTTGTAGGGGACCCTAGCTGCCAGCCAACTCCCCAGATGATACCAATATTATTGAACCCCAAATCCACGACATCTCCCCTTTCTAAAGGACAGGTGTAAATTTTGGTCCTAGAGATTGCCTTCTCTGAACTACATGGGATAATTTTTAATGTATGTGTGTATACATGGCTGTGCATGTGTTCATGTTTGTGTAGTTGAACATGTGTGCGTGTGCACAGATGCCAGGGGATAACCTAGGGTATTATTATCTTTCTTTGGGAAAGGGTCTTCCATTGGCTTGACTGGTTCCCAGCAAGTTAGGCTGGACTGGTTCCCAGCAAGCCCCAGGGACACTCTTGTCTCTACTTCCCAAGATCTAGGGCTTTAAGCCTGTGTCACCACTCCCAACATTTCTACATGGGTTCTGGGGACTGAACTCGGGTCCTTGTGCTTGTGAGACAGGCACTTTACTGACTGAGCCATCTTCCTAGCCCTATATGGGGATTTAGAATCATCTAAGCAAACATTTTAAAAATCAGGAAATCTTAGGAAAAACAGAGAAAACATGAACTTCAAACTTCCTTTGGAAAATCCAGTGTAAAGGGTGGAACTGAGGGGGCTGCCTCCTGTAAGAGTCCCAGCTCCAGTACCCCAGCACTGTAGAGCTAGCTTGTCAGTTATTATCTGCCTAGCCAGGACACCTAGACTATGTCTATAATTTTAAATAACATTTTCTAAGGATTTTTTTAAGTGGAAGAAAGCCAGAAAGTAAAGTTTATTTCATGAATAATTTTTCCCTTTTTTTTCTATTTCGCACAGACAATACGTTTGAAACCATACCATATTGTAGAAAACACCAGAATGAAGGCAGTCTCCTGGGCACAGCTGGGCATGAGCAGACTGGACACAAGGAAGCTGGTGTGAGGTCAGGTCAGGGAAGGACCTCACACTGTAGCACTGAGTGGGAATGGGCACTGTGGCTGTGAGGGGAGGGAGGGAGAGCAGAGCGTGTTCCCAGGGAGTCACCCTCCTTCCTCTCTGTCCGTCCTTGTTTGCCCTCTCCCACCTCAGCAAGTCCTGCTTTGGCTGATGCTGGAGGAAGGGATGACATGTGGGGCAGAAAGACAGACAGGTTTTGGGGGAAATATAAGCCACCCTGCTAGAGTGGCTCTTCACATGAGAGGGACAAAGCCTTATGCAAATTGTCAGGGAGCAGGGCGCCTGCAGAACTCTAATTAGGGCGCTTCATGGACATCTAACAAGTTCAGGAGATAATGTGATTTCAGAAAGTACTATTGCTTTATAGCCAAAGGGAGAGGAAATAAAGTGTAATAATCAATGAGGACATCAAGGGGCAGAGACTCTTCAGAAGAATTCTAATGATGCCCTTCAGTTAGAGCAGCTAAGTGATCTAACGTCGGCTGTGTGCCTAAAGCCCTTCCTTTCACAATCCGGACTGAGACCACACAATTAGATTTCCGAGGCCCAGCAAGGCCGTCCGTCATCTCCAAGTGCATATTTGGAGAAAATATGAGACAGTTCTAAGTGTCCGCCCGGCCTATGTGAGCAGCACCGCTTCTGGTCCTAGAGTGCACACGGCGCTTCTCCAGCCATGTGCAGTTCTCGCGAGGCTCCTCAGGCAACCTCCATCCAGCAGCTTCTCGTTATTGCTGGCTTTCCCCGGAGGAACTGGCATCTAGAAGGCATCTAACAAACATTGGCCTGAGAGTTATACAGTCAAGGCTGTGGCCCCTAGGGTAACTGAACAAGCATTTTATCTTCTTGGTATAGAAACAAGACATTGGAGACTGAGGAATGGCTCTGTGGATAAGATCTCTTGCTGTGTAAGCATAAAGATCTGAGTTCGAATCCCTAGCACCCACATAAAAAGCCAGACATGGCCCTGTGTGCCTCTAACACATGGGGTTGGGGGCAAGGCCAAGCATATCCCAGGAGTGCACTGGATAGCCAGCCCTAGCCAAAACACTGAGCTTTGGTGTACGGAAAGACTGTCTCATGACAGAGAGTGACAGAGAAAGACCCCAACAGTTCCTGAGCCACTCCATGCAAAGGCAGTCACGCACAGAGGCATATGCAAGCATACGGCACACAGGACACACTGGCAAACACATGCACAAAGAGAAGAAATGAGGCTACTCAATCTGTCAAGACTAAGTGATGGATTTGTATCCTGGTTTATGGCCATGATATAGGGTAGTGTTGAAACCTAAGTCCTTGGACTCAGGCCCATAGCTTTTCCCTCTAATGTGTATGTGGCTGCTTTCAGGCCTTTTCATCTCTAACCACTTATACCATATCATTGCTTGGTTATCAAAAGATGATGTGAATCTACTCTCTCTATCCTAACTTCTAGTCTGAAACCCTAACCTCCAAATAAGTATCTTCTGAATTGACATTCCACACGCGACTCTGAGGCCATGTTTTTAAAGGAAGTGCACAATGAATCATTCCACATTATGGGACTCATTTCTCCTCTACCAGAGAGGCTTGTAGGGGCTAGGAATGCATACTTGAACTCAAGTACAGTTTAAACAACAATGGGCTAGGAGACTGGAGAGCACAGCAATACTATTTATCCATCTCAAGTACCTCTTAGGAGATAATGACCCTGGCCATGATGACAGTGGTTCTGCCAGGCCAGTTTCTCTTATGGCTAGTGCCATGGAGCTGCTTGCTGTCTTGTTAGGTTTCTATTGCTGTGAAGAGACACAATGACCACAGCAACTCTTATAAAGAACATTTAATTGGGGTGGCTCACTTACAGTTTTAGAGGTTCAGTCTATTATCATCATGGCAGGGAGTATGGTGGGGAGCATGGCAGACATGATGCTGGTTACATCTTGATCAGAAGGCATCAGGAAGAGACACTGAGCAGTATCCTGAGGATAGGAAACCTCAAAGCCTGCCCCATAGTGACGCACTTCCTCCAACAAGGCCATACCCACTCCAGCAAGTCACATTTACTAATAGGGCTACGCTCTATGAGATCATGGGGCCAATTACAGTCAAACACACTGTTATTGTTCTTAGTATCAGCTTTTGTTTGTTTATGTATATGAGTACTTTGTTTGTATGTTTGAATATCAGAAGAGGGCACTGGACCCGTTGTAGATGGTTGTAAGACTCCATGTGGTTTCTGGGAATTGAACTCAGGACCTCTGGAAGATCAGAGAAGGCAATGCTCTTTATCACTGAGCCATCTTT
>NC_022012.1:76151339-76194141 GCF_000317375.1 Microtus ochrogaster | reverse complement strand
CCTCCCTCCCTCCCTCTCTCCCTTTCTTTCCTGGGTGTTAAAATAGTAGCACAATATGGCACCTTTTGGTGAACTTTTGTTTTGAAGCATTCTTTGTCTCAGAGTGGATATTTGCAAGAAAGAAAATATTGATCACAGAGAGATCTAATTAGGGGAAGTCACCTCTTTAGAAGTCTGGTAAATTCTATGAACCCCATCTCAAAACAGTGTTTTGTAAATGCATGGAATGAAACGCAGAGAAAAGCAAGCCAGGTTGGTGGTGCACACTTGTAATCCTAGCATTTGGGAGATAGAGGCAGGAGGATCAAAAGTGTAAGACCAACCCTGGCTACACGAGACCTGTCTTAAAAAACAAACTAATTATTTAATAATTATGAATAAATAAATATTTCATAATAAAATAAACGGAAGCTGATTATATTGAACTATAATTCTATCTGTAATTCCCTTGCACATTAACCCTATCAAATATGTCTACCCCCCCCGTGTGTGTTTGTGTGTGTGTGTGTTTGTGTGTGTGTGTTTGTGTGTGTGTGTGTTGACTTAGGCTCCTCTATCTTCAAAGTGGTGCTATGAGGTCAAGAACACTATGCCTTAGCATGGCCTCAGATGCTCAAGTCTCAAGCCCCAGGCACAGCGTGAAAAGTGGGTCACTTAAGGGAGTGGGCCCAGTTCTGAGAGCAGGTCGCTGCTAATGCGGGGTGAATATAAAGCAGTGCAAAGGTTCCTTCCTGGACCACTGCCCCCCATCTTCCTCCCTGGCCACTCATGCTTGAAATCCCCCATAGAGCTTCACTCCTTTTTTAATTAAATAGAGGATTTACTCTTGTGAAAACGAAATACACGGGGGAGAGGTAAAACTCAATGCCAAAGGTTCTCGCATTGATTCCTAGCAGTAGACCCTGTTTTCCACTGCAAATAAATATGAATGTCAAAAAAATTTAGCATGATTCTGTTGATTTCATATTTTTAAAAACAGGAGCATATAAAATATTGTACATGTATATATTTATTATATAAATACTCACATATCCCACTCAGATGGCATATAATAAAATGTATCTACATGAGTATCAGTCAACATTGGAAATCACGAAGTTGTTTTGATGAAGGCAAATTGTAATTTCAAGAATTGTAAGTAATAACTATAGTCTTATAGTCATTTCCACTATAATTTATTTATATACTTTATTTTGCCTACACAGATGAAAAAATTTTCAATGTGAAAAGACAAATCATTTTAAATAGCCAGTAATTTATTATGACACCATAGTGTCAGGACTCCCTTTAGCTAAAATGATCCAGACACGCTGAAGAACAGTAGGGAATTTTATTATAAGATAGAATCCCTAACATTTAGTAACTGCTGCTGTTTTTTTAATTGCTGAGCATCTGTTGGTAGTGACTCAGTTAGGGAGCCCTGAATAGTAGATTCCAATAAACTCGAGTCCTGATTATCCTTTTTTACTGCATAACCTTAGACAGGTAGTATGTCCTTCCTCAGTTTCCTCATCTGCAAAATGGCCCTATAAATGGTATATATTCTAGTTCAAAGGTCAGATAAGATAGCATACATTAGGCACTGGGTACCACATTCTTATCGCCTGGACATGCTGTACTAGCCACAGACTGAAGAACCATGGCACTTGCATCAAGTGTCACATCCCAATGATCCCTCTTCCTCTTCAATTGTCTTAGTGCCTTCTCTGTCACATATTCACCCAAATTTCAAAAACAATTTTGTCTGGGATATTAAATACACATTTTTAAATGGTGCTTTATTGTTGGCTGATTATTTGCCATAATCAATAAATTAACATCTTTATCCTAGACTACAAAATAAAGCAGCAACTGATCTCAAACCACAGAGGCAGCAGCCTAACAGGAGTGAGCGCTGAGCCATGGTTCCTGCCTATCATGGTGCCCTGAGAGCGGTGGCCGAAGCTGTGCCAGAGCAGGCACCAGAGGACCTGCCAGCCTTTAACTGGAGTGCGTGTGTGCTAGTAGTGCTATCGAGCAGTCTGCGCAGGACTCCTAGGGCTCAGACCTTGACATGAAAATTGCCTTTATAAATTTAAAAAAAAATACTTACTTCATGCATGTGAATGTCTTATCTACATGTATGTACGTACAGTGCATGTGTGCCTGGTACCCACAGAGGTCAGAAGAGGGCATTGGATCCACTGGAACTGGACTTATAGATGGATGTGAGCCATGATGTGTGTGCTGGGAACTGGACCTAGGTCTTCTACAAGAATGTGTGCTCTTAACTGCCAAGCTATTTCTCCAGCCCTCGAAATTAGCTTATTTAACCTTTGTTTATTCATACATATGACTATCACAGAAGTCCATATGATCACATCTGAATTTTCCAAGTGTGACCAGTACAAAGCTACAATCTATTTTGATAAAACTCATAAGAAATCCAGCTGTGCGCTCTTGCACATGCGTGGTGGTCTAATGCATTTTATCACTTGGTTTCTAACATAAATAAGCATGTCGTTCTGTGCTGCACCTTGAAGGATTTGTCATGAAATGAGTTGTGACTCGAGCGTCCGCCACCTCTCTGAAACTCTCTGTAGCTTTCTGCTGCAGCGTGGAAAGCAGAGCAGCGGGCCCCTGCCCTCATTATGTTCCGGGGTAAAGGGGGCTGAATCTGATCTTTTCTGTGGCGAAGGGAGGAGCACAGGTGTGAACCGGGGAGAAGGAAATAGATTGTTAATGCTAATTCCTTCTCAGAAAGGGAGAGTCTTATTGGGCGTTTATCACATGCCAGCAGTGGAAGATATTTTCTGTAATCCCCATAACAGAACAGCTGTACCTAGTAGGCATCATTATCCTGGCTTCGCAGAAGAAGCTGAGGGACTCGGGAGGTTAATTTGCTTACCTGCGAGTTTAAGAGCAGGCCCAAGCTCTGCTGCACTTGACCCCGAGCCCTTTCCACCATACCACCTGCCACCGCATCTAGCTTGCCCCCCCCCGCCCCCGCTGTAAAACAGAGACGTGAGAATGGTCAAGTGACAATCACAGAGACAGCTAGGCAGTGGTAAGGCTGTACTGTGAATCCGAGAGCAAGATCATTTCACTAGGAAAAACTATCAGGTGGCGTCTGAGACTTTAGACAACCAGGCTACCTGGGCCTGGCAAAATCAGGACTTGCTTGTCGTGCTCAATGTCTGGCTTCAAAGCAGAGGCTGGACAGAGAGAGGAGCCAGCCTCTGCTAAGCACCTGTTGTGTGTAAAGCATTGCTCCGTGTAGTGGAGGACTTGGAAACATGTAAGCGAGGTCCCCATCCTCATCCTCATATTTGTATAGGAAAGAAGATGATCACATGGGAAATTAAATAGTATTGCTGGAACGGCCGTCAGCAACAGTCTGTTGCCCTCCCTTGGTCCCGACAAAAATGTAAATTCTAAATGACAGATGAAAGGTGGTAAATATAGTACACGGGGATTGCTAATACTAGGAACTGATACTTCCAGAGCACTTTTTAGCAGCCAGATCTGCTAATTCATTTGTGTCTCAATGCCATCTTACAGGACAGACACTCAACGTAGTGCACCTCACAGATGAGGAGACAGAGGTTGTCTCCAGGACATCCCCCATGTGTGAGGCTCACATAGGGCAGTGTGAGCCAGAATCACCACACTGTGTGCTGAGAAGTGCTCTGAGTCCAACATAGGCTGTCTGGGGAATAAGTACAGAGTCTCTTTCCCCAGAATATTAAAGGCTGGGATTTGAAAGACATTAGAGAACTCGCTGTAGCTTGGTGTTTCATGAACACTACTGATGAAGACATGGCCTCTATTGGCTCCTCCAGGCTCCCCTAACAGTGGACTTTTGTGACGGAGCTGAACACCAGCCAGTGTCACATGTGTTCCTAAGATCTCCCATTGTTCCAAGGGCAGTAGTAGTGTAAACCAACAACACGCCACCGTAGACCGCCACTGCCACCGCCGCCATGTTGGTGGGGTACACGTTACAGTTGTGAATCAGGAGGCACACTTTCAAAGAACACTCGCTGTACAACCTCGAGAGAAAGCTGTCTGCAACTGCGAGAAGTGGGGACGCTGTGCGCGCCTTGCAGTCCTTGGGTAATAACTGCGTGTCATAAATAGAATGTGGCATTTCAGAATGTCTTTAAAGCTATTTCCTTTTGTTCAACTAATTTAATTTACCAAATGCTCCTGGGGGAAAGGGAAGGGGAGCAAGATGCTGACTCCACATTTTCTGGGGGAAAAAAGTCACTATTTCCTTAAAAACAATACAAAACAAAACAAACAAAAAAACTCTTCTCAGAGAAATTACATCTGATTGTGGTCTGCTGGCTCTCTCAAACTCTACCTCTGTCAAAATCCTGCCCTGGCAGGTGTGAGGAAGAATAGACGCCGAACTTGAATGAATACCCACATCTGTTTTTGGAAAAGAGGAACAGAAGCAGCACAGAAGGAAGGAAAAGAGATAATTGCTGGCTTGAACTACGATGCATTTTACTTGTGGGCAGAGGGCCAGCGTACAGCAGGCAAAATATGCAGGCCCATCTTATTGGAATTCAGGGGTGGGCCTCCATTCCTGTCCAGAGACAGCTGTAAACCAGCAGCCCATGGCATCACAATCAGGCACGGAGTTTTGTCAAGGAATGCTGATATGGACAGAAGCAGCTCTGTCAGCTTTGCCTGCACCCCCGCCTGGTGCAGTGACAGTCAATCTCTGATTCCAGATGACAAGAACTGGATAAAAACTTCAAACAAATGGCGACCTTTCCAAAGATTAATTTGTTTACCAACAAAATGTTGGCTCTTTGTCATCTGAAATGGGGGTGACCTTCACTCTGCCACATCTAGGCTGGAAGGATGCTGACTGTCGTCATCTGTTAGCTCCATCTCAGCAATTATTTCCTTTTTTATTTTTAGTGACAAGGAGGCTTTATTAATTCACTCTGCTTCTTGTTATGGTTTATAAATGCGGCAAGCTCGTTCTGAATTACTGCAGTGTAACATCAATTTGTTTAAATCTAATTCTGCTCCCGTTGCCAGATTATGTTGTGGCTGTAATTGTGGCCATATGCATGGGCTCAAAACACAATCATGTTCTGAGATCGCCCCGCCCCCGCTTGTGGTACTTCTTCTAATCACTTGACATTAACACAATTGCCTCACTCTCCATTACTTTATCATCTCAGAAATGATTGTGCTTTCAGGGGAGAGATTGCTCTGCACACCCCGCGCGAGACAGTAAAGAGTGAAGCTATGATTTGTGAAGTGTGGTTGCTACCCAGCTAAGTTAGGGAGAAGCACTGGATAACGTACGAGTCATAAAGCCCAAGTCATCATGGCATTAAATCCAACCTCATGAATAAATAAAAGGTTCTAAGTTTACATAGCATTATATATTTATTTATTTGGAAAGTGGGACCAAAGAACTGGTATAATTCTCCAGCAACTCATAGCTTGCCAAAAAGAAAAATGCTTTTATGATTCTTTTCTAGGTCATAACAGTTGTAATCAGAGTTATTTGTGCAGCAATTCATGGCGATGTTTTGTTTGGCTATTTTGTTATGCATTCATAATCGTTCTTTTAAAATTCATGTTAACAGTTACATGTTTCAAGCCTTTTAAGAAACCCTTTTTATTTGAGGAAAATAAATCAAAGTCAAATTTTCACAAATCTTTCAGTGCTTTGCACTGTAAGGCCTGACTGGAAGGAAACGAGATGCTGTGAGAACTCAAGAGCATCACCAGCGCTCGCCTCCCTGCTTCCCCGCCTCTCTGTCCCAGTGAGAGCCCAGCAAATGCATAGAACAGCTTTCTTCAGCTCTCATTTGGCGCGTTTAAGATCCTAAAATCATTAGTGGGTTCTGCATTTAGTACTTTTTTTAGAAATTGATTTTATGTAGAAAGGGTCACAGAAAATAGTGTTCTAAAGGCAAGTTGCATGATATGATTGTATGATGCATATGTACGTGTGTGTGTGTGCGTGCATGCACGTGTTTAATGCACCAACATCTTCCACTAGCTCCTTTTGGTGAGGAAGGAAGCACCTCCTCCTCAGATGAAAATACCCCAGCTTCCAGGAACTACTAATACAAACTGACTATATATTCATATTTGCTTTTTAAAAATGCCTTGTATGTGGAGGCTTTCAACAAGCTGTTCAAGATGCCCAGATGTAAGGCACTGCAGGACCCTCGGCAGTCAGGTAGCCTCCCTGCCCTGAGTGTGAAGAGGTGCTCTAAAAGACAGCCTTGCGGCTGTTTCTCTAGTTAACTGTGCATCACCATGATAGACACGTGGTCACAGTTTGGGTAGATGCATTTAAAAACATTTTTTTTAAAAAAAAAGAGATGAATTCCAGCTGAATTTTACCCCTGCGTAGTTGTTTAAAGCCAGATAACTGAATACCTCCCTCAAAGGGCTTTCTGAGCAAGGCCTTCATTTGTACATCTGAACAAAACTACGGCTCTAGTGGCATCTGGTATCTAGACCAACATAAAATGACATTGGTCACCATCTTGACAGAAAGGCCAAGAGTTTGATCAAAATCTACACAATGTACGTCCAATTTTAAGGTGCCCTCATGTTGATTTTTATGGGGTCATTTTCATGAAAAGGATCTTTACTATAATAACTGAGTATCTGTTATTAACATGTCACACAGGGCAGTGAGCTTTCTCGAACTGTCACTGTTCCGGTGTCTCAGCACAATACCCACACTGTTGATTCTACCTGTAAACGATTGAAAATATAACAAACAGCAAAGATGACATCCTAAAGTCAGGACTTCTTTGAATTCCTTATTGAAGTCTGAATTTTGGCATCACAAAACAAAGCCTAATCCCCCGTGTCTCTCGGCGGACCCCTAGAAACTTCCATCCTCATCAGAAAGTTTGTGTGCCATGCGGCAGTCGCCTCGGGTGGCAAAGCTGCAGCACTCCGCCAGCTAAGCCAATATTAATTCTAGATGGAGGAGGAAAACCAACAACAAAAGAGAAACCTGCTGCCGTCTGGACAGCAAAGGAGTCATATTTTCACTTCAAGGGCTCTGGGAGCCCTGGGAAGCAGACGGGAAGCTCCTCACATTATTCATGCTGACGTTTTAAATAAAGTTCCAACAGGAATAAAAATCACTAACTTTCTGGTGAGTTCTTGGGCTAGAAAATATTTCCTGGATAAAGTGTTCTTCATCTAAACCTGCAAGAATAGCATAAAACAAACACAGAGGCCAGGAGGGACTGAATGCGTGGATGACGGAGACAGCTGAAAACAGAGGAGACTCGGATGATTTCATCTGAGATAATTAAACAAACTAGAGACTGTCGGACAAATTTAATCATAAAATCAATCTTGTCCTTAGTTCTAATTTCACTAAAATATACATTTAAGAGCACTGAGAGAAGTCAGTAGTTATGAATGTATTTTCAAAATACATATAGATTTCACCTTAGAAATTGCTTTTATATTAGAAATGATGTCAAGTAAGTTTCCTAGTTAAGACAAATCACTACTCCTAAACGTTCCAGGAAACCCACAGCACAGGAAGAGGCCCGTATTCCCTCCTGAGCACCTCAGCCCCAAACCAGCAGCAGTGGGTGCAGGCACTCCCGCTACAAGTGATGGTGTTGCCTCTAGCACTTTGCTGCAGTCGGAGGTGCCGCCCCACTGGCTCTGGGTTGGATTCTTGCTTACGTGTTGCGATGTCACACAAGGGTGTGCCACCGGGAAGGGTGCTGCGAGGT
This sequence comes from Microtus ochrogaster, assembly GCF_000317375.1. Classification (NCBI taxonomy): domain Eukaryota; kingdom Metazoa; phylum Chordata; class Mammalia; order Rodentia; family Cricetidae; genus Microtus; species Microtus ochrogaster. The sequence continues at coordinate 76,186,405 of NC_022012.1, read as the reverse complement.
GGCATCCCTTGGCTTGTCCTCGTGCTGAGCCTACTGTGAAAACTATCCTAAATTCCTCTCCTAATTCTTCCTGTTATCTTCTCCCTCCCGGTTAAATTACGCCACTAGATCATTCAAAGAGTACCAATCACAACAACAACAACAAAAAGAATGAGCTACAAATAGATCTTTTAAAATAAGTCTAAGTTTTTCATAATCATTATTAAATTACAAACAGAAGGAAGGCCGCTTCATTTTTTAAAAAATCCTGAGGACAAAAGAATCAATCTTACTTAATCTGCATTTTACCACACACCACTAATAAGAGGCTTGGAAGCTTTTTCTGAGTTGCGAATCCACCGAAGCAGCTCATTACTGACCTGCGCTTTCCTCTGGTTAATGTATGGCAGGCTGATGCCATAGTTGGCGTTCACAGCGGCTCTGTGGTGCACATTCTCCGGATCCCGCATGATCTTTACATTCAACTCTATCTTTGGCTGAAACAAAGAAACAATGAAACTTTGATTTACAATGAACAAAAATGCTTACTAACATTTTATATCCTTGGAGGAATATAAAATTCTTGGAAAATAAGGAGTTTAATGCAATTCTCACGGAAAGAAAAGGGTCTTTTATTTAGACTACTAAATAAAATCAATCCTTTTCTATTCAGAGAAAAGGAAGATTTTCCTCTATGTGTTCTATCTGGGCACAAATAGATCCTCAGACACCATTCATTTACTCAGAAAAACATGCTCCATGTCAGCCAGGACGGACAAAGGACAAGAATCTCTCATCTCAGTTTCTTTCTGGCTTTCCAGGTCAAGGACTTAGTGAAGAAAATCTATACTCCAGACAGGCAGGTAGAGGGCTCTCTAGGCCTGTTAATGTGGCCACATTCCTCTAGGGACATCACAGGTAGCTGTTGGTTCGGACATGATGAATTCTCACCGCACCGAATGTGTCTATGCCTCTGCGGTGATTTTGCCATCAGTAATTAGCGGTGTTGTTAGGGAGAGAAACAGATCTTGTTCTAATCATCCGTTCTTCATTTTAAAGGATTCCTGTCAGAATGGTGGCAGTGGAGGGCATTGGAAGGTTGCCACAAACCTAGGTGACCACCCTAGCCTGGACTGCTGGGTGGGGCTCAGCAAAGTCACCTCACTTCTTGGCAAGTCAGCCCATTTGCTTGTCAAGGCCAATGGGTGGGTGTGATGCTCTCTGGAGGTACTGCCCTGCCTGCGCATCAGCAGCCTGTGACTGCAGGTTAAAATGACAGTTGGCACTTAGGAATCACCCATGAGATGTCGTATGACTTTTGTCCCACAATATAATCTACAGACCTGTGGTTCTGTTCACAGGGCTAAGCCAGCTCAGCCCTGTCTAGTTCCAGAACAATTTTATCTCCCCCAAATGAGGCCTTGCATCCATTAGCAATCGCTCCCTAGTCCTACTACCCCCTATCCCAGCAGCCACTGGGACTCTTTCTGTCTCTACCACAACTAACTCCATTCCGGACATTTAGTAGAGATAGAAGCACAATATCTGGACTTTTTGAGTTTTACTTTTAAAGGAACTTGGAGATACTGGGAGTGGCGAGAAAATTTCATTTGGGTTCAGTCAAATATTTCAGTTCAGAGGGCGATCTGAGGCAAGTGTTAAAATGGTTGCAGTAACCCAACAGACCAGTCCAGAGTCCACTTATTTCTTCCAACTTAAAAGTCCATAAAAAGACTGTGGTCGCCTTGAAGAGGAAGGCCAGGAAAGGAAGGAAGGCACGATCTTGTCTGGATGAGCTGGTAACATATGCTCCACGCTTCCCTTCTGGTTTTAATTGCTCCTGAATAACCAAGCCTCCAAATAACTGTCCTCAACTGTCCTCTGTATTTAACCCATCTGGAAACACACGTCACAAACCAGGCATGTCTTGCTACTTTCTCCTTTAAGTGCATATGGAAGCAGAAGTAACGTGGAGCCCAGTTACAGATGGCTTCCTTGCTGCGGCTAGCCCACACTCGCAGCGCTCCTCCAGCATTTTTGCAGAGTGCCTTTTTTAAATTGAAATTAATACCTGAATATAATTTTTTCCTTCTTAATTAAGCTTGCAGGGTAATTTCCATCCTACCAAGGATCAGGAAATTGCTAATATGTATTATATTGACTGGATGTGGTTTCTGTAATTAGGATGCTTTAAGAATGTGGATTGTGGATACAATTGATGGTAATGGCTTCATCTATCATGTCTCAGCTTCGTTAGAACTTTTTAATTCTGGGATCACTGGCTCAATGGACCAGAGAGGTTTTCTTAGTTTTATTGTTCCATCAACTTTGTGTGGCTACAGGACTGGCTTGGGGAAGAGATGACCAGAGTTGCCGTAAGTGCCAGCATTGAGACCCAGTTGTTCTCTGCCCTATTTTACATCTCTGGGCATAGATATTCTGGAACTAAATCACCATGCTAACAGAAATGGTAGTTGGAACACTGACTCTTATTGTGGGCGCCTAGAACAATGCCCCTAAAATTATTAATTGTCTCCTCTTCACCATTTTGGCACTAAAGCATGAGTTTATCAAAATGATAATACCTGTGTGATTTGATTTTCCTTTTAAAATATTGGATTCTGGTCATGGTGACAAAGTCTATAATCCTAACTTGAGATGAGGCAGAAAGTTTAGAAATTAAAGGCCAGTCAGTCTTAGCTATATGAAAAAATATAGCTCAATATGTCTCAAAATAATAAAATAATATAAAAACAAATACTGCCAGTGAGTTGGCTCAGTGGGTAAACACACTTACCACCAAGCCTTACAACTTGAGTTCTGTCTCCAGGTCCCACATGTGGAAAGAGAAAACCAACTCCTGAGTGTTGTTCTCTGACCTCTACACAAGCATACACACATGAATGAATGAATGAATGAATGAATGAATGAATAAAATTTAAAACTAACCAAAAATATATATGAGGTTGGGGATATAACCCAGTGGTAGACTACTTGACTAGCATGTGAGAGGTCGTGGACTTGATACCCAACAAAGAATAAAATATTAAAGATGGCTTCATTAAAAGTCATGATCAAATAGATTCAGTGCTTAAATCTGTCATGCAGTCTGTAGGATGTTTTTGCTTATAAGTTTGTTGTCAGATCTAATAATAAGGGTTTATTTTTACTAAGAAAAACAATTATAAATTTAAAAACCAAAAGGAATGAATCATTCCATTAAGCAAAAAAGTCATTCTCTGGAAAATGCTCTCTCACCAGCAGTAAGAGAAATATCAGAAATAACTTCAGAAAATTTTCTTCAATTGGCCAAGAAAAGGCAGAAATTTCTTTAATCTATTTTGAGTCACTAAACAATCTAAAATTTGCATTCTCTCCTTTTGATAGTAATTACAAGCAGATATATCAAATGTGACTCTCATTTAGACTTTGGTTTGTAAGAACAAAACTTATTATCAGAGCCAATTACTGTTTTACCTACATGGCTGCACAGAAGCAGGGAGCTCAATTTTCATCTCATCAGTGATTTTGTGGTATTTATTTTATTACTATGCCCACAACGCTATATAAGAAGGAAATAGCTTATGCTATTAAAACTAGGGCTGGAATACAAGTGGCTAAGGTTGCTTCTAGAAGAACTTCTGAATTAAAAACACTAGGCAGCATGTAATGCCAGCTCCCCAGACATGGGCAGACCATAAAACACACACATCTATCCGAGCAGTAGCTCCCACACAGAGTAATCAAAATTGAAATGCTTCACAAACAAAGTTGAGAGAAGCTATTTGCCAAGTTACAGTATTAGCAGCAGAACATTGTTCTCAACAGTGCCTGCCCGGAGTAATGTCTTCCTAAGTGGATATTGCTTAATGCTGTATTCCCACTGGTAAAAGTCATCTTCCATTTAAATCTCAAAGCCAGAGAAAGAACAAATAGGAAAATAATTCAGTCACCTTTCACTCATTCTCACAACCATGATTTTATATATTGAAAAGAGCAGTAGACAGTGAGTCTCAGTTTGAGCCACATGAGTTAAATTTCTCATCTGTAACATGGGAAATAATGTCAGACTTCACAGGGTCATTTGTAAGATTCGAATGACTGGTATATGTTGAGTATCTTATAAATTATAAAGTGCTTGCTATTTGGGGGGAAACTAGAAAAGAGTGTGCTGGCCGGTGGGGAAGGGAGACCACAGTGGACAGAAAGACTTCAAATGTATTAAAGCCATGAGCTCTTAATGGTCAGCCTCCAGAATACCTAATGAGAACACCAACAAATTAACTTGGAGTTTGGAAAATAAAAGGGAGTTAGCATTTAGCCTACTTTTCCTTAAAAACTCTATTTCATATTCACAAAAAACATCTAAAAATGATCTTCGTAGACACTAATAAGTGCTGAAAGACTGGCATAATTCTAAACTCACTCCAGTCCCTAATGCAATTGTGCATTCAGGAGACACTGACGGTTGCTAAGATCGAGCATGGTAGATGGCTGTAGTTTTATAAAGAGCAGATAAAGCTGATTAGAGCTGGATTTACTGATCAACCAAAGTATCAGTAACAATACTATATGACCAGACATGGCAACTTGGATCTATAATCTCAGGGTCATCCTTGGCTGGATGGTGAGTTTAAGGCCAGTCTGGGCTATGGGAGGCTATTGAGAGACGAGGGGGGCAAACTTTGCCCATAGAAGACAGGGGTGAGGGAAATCACAAAAGCTGTTAAAGCCAGGTAACTGGTACATTTCATTGTATATTTGTGTCTATTCAAGAATACAACTTCTTAAGTCATTAAAGTTATGGTAAAATTAACACATTTAATTTATTTTACTAGCTTTTCATTCTAACATCCTATTCTCAATGGCTTCCCTCCTTACCCCCCATCAGGGAAGTAAGCTCAATAAGCAGAAACTCCCCCATAGGCTCAGCAGCATCAGTTCTGGGCTACTTACAACTAGCCAGACTCCAGCTTGATACCTCAAGTTCACAAAGCTATAAGGATAACCACGGCTTTCCAGACGTGTTTGCCCTTTTTTCCTGAGGACTGAAGAAAGAGAGCAAATACTTACTCAACTTACTCTGTGCCAGAGCAAGTAGGTGAGGACTGACACATCCGACTATAACTCGGCTTAAAATGGGGACAGGGAGTACACAATAGCTGCCTACCTTCCAGTGAATGTAACTGGACGAGCAACTGCCAGACCCCGCAAGCTGCCAGTGGGGAGATGGATTTGGTTTGTCTCTGACCCCAGCTCTCCTTCCCTCACTGGGATGGAAAGCAATGGGAGGCTTCCTTAGGTGTGTCAGCCTAGGATCATCTTTCTTAGGAGATGGCAATGACATTAAGACCCGAACAAGGAAACTGAGTCAGTCATGTGAGAGAAACTAATTAGTGAACAGAGACAGCTGCAGAGGCCAAGGCCACTGGAAGCTAGCCTTCCACTGTGGCTAGAAGGACGCGGAAGAGGTGTTCGCTCCTCTGCTCCCCTCCCATTCAATGACTGTGTCAGTAAGGAGGACAGAGTGCTGTAGGCTGGGGGACACGTCGGGGATGTGCAAGTGATTTTGGCACAGAAACATGAAAACATTTCTGGGCTAAGTCTGGTGTCACTTGAAACCTGGAGGCCATAAAACTGAGAGCAGGGCAGTCCCCATCACTGTGAGTGTGCCCCGGTCACATGCTGCAAACACAGAGCAGCTGAAGCTTTAATTGCAGAGTGGGAGATGGGATTCTGTGATCCCTGATGTCCCGCTGAGCCACTGATGCTAACTAAGCAGGGAAGCCCTTTCGGGTCCCTGACACGTGCCAGAGTAGTAGACTGCTGGAGTTCTTTAGTCACCAGAGAAGCCACCAGGGACCTGGCTCCTTTCCTCTCCCACTGCACTATCCCCAGAGGTGGCCCCCATGCTTGTCACCCTGTGCAAAGTGGCTGCTATGGCTTCAAATGCCATGCTTGTTTCTAGCAGAAAGGAAGAGGGAAACAGGAACTGCAAAGCAATGTGGCGTCTGTGACTATCCCCTTCATCACAAAGATGAGCTGATGACCCCACTGGATTTCTGTTCCATCCTCCACTGCTACACTGGACTGCAGGGAAGGCTGAGAAAGGCATGATCTTAGCCATGGTAGGGTGCACATGCCATGGTAAGGAGCAGGAGTCCTGTCAGTGATGGGCATGGGCACATGCAATGAGTTGGACGCAGTTTCTGTCCTAACTGTGGAATCTAACTAGCTGGGTAGGAACAGAATACGGAAGTGGTAAAATCAAGGTCACATGATCAGTGGTTGAAGGTCCTCACAGCAGTAAGAGTTGCTAGAAGCAGCCTGGGGTGCTCTGAGTGATGCACTTCCTGGTTCGGACACAGCCAGGACCCCAAGTTCAAGGCAGGCATCCCACACAGCTGTACGGGCCCTGCCCCACTGTCTGCAGAATGCCTGTCTCAGGATTGTGGGTTCAGCTCACAGCGCACAGCAGCACTGCCCCCAAAACATCTGGGTGAAAATTAGTACATGGGGTGAGAAAAGGCAAGCCTTTTGTGTTTCTGCTCTTAGAATCTGCCCCAGTAACTCAATTGTTAGCTTACAGGGTGCTGTGCCAAAGGTGACATGCTCTGCAACTTTTAAAAACTTTAATTACATTTGTTTATTTATTTATCTATTTACTTAGGGTCTGCGAGTGTGTGGTGAGTGTTAGAGGACAGCTCCAAAGGAGCTGGGGTTTTCCCTCTGGGATGTGGTTGCAAGCAGTCCAACTTAAGGCATCAGGCTTGGTGGCTAGGGTCTTAACTTACAGAGTCATCTCACCAACCCCCAAACATTAATAACACCCCAACTCTTTATTGAAGTCCTGCTGTGTTGCTCAAGTTGGCCTTGAACACACACAAACACACACACTCACACACACATGCACACACTCACACAAACACTCACACACATGCACACACTCACACAAACACTCACACACACGCACACACTCACACACACACACACACTCACACACACACGCACACACTCACACAAACACTCACACACTTGGCCTCCTGTGCTGATGACAGCACATGCCTTTTATTTCCATAAGAACTCAGCCTCCACTGACTACTAGTGTAAGACCTACAGCACCTTCATGGGCTTCCAGAGCACACGGACCCAACTGACTTTTTACAGCACACAGGCTGCTGCTCGTTCCATGGCCCCCTTGCTTTGGATTCTTTTGGATGTCTGTGACCAGAGAATAGTGGCTAGCATTTGAAATTGGGGTGCCACTTTCAAGATGTTAGTTAACTATAGCACACCCTGCAATAAGATCTAGGCAGCAGGCTGGCAAGATGGCACACCTGGGAAGGGCACTGCTGTCAAGAAGCCATGGTCATCTCCAGAATGCACACGCTGGGAAAAGAATGGACTCCGACTCCCACAGCCATCCCAACCCCCACATGTGCACCTGGCACCGGTGCTCCCAAACCCGCACAAAGTAAGAAAGTGATTGTACAAAGTGTTGCTAGCAGTTTATACTTCTGGAGAAAATTATGTAAACAAAAATATGCAGTAAATCGATCTTCTCATGGAGATGCCATGAGTGGTGCAGGCCTCCAGGTCTTCTCATGGAGATGCCATGAGTGGTGCAGGCCTCCAGGTCTTCTCACGGAGATGCCATGAGTGGTGCAGGCCTCCAGGTCTTCTCACGGAGATGTCACAAGTGGTGCAGGCCTCCAGGCCTGAGGCCCAACAGACAGTCCTGACTCAGTAGAAATCATGTCCCTTCAGTTACAACTCAGCTACACTGTTAACTGTGAACCGCTTCAAACAACTATAGTACATATGCACACCAGCTAAACTGCAACAAACGGCAGCAGGAGCACATGGCTGGCATCTCCCAGCGTAGCACACAGTCCTAATGTGACTTACAAGTGAAGTCGGCGTTACAGTACAAATGAGGAAGTGAGGCCAAGAAACACCTCCCAGTCACTGTGTGTTCAGTTTCCAGTCTGGTGTTGGTCATTGTTCAGAAGCCTTTCCAACTGTCAAATTCTCTGCGACCCCCACGCTTCAGAACACAGCCACAGTCCAAGAGGCCAATGTGCTATATATTTTATTTTCAAGTTGTTTGAGTTTTGTTCTACGTTCCTAGTCTATCCTACCCCAACTAGAACGTGAGCTTCACGAGAGCAGAGAGATGGAGTGGCTCAGGCTTCAGGTGCCCCCAGAGATTAGTGGGGAGTAATCACAAAACCATCGTGAACACCTGTGCCTGCTCAGTGCTCGCCATGTGGGGCCCTGCTGGGGACACGGAACCTGTTACCCTTGCAGCAGCCCTACAAGCTGTGCACTGTCCTTACCCCCACCAGGCATGTACGGAGCCAGGCCACAGGGACAGCAAGGGACTGGTCGAAGTGTGACTAGCAAGTGGTGAAGCCAGGATGCCAGTTCAAACCATGCACTGCCCCATACAGAGCCTGCTCTGGGTTCCAAACTGTCTACACACAGGTGACAGCCACAAGCTGAAGTGTCCTTGCTTTAGAAGTGAAATGCAACAGGAAAACCTCCATGTCCGTCATCTGCGGACTCACGGGGGCAATCTAAGTATGAGCTGAGATGTATTATATCCACAAGCACTGTTGACTGCATTAGGTGTGATAACGGTACTGTAAGTGGGGGAAAGCTCATTTTAAAAATGCATGCTAAAAGCATTAAGAGGTGAGATGTCAATGGGTCTGTACTTTAAAACACTTCAGGAGAAATAGATGAAGCAGAAAAGTTCAAGGTTAACAACTGTAAAATGTAAGCAGAGAAGGTGGCCGTTCACATACTGTTTTCTTATTATGTTATGCCATGCCTGGCACCGCTTTGGGGTTGACCTTCCTGGGGCACTGGGGGATGAAATGACAGACACTCCTACAGAAAGGCTGGAATCATGTGGGCTGTGTGTTCTGGTGGAGATGCCCCACAGCACCCCAGAACAGCTCATTTGTTGTACACCTCTGGATGGAGGGCTGGGTTATTGTTGTGTGGATGCTGAAAGCCTCTGTTTTCCCCATCACCCTACACATTGCTCAGACTCTCAAGCCAAGTTCAGAAGAGCACATTCTGATCAGACCGCAGTGCCTAGCTCGCCTCATCTGCCACTCAATCAGGCTGAAGCTTATTCACTTCTCCTTCTACTCGCGCCCTGCTACCCCCAGTCTTTTATGAATGCAGCATCCTCTGCCTGGGAACTCCTTCCACACACTCCTCCCACAGCACCCAGCAGAGTGCCGGCCACATAAAGGGCCTCCTGAGACATCTGGTAAGGAAATTGATGATGTACAATCCTCAGCTTCTCAAACGGGTACACTGGCAGTGATGGGGTCGAGTAGTGCAACCATAATAAACATCGAACATTATCCTGGAGCTCTGGTCTGTTTGAGATCTCCTGGGTAAAATCTACTAGTTCTATACTGAAACATAACCAAATATATAATGAACAACAATGAAATTTTTCTTTTCTTTTATACTTTGGGTTTGTTTTGAGACAGGGTCTCATGTAACTCAGGTAACTTCAGACTTGCTATACTAACTCAGGCTAGCCTTGATCCCCTTGCCTCCAACTCCTAAACAGGCATGTGGCATCACACTTGGCTGCTGTCATTGCTGTTTGTCTGGTTTTGGTTTAGTCAGAAACTCTTTATGAAGTCCAAGGTGTCCTCAAACTCCCTGGCTCAAATGTTTTTCCTGACCATCCTCCCAAGGTATGGGGACTGCAGGTGTGTGACACCAGAAAGAGTTTAGAGATAAACAAACAAACAAACAAAACTCTCATACATATATATAACAAAAATAACCACCAAAGATATTTCTTACTTGCTTTAAGCTCTTCAAACTCAACCCTAGAACCTACAAGGTCACATTCTTCTGTTTGTTATAAATATTCAACAGGAAAAAATCGGAAATATATCATGTTGCAGGTTAAACTGTACTATCTCAAAGTTCTTTATTTTTGAAATTGCATATATTTTGAGAATAATTATGGGAACATACTTTTATATAGCATCTGTATACAAAGAAGATATTTTATTTTTATTTGTATTCAAAATATAATGCTTCATCTGGGCCTAATGGTACTCAGTTAAAATACCAGTACTGGGGAGTCAAGATACAATGAGTAAGAGGCTAGCCTGGGTTACATGGGGAGACTGTCCAAAACCATTATCATCCAGTAAAAATTTAAAAATCCACACTTAATCCAAATCTTATTTACTTGCTTTTGTACATGTACTAGGTGTATTATTGCAAACAAAATAACCATCTGGAGGAACACATAGGCCAGGCAGTTTGGTGGAGAACGGGGACAAGGAGGTTAGCTTTGGTCCAGCATCTCTGTGTTGTTTTTCATTTGTTACTGTTGTAGTAAGCATGCATTGGTGGTAAATTATGTATGGCTGATGAATTTAGAGAAAAATGGAGTATTCTAAGACACAAGTCTGGAGACTATTGATTCTATCCACAGTGTCTATCGTAATAGTTCCTTTTCAGTGTCAACTTGACTGCTTATAGGATCACCATGAAAACACACCTGTGTCTCTGAGGGTGTGTCTAGATATCTGACGGGAAGAGGGAACCATCCTGCCTAAGGTGGCACCATCCCTCTGGCTGGGGTCTCAGACTGAATGCAGAGGAGAAAGCTAGCTGAGCAGTGGCATTCTCTCCACTTCCTGCAGGCACGTGACCTCACACTCTGCCAAAATGGACTGTGCCTTTAAGTGGCCACAGACGAGGCTCTTCCCTCTTCACACTGCTGCTCTCACAGCGACAGGAAATGCATCTGTAGTTCTGAAAATAAGGCTTTTGAGTCCAAGTTTACTCACTAATGTTTCATCACTGCTTCTATATTTATTTCAAGAGGAATCCTTTTAAAAGGTGAACCTGCTCCTGTAATTTTTTGAAATTGTCAGTTATTTTGAGCGACTTAAGATTTTCATATATTAAAAAGCTTAAGATACAATTCTTAGTGTGATCCTTAATTACAGCTGAGCCACTTCTAATTGTCATCTAAGCTTTTTTTTTGGCAAGAATTAGAATTCCAAAACCAGCTATTCACTTTGGGGAGAGACAGTAAGGAAAAGCAACTGGGCTTTGCCTGGTTTAAAAGTTGATGATCAAAGGTTGGAATCACCCAATTGGATTTTACACTGACTTACAAGTCCAGGCTTCCCACCGGTGCAGGAGCCTGCTGTCCTGGCACCTGGCCGCAGATACACCTTTTTTTTTTTTTTTAAATAGAATCTAGCTCTGGCTGTCTTGTAACTCTCTGTGTAGACCAGACTGGCCCTGAACTCAGAGATCCACCTGCCTCTGACCCTCAGTGCTGGGATTAAAGGCGTGTGCCATTAGGCAGATGTCATCAATATCTAGGGATAAAGCATGTCAGGGTGGGAGACGTCCACACCCGTCTCTGAACAGAGCTCCCCTAGTCCAGAGAACACAGTGCTGCACCCGTTAGCATGTACTTCCTTGTCTTTATATTCATGGTCATTTACTAGGACTCAAAACTCTTATAGAAAAAACAAATATCTGACCAATGTTTAATTTTCCTATGGAATAACAATAATAATAATCCACTTTACAATAGTCCTAATCCCAGATACTTTCGTTGCTTTTCTAAGTCAGAAGCCTCCAGTCTCTGGTCTTGTGAACCAACTGAGGCCCTTCCCAGGTTTATTAGCAGAAAACACATACACACCTCAACAAACAAAAACCCTAGAAATGTTCTAGAGACAGCACCTGCTGAACAGGAGGAAGACGGAAGTGTGAGCTTCCCTACCACAGCACGCTGTCTCTTTTTCCGCAGCGTTTTATTGTGGCCGTTCTTCTCCTATTGAAGATTTGTCTCCTCTGACTCAAAGGTCTGTGCCACAGAGACCTGACCTATCCTTCCCCATCCCAACATGTCCTTAACAATCCTTGGCAATCCACAGTGTCTGGGTCAAATGTAGCAAGTGCCATGACAGAGGCACAAGCTGACTGCCCTGCCATGACAGAGGCACGAGCTGGCCTTCCTGACATGACAGGCACGAGCGGGCTGCCCTGTCATGACAGAGGTACCAGCAGGCTGCCTATGAGTGCAGAGTAGCCTGCATGGATGCCTAACTTGGGCATGAGCCTGTACAGCTTTGGTGGTCTCTGTGGTGGTTTCATTTACTCATTCAAAAACATACTTATCGAGAGTTCTCTGGCATGGTACAGCAATGGACAAACCGGCAAAGATTCTATACTCATTGAGTTTGTAATCTAAAAGAATGACAAACCTTTAAAAAGAAAAAAATAGCCATGCAGTTCACTAGCCAATTGCATCTGTGGCAAGTGTCATCAAGTAAAATGGAAGGTAATATAAGCAGTTATAGGAAGGGTTTCTTCCCTTGACTGTAACTGTAGATATGCTAAAACGCCACCCAACTAAGCACTGTAGAGAGCTTTATGATATGGGCATTTGAAGTCAATAAAGCTGTCATAAGAAGAATACCACAGTGGGTACGAGCACAGCTTTGTGGCCCTGCATTTCTGGGTTCCGAATCCCAACTCAGACACTCTAAGCTGTGAGCTCTTAGACAATATATCTAGCATCATGTACCTTGGTCTCTTTCCAAATAAGCTGATGATAATGACAACGCCTCCTAGGATTGTCCTGAACATTAGACATGTTGGTATTTCCAAAGTCCCAAGGGCAATGACCTATGACTTGTTTGGGATGGCCAGTACACACTGCATGTTTGGGATGGCCAGTACACACTGCATGTTTGGGATGGCCAGTACACACTGCATGTTTGGGATGGCCAGTACACACTGCATGTTCCTTCCCCACAGCTTCTGCTGATCTGCTTAGCCCTGGTGTGCTGCTGTCAGGAGGCAAGGCCTATGATCAGTGAGGAGATCATAAGGGTGGAGCCTCAGGAACGCAGGTAGTGCCAAACTAGGAAATGGGCCCTCATCACATACCCGATCTGCCAGCATATGAATTGGGCCTTGTAGCATCAGTAGCTAGAAGAGGCAGACTTCTCTCATGTTGGTCTGTGATCTTCTGTTGGAGAGGACTGAACGGACTAACACAAAGGGAATCAGAACCAAACTAAAAAACACTCTATGGAGGCAAAGCCAGAGACCTCATCAGCTCTTTAAAAACAAGCAAAAACAAAAACAAAACAAAAAAAACATACAAACTACCTAAACCTAGAAAAGTAAATAATTTAAATAAACCCATAATACCCAGTTAGATAGAAGTAGTAATTAAAAGTCTCCCAGCTAAAAAAGCCCAGGGCTGGATAAATTTAGTACAGAATTCTACCAGACCTTCATAGAACTTCATCAATACTCTCCAGAGTATTGTAAAATAGAAAAGGACAGAAAATCACCAGATTTCTTCCACCAAGCCAGAATTACCCTGATACCAAAGCCAAACAAAGAAGGAAAAAAGGGAAAGGGAAGAAAATTTTAGGCTAAAATGTCTGATGAACAAAAGTGAAAAACTTCTCAATAGAATATTAATAAATCCAATTCTATGACACATCAACAGAGTATCAACCATGATCAAGTTGGCTTCATCCAAGACATTCAGGGATGGTTCAATATGCATAAATCAATAAACATAATCCATCACATAAATAGATGAAAGGATCATCTCCTGGAGAGAATAGAGATATGGGCAACAATATCTCAGCATAGTAAAGGAATTTACAGCAAGCCCAAAGCCAACACCTTGATAAGTGGAGAACTCCAGGCATTTCCACTAAAGCAGTGAACAAGACAAGATGTCTCCTTTTTCCATTTCTACTCAACAGACCACCAGCAGGGATCAAGGCAGCAAATGAGAAAAGAGGAAGCCAAAGCATCTTTATCTGCAGATCACGTGGTTCCCTAAGACCCCCAAGATTGCACCAAGAAGTTCCTACAGCTGAAAAACATGCTCAGCAGAGAAACAGAACATGTTCCTTCTGAGCTCTGTTTGGAAAAAAGTGTGCTTTCACTGATTTACTTCTGAAGAAAGTTCTTTTGCTGAGAAATTAACTGTGCTATAGACACATCCAAAACAACAGTAACATCAAATTATAGAAACAGACCAAAATATGTATTGTATTACCTAATTTAAAACACAATGTAATTTCTTGAGTTCTTTATATGTTTTGAAGATAGAGGAGAGGCTGTCTGAACTGTAGTCAGACTGATGATTATCTTAAATATCACCATAGAACCTTCGTCCAACAACAGATGGAAACAGAGGCAATGACCCACATTGGAGCACTGGACTGAGCTCCCAAGATCTAGTTGAAGAGTAGAGGGAGTGAGAGTATGAGCAAGGAATTCAAGACCATGAAAGGGCCATCCACTGAGACAGTTTGCTTGAGCTAATGGGAGCTCACCAACTCCAACTGGACTGGGAGTGAGCAAGCATGGGAACAACCAAGCCCCTATGAAGGGGGTTGACAGCTGGGGCAGACTGAGGGGCCACTGATACTGACACCGGGATGTGTCTCTACTTGCATATACTGGCTTCATGGGATACTATTCTCTTTGGATGTAAACCTTGCTCAACCTTGACATAGTAGGGAGGGCCTTGGACTTTCCACAGAGAGGGGTGCATGGCACCCCCTTAGGGATGAAGGGGTGGGGGAGTGTCTGTGGAGGGAGAGGGAGGAAACTGGGAGGAGGGGAGGAAGGTAGAATTTGGATTGGTATTTTTTAAGTAATAAAAAAAGGAAAAAAATTAAAAAACACAATGTAAATATTTACTCTTTTCAAAAAATTAGCAGTTTTCTCACAGAGACTGAAGCAGCGAGCTCAGGGCCTACATGGGTCTGCCCTAGGCCCTCTGTGTATATATTATAACATTTAGCTTAGTATTTTTATGGGACTCCTAACGGTGAGAACAGTGGTCTCTGACTTTTGTTCCTGCTCTTGGGAATCCTTTCCTCCTGTGGGGTTGTCATGTCTAACTGCAATATGATGGCTTTTGCTTTATCTTATTATATTTTATTTTATCATGTTTTAAAATAAAAAACAGGCATGTGAGGCATTTTCTTAATTAGTGATTGATAGGGAAGGGCCCAGTCCATTGTGGGTGGTACCACTCCTGGGCTGATGGTCCTGGGTTCTATAAGAAAACAGGCTGAGCAAGCCATGAGGAACAAGCCAGTAAGCAGCACCCCTCCATGGCCTCTGCATCAGCTCCCACCTCCAGGTTCCTGCCCTGTTTGAGTTCCTGTCCTGGTTTCCTTTGATGATGAACAGTGATGTGGAAGTATAAGCTGAATGAAACCTTCTCCACCACAATCACCACCAAATACTAGAAATGCCTCCTTAGAAAAAAATTAGCAGTTTTGTTGTGATATAATTTATATATTCCCTTTTTGAATGTGTACATTCAGTGGTGCATTTACAGAGTTGTAAACCCTCACCACTATATAACTCTGGAATGTTTTCATTATCCCTGAAGGAACCTCATACCCTGGCCTCCCCTCCCTCTGGCCTCACCCCTCCCCCACCTGCCTTCCCCACTGGCTGCCTGTTTCATAGGCTCCTACCTTTGCTCTTGTAAGGCCATGTGAAAATGAGCCGTGCTGCTTTTGAGGTCGCCAAAGTTTATCCTCAGGCTCCATGGGGAACGTATAGGCTTTCTGGTCAAGTACAGTTGGAAGCATCCTAAGTAAACAGAAAAGGGGTTTAAAATCTGCTGTAGGTCCAAAAGCTCTCAAATCGGAATGTTAAAAAAATGCTTCCTACTTAGTATGGAGTCACTATTGGTGACTCCAGCAGACCAGGGCAGTCCTTAGCAGTGTGGCCACTCTAACCCGCAGCTGTTTAATTAAGCACAAGAATTTTCCTATCTGATAAGGACCCTGAAGCACTAACAAAAGCACTAGCTCTGGCTCTGCTTATACAACTAACAGTTGACACAGTTGTTAGACATAAAGCACATCTTGGGAGAGAGAGAGTAGTGTTGTATTTTGTTCAATAAATCAAATGATAGGATAGCCAATGGTAAATATATTCTTTACATCTCTGCAGATTTAATAGTTGCAAAGATTAAAAGCAGAGCTGGTGAAGAGTTTTCCTTACTAAGCAGTAGATTGCTCTAGAGCAATGTAAAATTCTAAGAATGAGGATATATGTCTCATATTATACTTAATTTTTACATATAAATGCAGGTTCAATTTCTACAACATGATCAAATAATCAAAATGAATGAAATATGGCCACCAATATAACTCAATCTCTCAGTTTTACTATGATGTCCACTTTTGTACAACTATCATTAAAGGTCAGGTAGTGGTGGCACACGCCTCTACTGCCAGCACTCGGGAGGCAGAGGCAGGCGGATCTCTGTGAGTTCGAGACCAGCCTGGTCTACAAGAGCTAGTTCCAGGACAGGCTCCAAAGCAACAGAAAAGCCCCGACTTGAAAAACAAAAACAAACACAATTGTCATTAAAGAGCAACTTAGAGTTCTGGATTTTTCTCTAACATGTTAGAGATGATGAATATGATCACATCTATCCTTACAATAAGCAAAAAGCAGACAAAATACCACTTCCTGCATCCACCAGAGGACTGTGATCACTGGGCAAAAGGGTGCGGTGGAAAAACAAGATGCTAAGATGCAAAGACTGACAACTCAGGGCAGTTGAGCGGGAGCCCGAGCACAAATGCAGCAGCTGCAGCATGGGAAGGGCACTTGACCTCCGCTTGACAAATTGCTGGAGGCTCACTGCAGAGATGCTCATCCATTAAAGGTCCATGTTTTACTTCAGGGTCCACATGATCTCACTGTGGGGATGAGAGAAAAGCCCTCTGCCTTGTTTCCAGCGAAGGGACACACCCACTCTGAAATGTTCCTGCAGTTCTGCTTTTTGTGCATTTATGTTGAAAGACAGTTCTCAGGGAAAAGTATTTTACCAAAGATTTCATCTGAACTGTAGAAAAGGTGGACTTAAATCTTCAAAACATGGAAAACACATAGCAACCTGGAATTCCTGTCTAGCAAAGCCATGTCCCAAACTGAAGGGGAAATCAAGACATCAGCACACAAATCAAAGCTCGGTCAACTCGTCTGAGATCTGTCTCAAAACAATGTCTAAAGATCTTTAAGGAAGGAAAATGTGGCCAGACAGGGGTTATCCAAGGCAGCAAGAACCCGGTGCTCTCCACCATGTTTCTGACATCCCGCAGCCCCTGCTGGCTCGCAGCTTTTGTACCTCTCAGCTAAGCTGGTTTTGTAGGCAACAAACATGGCTTCTTGTGGGACTTAGTGGAGAGCATAAAAACAAGAACCTCTGCCCCTCCCCTGCCAGAGGGAGTCTCTTGGTGGATTGCTGTAAATGGTATTTATGATATTATGACACTGTTTATTATCACTATTAGACATCCAAGTGCCCCTTATGTAGACTAGCCTTCCCCATCCGCACCCACTGTTGAGAGAAGCCTCTTTTCTGTCTGCTGGTCCTCACTGCTACTCATTTGTTTTCTTGTTTACTCGGCCCCCTCAATCACAAGCACATCGTGTATAAAGCGAAAGCTCCTGACAGTGCTGGTCCAGATGGCAGCCATTCTGCTAGTGTCAATGAGTGGCACGTGGCCATTAAGAACAGTGTGAGCAGGAAGCCTGTCCGGCAGCAACAGGGGCACAAGCAGCGCATTTTCACCCAGCACCACTGCCAGCGTGGCTGTCAGAGTGAATTATACAAAACAGTCCCGTTGCCCAGATTAAAACAGCTCCTTTGATGATGTCCTTATCACTAGAAGGACTGGCAGGAAAGCCTTGCACTTGCCAGCGCCAGTGATTCCTTTGTGTACCTACTGACCGTTGGTATGACTCCGCCACCACATTTTCCTCTTGAGTAGTAGCAACTAGTGTTGTTACAAGGAAAGCCACATTTGTAAAGAGCAAGCTATGGAGTAAGAGGAGGGTACCAGATGGCAGACATTTGACCCGGACTTGAATGTGGCCTTTACAACTGGCTGCCTCTATCGCTTAAGTCTCACTTTCTTCATGGGGAAAATATCAACCACTTGGACTTAGAGAAAGGGGAAGCATCAATTTCTTATGCTTAAAGTCCTTGGGGCTGGGTGGTGGTGGCACACACCTTTAATCCCAGCACTTGGGAAGCAGAGGCAGAGGCAGATCTCTGTGAGCTGGAGGACCAGAACAGCCAGGGCTCTACACAGAGAAATCCTGTCTTGACAAAAACAAAAAGAGAGAAAATCCTTAGGAGTAGGGAAATGTCTCAGTGGGTAAAGGTGCATGATGCACAATCATGAGGACCAGAGTTCAAATCCCCAGTGCCCACACAGAGTCAGACATAGCTCTGAACCTCTAACCTCAGCATTGTTGGGGGTCAGAGACAGGAGGATTACTGAGGCTCTTTGCCTGCCTGCCTGCCTGCCTGCCTAGCTTCAGAATTAGTGAGAGACTCTCAAGGGAACACGGCAGAGAGTGACAGAGGATGTCTGAAGTCCTCTTCTGGCCTCTGTACACATGCATGTGCATACACACATCTACAGCCCTACGCACACATGAAGAAACCATTAAAGGAGGTCATGCAAACTGTGACGTGTTGTGAAACACTGGCAGTGACAGGGATCATGGTGACAAGGAGGGACGACAATTGTGGTACATTTGATCTAAATCACTTTCCTAGGTGCTCAGTGCAGAATGCGCTCTTCCCACCTCTCCAGTGTGTCTAGCAGAGGAAAGCCTCAGAGGTCTGGGCAATGCTGACTCTTGGGTATTCACAGCACCGGTGCCTTTCTGGCAAAGGGGCAGCAGAGGCATATAGGGGGTTTGCTGCCTGCTTCCCCTTTCAGAGGGACTCACTTCCCAGGACATTTGCAGCACTCTTAGTTTGAGAGACACTGGGGATTTCTGCCAGCCTGACCAACCAGTTCCCATCCCTGGTTCAGCCCAGCGCAATGGCTTGCTCTAGCCTTTCATAACCAGAGGGAACAGGACATTTAGGACCAGGTTCTTCATCATGCAGAGGCTGACCCTCCGTGCAGCTGAATGAGTGCTGATCATGGGTGCATGCTCACCCCAGGGATTTCAAGCACAAATCACCTGTGTTAGGGACGTCAGGTTCTGACACCTCATCACCTCTGACTGGGAAGCAGTAACAGAAAATCACCTGTTTGAGAACCATGACCAGGAGACAGATGGGTGCAAGGTGACACCAGGTGTGTACAAGGAAGACATAAGGATTCTATTCACATAAGAAATAAATTTGGAATTTCTCTGTACAAGTATCCCAGTTGGCTTTCCTATGACTGTGACAAACACCAGGACCAAAAAGTAACTTGGGAAGGTGGGGTTTGTTTCAGGTTACAGTCTGTCACAGAGGGAAGTCAGGACAGGAACCTGGAGATGGAAATTGAAAGTGGACTCTAGGGAGGAACACTAGGAACCGGCTAGCATCCATCTTGCTCAGCCAGTTTTCTTATAAAATCTGGGACCTCCTGCTCAGGGGTGGCCAGGCCCTCTCATGCCAACAGACAATTGAGACAGTTCCCTAGAGACATGGCCATGGGACAACCTGGTCCTGCCAGTGTCTCAGTCAAGACTCTCTCTTCCAAGGCAACCCTAGGTCCTGCCAGGTTGACAGTAAAAACTAAAGAGCACAACTACAATGCCATATTCTTATGAATGTTATCTTCTTTGCTCTCAGGTGGAGGATCATGGCTTGTCTTGTACTTGACCTAAGAGAATGTCATGAACAAATGTGGGTTCAGAGTCTTCTGTGGTCTGCAGAAAATGATACACAAAGCAGGTTGCACAGCCCAGGATTCCCTGAAGAATCACTCTGAGTACCATTCTAGTGTACTTGATCCATCTCATTTCATCTCGAGCTACATCCCACTTTAGGGCCATACTCTAACAGCTAGGTCCAAGGGATGCTCTTGCCACCTCCTCCAGGCTTGTGGGGATCCAAGAAACGTGCCAGGCTTCCTTCCTTCCTGAGAGGAGGACCATTATTATACAACTGTATAGAACCCCGAAAGCAAGTACCCAATGGCCACATGTGGATGCCAACCCCATGACCTGGTCCAGGTCCTTTTCCACTCTTCTAGTGGACCCTAATAAGGGGAAAGGACTTGCTTTGGCAAGAGAGGAGAGCCAGATAAAAGGTTTCTTCCCAGAAATGTTGTTTTATTCCACTTGCTACTGGCTAGCTCTTTTCAGCCTTCACATAACACCCCCGCCATTTCATCTGATGAGACATGAAGCCAGAGCTCACTCAAGATAGGAGAGCTCACCTATTGGATTATTTCACTGGTGAAAGATGCCTCCTCTGGTGGCTTTTAGCCAATCCCTTCACTCTGAGGCTCTTACCAGATGTTTATGTTTGCTTGCCATTTTGACATACACTGACTCCACCTGCTCCTGACCTGCCTGTCATCTGCACTGGCCTCCAGCTGTGTCTCTGTGGCTTCTTATAATTTCAAACTAAGACTCAATATCCTCAGTGGTGTATAACTCCATATATTTTTTTCTCCAAGAAGCCTTCTTTATTTTCCCTATAGAGTCTTTGTTTTCAAAAAATAAGTGGACCAATCTGCCAGTTATAATTTAGCCTATTTGCAAGTGACAATCCATGGAACAGAGGGCAAGTCCTGACACCACACTGCTTCAGATTACAAACTGCAGTATTGAAAAGAAACTGCTTTCATTAAACTGAATTTTAAATCCAGTTGTTTTCTCTGACAAAAAAAAAAGAAAGGAAGAGTAGGGAGAAGAGGAAAGAAGGAAGGAGGAGGAGAAGGAAGAAAAAGGATGGAGGAAGAGAAGAGGAGGGAAGGAAGGAAGGAAGGAAGGAAGGAAGGAAGGAAGGAAGGAAGGAAGGAAGGAAGGAAGGAGGCAGCAGCAGAACCCGGCCCATTTTCCCATCCACTGTTCTCCCTTTGCCAACATTTTAGATCCACACAACTCTACCTTCTCAGTGGCCCAGACCCCAAAGTTTTGGGGTCACTCTTGAGTCTCATTCTTCTTACCTCGATCTAATGTCATGCGCACTGAGGTTCTTTCCAGATATTTCAAATCAAGTTTTCCTTTTACTTCCCGCTGCAAACATCTTCCTCTAGATCTACACCTCCCATCAGAAGTACGAGGTCTGTGGCTAACTGACACAGCTCCTGTATCTAAAAGCATGCTTAGCAAATAACAGCTGTTCAATACATGCTTGCTGAATAAACGAGTGACAGATAAGCCATCTGATGACACATGGGCCTCTGCTGGTAACCCAGCTGCTCGTCTCTAGACTCTCCCTAGCCGCTGGCGATAACACTTCCAGAGTCATCTTTACAAAACACAGTTTCCATTCAGTCACAAACCGACACAAAGCCATCAGAACTTCCTCCTTCCCAAGAAAGTGAGTTTAGACTTTACTCCTGCCCTGTCTGTCCCCTGCTCTACCTGCCCGTTTTTCTTCCATGTCCCTCCACCAAGTTGACTTATCTCCCTGATGAACAGACCTTCTGGGATCACTCTCTTTGTGGTTTTCATGTGTGCTATCTTATTTTCCTCAGAAAACCCTCCCTTTTCCTTTCAGCATGCCTGAGTCCATGAACTACTTTACCCGTGGACTCTCTAGAACAGCCTAGAGTAACCTCCCATGCTCCAGTCGGCTGGACTTGAATCTCCATCTACCCAGGTGCTATCATGAACTGCAATTTTCACCAAGTTAGAGTCTTTGCTCTAAACTTAAATTCTTTTAATCCCATAGTGTCATTTTCAGGTGTGTGACTTTTGTTTATACTGCATTTGTTTAACTCTGTGAAGCTGTGTTACTTTGCCTGTCTAAAACACCTGATGGTCTAATAAAACGCTGAATGGCCAATAGCGAAGCAGGAGCTAGGATCGGTGGAGCTAGCAGGCAGAGAATATAAATAGAAAGGGAACTCTGGGAGGAGGGAGAACGAGGAGCAAGGAGAGGACGAGGAGAGGAGGAGGAATTCAGGAGCCAGCCACCCAGCCTGCTATGTAGTAAGTGTGAAAGTAAGATACACAGAAGTAAGAAAAGGAAAAAGCCCAGAGGCAAAAGATAGACAGGATAATTTAAAGTTATGAAAAGCTGGCTAGAAACAAGCCCAGCTAAGGCCAGACGATTATAAGAAAAAATAAGCCTCCATGTGTGATTTATTTGGGAGCTGGGTGGTTGGTACCCCAAAAAGCCAAAAGAGTAAAACGTTATACAACACCATAGAACACAAGCCACAGTGCTACCCAGAGTACAGATTCCTGGAAGACTCCATAGCCTGGGGTAAACATGGGCTGACAAGACGGTCCTAATCAGGATGAAAATGAAGGAGAATGAGGCTTTAGAGTCAAATGCCAGGTAAAAGTTGGGGTGTGGAGCATTGGTGTATCAATACAGCAAAGAACCCTTGATGAAGCCAGGCATGGTTGCTCACTCTTGTAATCCAACACAAGGGAGTCTGAAGTAGAAGGATCACTGTCATTTGAAGTGGCCATGATGGTGACACAATATTCCTGTCACTTGGCCATTCCCAGGCCCTTTTTTGCTTCCAGAGGCTCCTAGATGGAATGGATTTTCTTCTAGTCCTCAGAATGAGAACTTCATATGATTGCATGTGATAATGGGCTCGAAAGGCAAATGGCGATTGTGTGACCGAGGCTGAACACCGATTCCCACCAATTCCCTTCTCCATGCTGTCTTAAAGGAGACTGTTGCAGTCAGCACCTAGATTGTGAGAGACGCTGAGGCAGAGGCTCTTAGCTTGGCTGTGTCCGTATATATTCCTGGCAACAAACTATGAGATAATATGTTTTGCTGTCCTACGAGATTAAGCTTGGATAATCTGTTACAAAACATTAATAATTAATACCTAGATGGTACTCCATCTAGGAAGTGAGGGTAAAATTGTGATGAATAGGGCATAATCTGATAGGTAGATACTTATGTATACAAGGCTAGGGAGCCAGGGATGACAGGACAGGGTAACCTCTAAAAAAAGGATAACAGATACCTGCATCACTACCCCCATGGTGGGAGACGGGGAGGAAATGGTCGACGCCTACTCAGAGCTCTGCTCCCCACTGTTTAGCACTGGGACTTGGCTCTGCCACACCTCCCCATGTCTCTCTGCAGAGTTTCAGAGCCCTGCCTTTACTGCTAACCATTCATCCATCCATCCATCCATCCATCCATCCATCCATCCATCCATCCATCCATCCCATAAGCTAGGTCCATATGCAAAACACAAAGAGGAGCCACAGGGACTTAAGACTAACTACCAAGCTTTATCTATATTCACTCAGTAGGAGCCCCATGGCAAGACTGTTTTTTAAAACTCAGTCTGAATTCAATAAATCATCTCTTAAGATATATTACATAGTGGGTATTTCAACCAAACTATATTAATTTTTTTTACTTGCTATAGATACCAAAACAACCTTTAAGATTGACTTTTTATGTGTTTGTGTGAATTGTATGCACTGTGTTTACTAGGGGATGGAGGCCTCCACAGAAGCCAGGAGAGGGTGTCAAATCTCCTGGAGCTGGAGTCACAAGAAGTTCTGAACCCGCCTACTGTGGGTGTGGGGAATTGAGCCATCTCTCCAGTCCCCAAATCACTTAAGTAATAAAGCACACATGGAAGTACAGAAAAGTAAACAAGTATCATGTGATCTAAGCAGTGAAAACCCCAACCTGTTTTCATTTAAATGTTTCCTTGAAGAATTTTAACCATTTCTCACCAAAAGCAACAGCAACGTAGGACCCCAGCAACTGTCATGCTGCCAATCAGTAGGACTGAGAGTAGCCTACAATGCCTAAACTCCAAATGCTGATGTCAGGCATTTTATCCAAGGGATAAAAGGTTCTTGGTGTTCTTTACTTTGGGCTGTAACGTGGTTATTTTACTTACCATTTGGAATGTGAATTTTCGTGCACAGGAGCCATTAACACCTGGTGGTTTACAACATCTAGATACTTCTCAATGTGAATCTGTTACAGAAAAGTCAAAGCTCAGGCCATTATGGTGGATGTAAAATACTTAGCTAATTTACTTCATTTCATTAGGTCAATACTTTGAATCGTGTAATTAAGCCTCCCAAAACACACAAAACACTGTTATTACATGCCTAAGGTTAGGCATCTCAAGGCCAAATTACTTCAAATGTCCCAAAAAGCATAATGAACAATTGAGACTCAAAGTCTAAGTGACCCGCAGCCCTCATCCCAAATGAAACCGTGCACAAAGTCAATAAATAGCTTGGCTGTGTAGCTCTGACCCGCATACCATCATGGAATAATGTCTTTCTCCTACATGAGCTTCAAGCAGCCGTCTGAGGAAGATAGCCTGGTGGTCCCCTTAAACCCAGTTCTGCTAAAGAACGACATGGGGACCCATGAGAACCACTGGGTCCTCTCTCTTCTTCCCAGTATTTTGTTTACTGTCCAAAGCTTTACTCACTTTTAACCCCATTTCAGTCCTTTGGATTGCTGTCTCGAGATTTTGAATGTCTAGAGAGTCTCTTGTCTCCTCACTTGAGAATTTTGTTAATTTTTCTTTTAATTGATGAAGGTCTTCATGGACCTAATGCATAAATAAATAAATAAATAAATAAATAAATAAATAAATAAATAAATAAATAAATAAATAAATGTAGATTGAAGTATATATTGTCTACCTATTGCAGATTTTGCTGTTGGTTTCTGAGACATGGTTTTCTGCAGTCTGGGCTACCCTGAAGTTTTCGCTAAGTAGTCAAGGATGACTGGTGTGGGAAGTCCTTCTGAGTATGTGTTGCTTTTATGGGTCAATGAATAAAGATGCCTTGATGTTTGGCAGGGCAGAATAGAACAAGGTGGGAATTCCAAGCAGAGATAGAGGAGAAAAGAAGGCAGAGTCAGGGAGTAGCCGCCTAGGGAGACAGATGCAGGTCAAAACCTTACCAGTAAACCACGAGTCTCATAGTAAAATATAAAAAAATAGAAATGAGTTAATTTAAAATGTAAGAGTTAGTTAATAAGAATCCTAGACTAATAGACCAAGCAGTGTTGTAGCTAATATAGTTTCTGTGTGATTATTTCAGATCTGGGCAGCCTACACCTACAGATGACCTTGAACTTCCTCGTCCTGCTGTTTCCACCTCTGGACACTGGGATTATAGGTGTGCACCAACACCTTGGTTTTTATTCAGTGCTGGAGACCGAATCCAGGGCGAGGCAAGCGCTCTAGCAGCTGAGTCACACTCCCAGCCTGGTAGCTACGGACAGTACAGCCCTACAGTGGGCTTGAGTTGCTGAATACTTATGGCTCTGTGGTATTCATTACAAAGAACTGCCTCCACGGCTTTTAGGACAGCTCTTAAGAGGATTCTGTTATCATCTCAGAGTGTGGACAAGAAGCCTTCTGCACCATTTGCTTTGTGCTGAGTCAAGATGGAAGGGTAGCCTGGATGGCTCCTGCTCTCCCAGGTGGTAAAGCAGATGGGCCAGAGACATAAAAGTCTGCGGCAGGCTCTGGTTGCTACATACGGGTTAAGGTAAGAAAACAGGGAACTTCCAGCCAAAGTGAGGCTCCAGCAGAGGTGATTCAAGAACACAACAGACGTGTCCACAGGGCCTGGTGGCTTTCTGTTCCGGCAGGCTCTGCCACACACTGCTCCGAGGAAGCAGTTTTTTATGTGTGCATTTGAGTTTTGTTTTGCTTAGTGAGAAACAGAAATAATCCACGGGGGCGGGGAGGAGAAAAGCAATCTATGCCATTACTTTAGCTTGCCCTGTTGATGTGTGTTTTCCTTGGAAATGGTGAACATGTTTCCATCAGGCACCCTCGGGATCAAATCGGCATCATGACACAAGGAAGCAGCTGACTCTCTGTGTGCATATTAGAAACCAAACTTCAGATAAATGCAGATGGCACCGATTATTTCATGGGCTGCTGCCACAAGGAAACCATTTTGTTATTCTAATTCACAACTCGAGACACCTGTTTCAGCAACAGTCACACCAAGAGCAATCTGCAGACTGGGTCGCTAAAGGCATTTTGAAAAGTCTACCAGTGCTCTGGGAGAATAACTGGACTTGCACATTGGTCCAGCCTGTGTTATTATTTACTTGGGGATGTTCCCACGGAACCCAGTGCCATATTCAAGGGGCAAAATTTGCATCTTTTCACTGATGCACATCAAAGTCTGGCAGACACATCTTATTACTTGTACTCTGCTCAGATTGTCACATAGAACCTGCAGGGCACACAGATTGATACCTGAACACACTCACTATTTGCCTGTGGGGACCAATGATGAAGAGGCATGGGTTTTGTGTGTGTGTGTGTGTGTGTGTGTGTGTGTGTGTGTGTGTGTGTGTGCGAGCGACCTGATCTACCATCTACTGCTTGAAAACATGTACTATGTAAGGGGCAGTTCAAGGGGAGAGCCTTTGGGACCCTTATACTGTGCTTCCTCCTAGGAGTGAACTACCCCCCCCCCCTGTATTTGCAGCTCCACGGGTCTTTCTATAATGATGTTTTTCAATCCTGTGAGGATGGGAAACTGTGTTGCATTATTCACCAAGGAACCAAAGGTCTTAGTTTTCCTCCATCTGTCCCTTGTATGGACAACAACACTGCCTCCTAGAGTTGTGAGAGAATATGTAACAGGCCCAATACAGAAGAACTCCATAAATGGCAGCTGCACAGAGCTCCTTGCACTAACTCTATTATCCAAAATTTTAGCACCTCCATGGGTTTTTTGTTTTGTTTTTGTTTTTGCCAGACTAGAATCATCCCTACCTTATGAAATCAGTAAGTAAAAGTGAGGTAACGGCACAGAAGGAAGCAATGCAGACTTTCTTGCCAGACGCATGGGAACTGGAATCCTGCCTGAACTTGGGAAAGTTCTCACCGGGAAGACAGGGAGTTCACAGAAACTGCTTCAGAATGGAGTCAGAAATGATCTGAAACATGTTTTGTGCAGGTGAGACACAGGGGAGGGTGTGGAACCCTCTCCGTGGGTTGAAAACCCTAGCAAGCTCATTGCATGTGATGAGCTGATACTTGACAGTGTTGCTGAGTGAGGTTGCTTGCTCCGCTCTCTTAGGTTTCTTAGGTTCTTGCCAAGTTATTTTGTCCTCCCTCTTAAGAAGTACCTGTCTGTACGACTGCACTAGAGATGAGCACTGTGGGAAACACTGCGCCCAACCCAGCAGGAAATGAGGTTCGATTCTGTTTCTGTTCTTTCTTCAGTTATGTCCAATCTGCCATATTGAAATTTTACAGGTCACCCATTACCTCTATGAATATCAAAAACATAGAAACTATTATTGTTTTGAAAGTCTGGGGACAGAGCCACTATCAGCAGACATTCTTGAAAGGCCTAATGCAGCAAAGATTTGCTGTCAGCCCTGAAAGACCCATGAGACCAGAAGCCACACAGTCATTTGCAATATAAATTCTTCTTGTTCACTTCTACTCAGCATACACATTGGCTGACTCGTCCTTATCTCTTGGAGTTACTTTTGATCTTGTTCATTTTTGTATTTTATGTGTGTATTATAAGTCATACATAAGGACTGATGAGAAATCTAGTGAAAACATCAAACTGTCAGTTTAGTGTCATTGTTTCCGAGCAATGTGTTAAGACATAACTGCTGGACTTCTATGACATCCTCTCCAAAACTTATTAAAAAGGTGGTTTTGATGGAAAGAGCAGGTGTCCTTCCTTGCAGGAACAGTGTGTTAAATATACAGATACAAGGACACACATGTACATCTACACACATGACCTACTTAAAAATCAACAACACTTACTTATATCAAATTACTTTACATGTTTGTACTTGACTTTCTTTATAGACTGAGGTCTAATACTTGTCTAGCATGGTTTTTAGGACTCCATGCAATAGCCCAGAGCTCCCAACAGGACCCAGCTCCCCCATATGCTGGCTCTATGACCTTCCTTACTCTACTTCACTAACCTGACTAGCTGAGGAAAGATTCAGCTAAAATAGTAAGAATATCTAAATTATAAGCCCTAAAGCAAAAGAGGTTGTAGTTAATAAAATGTTGCCAACTTGAACTCCATGAAGATGCAGTTCTCTGGTTCCCAAATCTGACAATGGGACAAAATATTGACAACTGGAACTATTCTGGAAAATACAAACATTGAGCTTTCCTAACAAGTCACCCAGATAGTTTGATTACAACAGTATGACTTGTGTTTGAATTTGTTCCTAAGGACTTCAGATCTATTCTCAAAGCACCACTGACCTACTTTGCTTTCTGTTGTGATGAGCACCAAAGCAATGTGAGAAGGAGAAGGTGTGTTTCATTTTACAGCTTACAGTCCATCTCTGAGGGATGCTGGGGCAGGAACTCCAGCAGGGCAGGAACTTGAAACAGAAGCGATGGATGAACTCTGTTTTCTGTCTTGTTCTCCCTGGTTCACACTCAGCCTGCCTCCTTACACAACACAGGACCATCTGCACAGGGGTGGCACCATACACAGTAGGCTGGGCGCTCTGACATAAATCAGCAATCCAAAAATACCCCAGACTTGCCTACAGGGCAATCTGATGGGGCAGTCTCTTATGTGAGACTCCACGAATAATTCTGGGCTCTGTCAAGTTGACAATGGAAGCTACCTGTAACAATGTCTAACACTAATCTGTCCCACTCATAGATAACAGTCTCTGTGTATGTTAAATGTTAGATCATGTCAAGCCATGGGAGTTGCAGCAGGTGACAACTAGTGTTCAGATGTCAACCCACCAGAGGAATGATTCTCTGATGGAGGAGAATCCCATCTGGAAAAGGCAGGTGGAACCACTGACTCTGGAAACTATTGCTCCTGTCTGTAATTTCACATATACAAAAGCAGCTATGTCTCTCCAACACCTGCATTATAGTGTGTAATCTCATGTGATGTGTATATGTAATCTCATGATCACATCTCAATTTTATGGTTACATATATCTGTGGGTTGTCAGGAAGATGACTTATCATTAATATGTATAATTTTGATATATAGAAAATATACTAGGATATGCTTCATAACTAGATCTATTGTCCCACGAAGACTGCAAGATACTTAAAAGCCTGCTTTGTTCCTTTTACTCAGACTAACACAAGAAAACAATAGTTTCTCCCCAGTCTGAGACAAACTGCACACAATTAGCTCATTTTCACCTCAGAGCAAGTTCAGACAAGACTAAATGTTTCTGTAAATGGATAAGTTAAAAACTTTACAGATATGCACAATGTCAGAGTTGCTGATATCTAACCAAGGTTATTAACACAAAGCAACCTAGAGAAACATGGTAATTCCTCGCTTACCAAGTCTGGCTGATAAAAACCTATGTCTTTCAGCTTGTTTCATTGGGTACTGTGCCCCTGGCCTCTGATCAGTCTTACACCAGAAACCTTGAAATTTTGTGTTGCCATGGTAAATGACTCTGTTTTTATCATTTACCCAAGGAATGTTCTATGACCGATGAGATGTAACTCTTGAAATTATTTTTCTTATTGACTCAAGCCTCCTGTAAAAAGTCTATTTAATCTAGGTGAACAAAGAAGCAAGAGAGAATTGAAACAAAGGAGAACTAGAAAGAATTAGAACTTACAAGAAATTAGAGGACAGGAAAATAAAGAGCATGACCAGAACAGCATGTGTGTGAATTTATTCCATATCCCTCAGATAGAAAAATCTTAAGATCAGTTTTTCTATGCCATGGAGTTTTTCTTCAAATCCTTAGAGTAGCCTTGAGAGCTGGTCTTTCAAGGCTACTA
Source organism: Microtus ochrogaster (assembly GCF_000317375.1). Classification (NCBI taxonomy): domain Eukaryota; kingdom Metazoa; phylum Chordata; class Mammalia; order Rodentia; family Cricetidae; genus Microtus; species Microtus ochrogaster. The sequence continues at coordinate 76,156,655 of NC_022012.1, read as the reverse complement.
ATAAGTTCAGCTCTAATTGCTTGTTTTTACTTTCTGAGAATTTGATTATCATAGAATCCTTCTGTAAAAATCAAACTATACAGTTTTACAAATGAATGTATAGTTTCTAACATAGATCATATCATCTTTTCATGCATTCTAAATATACACACATAAACTTAAGAGAGTCATGGACTGTTGGTGAAGGAATAGTTACCAGAAGGGTGCCTAGCAGGCCTCTGTGCAGAATAAAGGAATACTGTCATCATCCCTTACCCTCTAACTGCTGCCCTCACTGTGTGCATTCAGAAGCTTGGCTTGTTCTTTTAAATACTACAGAAAGCCCTGTGGTGTGAAATCAGCCTGTGCTTTAGTTCAAGTCTGATGCTAACCCTGTAAAGGGGATGTTTCTTGAACCCTTTGATGTTCATGGCTCATGACTACATCAACTTAGTCATGTTACCTGGCCTGGTGTCAGGGAGTCTATGAGAAAGTAAAGGCTTCTAACAGACCGCACTGCAAACATTTATAGATGGGATGAAAAATGTCACAAACCCACAGGGAAACTTATTAGATGACACAGTCTAAGTTCTGGAAATTCTAATTAAGGAGGTGATTTGAGGGCACAGCTTTCAGGCTGTTCGTAGGTATCACATGCTTTTCTTTTCATAGTAATTCTTCTCTACTTTGGGGTTGAACATTTTAAAGTAGCAACATTTGAAACAATCTTAAAATTAATAATGGCTTTATATTCCATGCCCACTTGAAACAGAATTAGATCATTATGAATTGGTTGCTGGTATAGTTATTTTAATACACTGGAATGGAAAAGGAAGGATTTAAATGTTCAGTAACAAAAGGAGACACGGGTAATGGTCCTGTTTATTCAGGGACAATGGGATGGAAGGCTTGAGAACCATGTTGGCATTTTCTGTATATATGGGCCTAACTGCAATATTTATCTTTACTTAGTTTCCAAGACATGAATTAATAGTACTAGCCTTGTTGCAAGGTCAAATTAAAATATATGCAGCAAGCACTTAGAATGGTATGAGATACCTGATAAATGCTATATTTGCTTGATTGCTGTGATTTTTCTTTGAAATTATCTTAGATTCTATGTTTTGCAATACAATTGAAAATAATGACTGTCAGATTTGGATGCTTCTGAATTCTCTTAAGGGTCTGTGAATACAAATTCCTGGGCTCTGGCCCCAGAGTTTCTGATTCAGTAGGTATAGGGTGGGGCCTGAGAATATGCCCTTCTAAAATCTCAGTTGAGAAACGATGGTCTAAAGAATAATAGCTTAACGAACCTGACGGGGACAAGTGGAGATTTAAAATATCTGTTCTTGGCAGTCAATAACACATACATATATACACACTTAATGGAAACAATCTTTTTGCCTAGGTTAAAAGTAAAGAAACTCTACTTTTTTTTTCTTTTTTTGGATTTTAGAGACAGGGTTTCTCCGTAGCTTTTGGTTCCTGTCCTGGAACTAGCTCTTGTAGACCAGGCTGGCCTCGAACTCACAGAGATCCACCTGCCTCTGCCCCCCGAGTGCTGGGATTAAAGGCATGCGCCACCACTGCCTGGCTTAGGAACTCTACCTTTAAAAGTAAAAAAGAAACCATGGAATGTGGGGGAAAACTAGATAAATTTAGAGTCAGACACGGATCCAATCCAAACAACATATTCTGTAGAAACGGCAGTGAAGCCTACAGAGGAACTGACCAGCTCAAAGATATTTGCGTGTGTAGTATCAGAGCACAGTCAGGCCTGAGTGTTCTGGCTCCTATCCAAGTGCTCCTTCTCCTTAACGCACTGGCTTACTGGTAGGCTGTTTGAAGGAAATAATCGAAGGCCCAGGCAGAAGTGTGATCCATGTGGGCACCAAGCAGTGCTGCTTGTCCCAGAACTCCAGGCTCACCAGGAAGTAGGGGGGCTTCCATTCTGTCTCACTGTGCAGATTCTACATAGACTCCAACCCTACACAGAGATCAGCTCCCGGAGATAGAATGGCAGTTAGTAGGCGCTCTGCCATCACAGAGCTCTCCATTCAGTGTGTGGAGAGAGCTTCTGCTGTGGAAATGTCTTCTCCAAGCACCCCAGCCATTATCAGCACCTTCCTCAGGGCAGGGCAGCTATGACTCTTGATGACCATCCTTCAGGCCTGGCCCTTTAATATTCCCTTATAGAAGGTGGAGGTGGGGAGGCCATTCGACTGAGATTCCAGTCGCTCCTTCCTACACCCCGTATGCAATCCTTCCCATGTGGCATGTGACCTCATGGTCTCTAGAAGTGAGGTCTATACATGGCAGAAGGTTAGCTAAAGCAGAGGGCTCCTTGTGTGCAGCTTGAAAGAAGCTCTTGGTGCTGGGGTGAGACTTGGGTGGTTCGGATGTTTGGGGTTCACAAGCTACATTTGGGTAGAATCATTGCTTTGGTGTCTGTCTTAGTTAGGGTTTTATTGCTGTGAAGAGACACCATGACCATGACATGACAACTCTTATAAAGGAAAGCATTTAATTGGGGTGGCTTACAGTTCAGACGTTTAGTCCACTATCGTCATGGCGGGAAGCAAGGGAGCATTCAGGCTGACATGGTACCAGAGCTGAAAGTCTACATTTGGATCCAAAGGCAACAGGAAGTAAACTGTCTCACTGGGGATGGCTTGAGCATATATAAGACCTCCAAGCCCGCCTCCACAGTGACACAATTCCTCCAACAAGGCTACACCTCCTAAAAGTGCCCCTCCCTTTGAGAGCCATTTTCTTTCAAAGCACCACAATACCTTATCTTGGAGAAGAACATGTTGTGTTCATATCTGCATATAAACAATTCATTGCAACACCCTCCTACACAAGCAGGATGCCTGTTAATGTAGAGATGACTATGGTGCACCTTTCCGTTACAGTTTTACAATCCAATGTCAAAAGTTGACTTTCACTGTTGTATATCTTAGGTTAGCCAAACAACTTTACAACCTTACCTGGATTTCACTGCAAAGAAGAAAGGTTTTTAATATATCATTCTATGCGATTCCAGACCATAAGAGAAGTGGTGGAAACAATCTATGGGGAAGTGTGAAACTGAGCCCCAGAGTGCTCTCTCTCTCTCTCTCTCTGTCTCTCTCTCTCTCTCTGCCATGTTCCAGATTTGGAGACACAGGAAACTGCCCGCTCCTGTAGTCTGGTCCCTGTGGGGAAAAACTGGCTGATCCCAGGGTTGGGGAAGTCTTCACTACTGTTCTGGTTGTTTAGTGTCAATGAAAAGTGGGCTCTGTGTAAAAAAAGACTTACTATACCCAAAGAGAGGTCTGGCCTTCACCCTTGGCTACTGAGAGAGGATCTCTAAGCCCCTGGAATGTCCTGCCTGACAGAAGCGTCTGGATGCTTTAGCCACAAGACAGTCTAATAACAAATACAGAGTTCACAGTGGGGTTCTTGAGGCACCCTGTGTCAGCTGTGATGTCTGGAGGAATCAGAATCTGCACAGAGTGTGAGACTGAGCTGCATTCCAAGTCTGGGTAGGAAAAGAGCAGGTAAATGTCTCCAGTTGGCCACTTATTGTGCCCAGAAGGAGGTGATGATGCCACTGACTCTTGTGGGATGGCCCCTGGAGCGTGCCCTATGTACCGCTCTCCTTGGCTAATTTTAATCCGTCTTTTCGCTATGACAGATACCAATCACAAGCGTAGCACATCTCTCAGTTCCACGAATCTTGCTCACAAACAATAAATGTGAGGGTGTCGCGGTATCCACAGGGTCATAGCCAGCTTGTCTGATATGAGGCTTGCCCTGGAGGTTCTTAACCTTGAAGTTAGTGTCAGAGGTGAGGGCACTAGTTGGAGTCTGTCCCCTCTGGTGTTCCAGTTCAGCTAAACTCATCACAGGGTAAACTGTTGAGAATAATACAATGGTGTGGGAAAATGGTTTGTATTCTGTCAACTATATTTTAAATAAACACTAACTGGCCAGTAGCCAGGCAGGAAGTATAGGCAGGACAAGCAGAGAAGAAGTAGAGGCGGGTCAATGAGAACAGGAGAATTCTGGAAAGGAGGATGCCTATTCCTCTGCAGTCCTGACCCAATCAGAGAAGAAGCAAGATGTGACTGCCTCACTGATAAAGGTACTGAGCCATGTGGCTAGCTTAGACAAGAATAATAGGCTAATATAAATTATAAGAGTTAAAAGAAGCCTGAACAAATGGGCCAATCAGTTTATAACTAATGTAGACTTCTGTGTGATTCTTTGGGACCTAATGACTGTGGGAACTGGGCAGGACAGAAACCTCAGTCAAGGAGTTGGTGCCAGAGGTTTCCTGTTTCGTGGTGCATTTGCTGCTACACGGAGATAATGAACTGAGAGCTTTAGTGAGCTGGGAAACAAAAACATGTTGTGTTTGGTTCTACCCTAATTCTGGAAGCCATCAAGCTATGGTTCCTGGCCATCCTGGCAGTATCAGACATTGGCTTCCTCTCACAGCTTGGACTAAAAGTTAGACCAAGAGACGCAGGCAGCGGCAGACGCAGGCAGGGACCGGCGGGGCCAGCGCAGCAGATACAGGCCGCAGGCGGCAGGGACCAACGAGGTGTCAGCTGCAGGCGGGGACCGGCACACAACACTGAGAGCAGATCGCCCAACTACAATTAAATCCAAGAGGTAGGCCTTTTGTTGGCGAGGTCCCTGGCAAACGGGGAGCCTGGTCCTTTCCTGAAGACCCTTCGGAGGGGTGAGAGGGATCTTGACCGCTGGCAGGAGCCAAGAAACAGAGCAAGGGCATTTTGTAGGAGGAGCCCCTGGCCAGCAGGGAAACCTGATCCGGCTTTAAAAGACCCATTAGATAGTATCGATAGGAGATGGGCAGACGCCAAGGCAAGAATTCACCCAATAAGCTGAAAAACAACATGAAAACACCAGAACCCAATGATCTTACAACAGAAGTACTTGAACACCACAACACAGAAGTGGAAAAAAAATGACTTTATGAAAGCAATAGAGTCCCTTAAACAACATGTAAAAAATGCCCTTACAGAAATGGATAGGAAGTATAACAAAAAGTTTGAAGAAATGAGTCAATACGTACATGATACCCTGGGAAACCAAGAAAAAACGATCAAACAGGTAATGGAAACAGTTCAAGAATTGAAAACTGAAATGGAAGCAAGGAAGAAAACACAAACTGAGGACCAGCTGGATATGGAAAATCTAGGTTAACGAGCAGAGTCTACAGAAACAAGCATACTCAATAGAATACAAGAGATAGAAGAAAGAATCTCAGATTCTGAGGACACCATAGAGAAAATAAATGCAGTGATCAAAGAAAACAGCAAA
>NC_022012.1:76120360-76146170 GCF_000317375.1 Microtus ochrogaster | reverse complement strand
AATAAATAAATAAATAAATAAATAAATAAATAAATAAATAAAAAAGAAACCTCAGTCAACAATATAGAAGTTATGGTTTGTGAAGACACATCTTAAAGTGACCATATCTAAACTTGGAAAAAAACCAAAATACCTTAGCTATTTCAAAATCATCTGCTTAACTATCACAAGCTGAATTATACTGAAGACGTCAAGACTTTAATAGCTTTCTCCCTAGATTATAAAGATATTTCGCCAAGTTTTCATTTGTGCCACACTTCTATGTTGATTTGTAGTTCAAGTTATCCTCAATATATGTTTAGTGTGTATTCCCAGGCAAGCAGTGAATATTTCAGGTTAAGAAGCACAGGTCCCATATTTTTCTCTCTTCGAATTCCTTACCTCCTCTTAATGAATCTGTCTCTACTCTGTCATACCAAGCCATGGACTTTCAACATTTTGTTATATATTTTTAAATGGTCCCCTGACTGCAATGCAGATTTATAATCCCAGCTACTGAGGAGGGTCACAAGTTCGAGCCCTGCCTGAACTGTCAGTGCGTTTAAACACAGCCTGATTTAATGACCACCAGGTCTCAAAGTAAAAGGAGGGCTGGCATGCAGCCTAGTGGCGAGCACTTCCTTAGCGCTCATCCCCAGAAAAGAAAACGCTAAAGGGTAGCTGTTTCCTTCTGTGAGGCAGAGTGTGAATGGTGCTTGGGGAACACAGGTTTCGGGACTCACAGGGAGGTCTGAGCGGCCGACAGTTTGGCCGGTTTCCCACCTGGATTAGGATGGATCCGATGGGGTCGTGGCCCTCCTCAGCCTGCGCCATGGCTGGGCCGGGTTGAGGACACCAGTCCCCGGAGGTGCGGCCTCCAGAGCCTTCTACGAGGCGGGAGGACGCCCGTCCCCATGGCAACGCCGAGCGAGCCGGCACGCTCCACTGGAGAAGCGGAAGGGGGATGTGCTGGCTCGCCGGCGCTCAAGTCACGGCCCCGCCCAGAGCGCGTTCCGGGAGCGTCTCCCCCGCGCGCCGGCCGCAGTGGTGCGGTCCAAGGCGGAAGCGGCGCCGGCGCGGAACCCGGTCTGCGGCAGCGATGGCTGCGGCTGTCCCCTGCGCTCTGGTCACCAGCTGCTCCGCCACCTTCACCGGGGACCGGCTGGTGCAACGTGAGTAACTGGGCGTCGGGGCCGGGCTGCAAGGCCGAGCTCGGAGCGACGGGCCCAGGGCCGCGGTCTTTCTCTGGCCTTGCCAGCGCTGGGCCCGGGCTCCCGCTCCTCCTCAGGTGTCTGCGCTTGGCACTTAACCCTTTTCCTGGATAAAGTGAGGCCAGTCTCTGACCTTGGCGAGCGACCCCTAACATGATACTCAAGGCCCTGGAAATTGTGCCCTTAAGCGAATGTAAGGCGCTGGAGTTTTGGTGTTGTGGTTTGGGGGTGATGCCCCTGTAACTGAAGTGCTGGGGGTGGGGGGTGATGCTAAATGTCCTGCCAGGAATCGCCTAACCAGAACTCCTGTGCTTGCAGAGAACTAGAATTTTACTAACTGTAGCTCTTGGACTGGCTTTAGGCCGCTTAATGGCCATTTGTAGCCTGCCTCAGCGTCTGATCTAATATCCTTGTGATTATCAGTACTTTTGGAAATAAGCAAACAGACCCATAGTTTCCACCAATCCAAAGGCCAAGAATGTTATCAGATAGTATCTGAAGCCTGCAGCAGAGGCTTCCCTATTTACAGTAACCTACCTGATGTTCCCACCGATGTATTTTTAAAAGACCTGATAGGCGACTTTTTGTTGTTATTACTATAAAAACATCGAGAGATTGTTACCATGTTAGAACGTGGTTTTTGAGGCAACCCCAGTTCCTGTTCCCTGTTCCTGATCACTCATGTTTGGCTCCAGAATAAACTCTTATTCCCTTTGAGGTGAGCGCTCTGGGCATTCTTGACTCAAATAGATATAGGTAGATAGATATTCTTGACTCAGAGATGGATGGATGGATGGATGGATGGATGGATGGATGGATGGATGGATGGATGGAGAGAGATATGACTGTCTATGGGGTGAGGACAGGTCTTAGAGGATTGTTTCACCAGAGGCTAGCACATGCAAACACTGGCTGAGTGGCTGGCATCACTATAAAAGCAGATCATCTGTTTAGCCCAGGGTTTGCTCGTCTGTGAAGGGGGCGTATGCACAGGTGTTTCAAGAGCTAGTTGATGTTGGCTTGCAAATGTGTTCTAACCTGTAAAGCATTAGCCGTTTGTAATTATTTTTTACACCTGTTGACAAAATTAGGCGAGCTGCCCTTCCAGCGCAGGTATTCTGTCATTTGCTTATTGTGAACAAATGGAAAGTTCCTTACTAGGGTGAAAGCCTAGTCAACAGCACCTAGTAAATGGTAACCAAACTCCCTGCCTTTCCCTCACTTCCTTCAAGCGAGTCTCCTCTTTCCCTCCCGCCAGGTCGCCCATCCTTTCCCCTTATATTGTTTCTTCTTAAAACAAGTTCATACTCTCTGTAAGTTAAGTTAGCATACGGAGGAAAGAATGTTAGCCAACATTTTGGTGGTGGTCTTTGCAGTCTCCCTTGGGCCCTGAATTCTTTCTGCATTTTGTAATTACTGCGAATATATACTTCTACTTCCTATATAGATTTTAGCCTGGGGTGTGTGTGCGTGGTGTTGGGGGGGCCTTGCACATGGTAAGCAACTGCCTTACTACTGAGTCATATTCTCATCCCCTGCCCAGTAGTGGTGCACGCCTTTAATCCCAGCACTCAGGAGGCAGAGGCAGGCGGATCTCTATGATTTCAGGGCCAGCCTGGTCTAGTTCCAGGACAGGCTTCAAAGCTACAGAGAAACCCGGTCTTGAAAAAACAAAAACAAAACAAAAAATTACTTTCTGTTGTACATCATAGAGTGAATATACCAGAGTTTTCTCAAGGTGTCTACGAGTGTATATGCTTTTCTACAGGATTTATATGCATTTGGATTCCCGATAGTGATGGATGTGTGTTCTTTTAAGGCCAAGCTCAGGCTTATTATATATTCCAATAGCTTTGGTACTCTGTCTCCCTCTCACCCCACAACAAGGTCTTGCTCTGTCTCCGAGGCTGACCCTGAACCTGCAACCCTAGTGTTGGGTTCACAGGTGGGCAGCACCATGCCTGGTCCTGTCCTGCACATCAAAGATCAGAATTGGCAAACATGGTCAGTGCCTCGAAGGAGCTGATCACCAGGAGCTGGCAAATGGTGACATTCTGCCGCTGTTCTTCTATAGAGAGACTTTAAGCATTGTTGGGGGTAAAATACTGTGAAATAGCTCAGTTTGCTCTGAATGCAGAGCGTCTTAGGTAGCTCCAATTCTTGTTAAAATTAAGTGCCACTCATTAGTGCCCTGCTAGTTAAGAAGGCAAGAGCAGAACGGCCAACAGATTATTTGAATAAGAGAAGCAGAAGAGGGCTGCTGGTCGGGTTCCTCCAAGACATTGCTTTTTACAGTGTCCTAGCCGCTTCTTGGAAGAAGCAAGAGGCCACAGATAGCAGTGGGATGAAGTATTTGCATAGCATTTGCTGTTTTACAGTCATTAAAGGCTGAGTAACATTAGTCAGGGGATGAACTTGATTTAGGAATAGAAGATGGAGGTTACCACGATGACTTTGATCTAGTTAGGATGGATGAATGTCTTGGTCTGGCTAGGACACAAGTTTTGGGTTGAATTTGGTGTGCTTTGAGGAGAAGGTTTTCTTGGTTTGGAAGAGGAATCCTGCCTCTTGTTGTCAATCTCTGTATCTGATCTGTTTTACTCCTCTTGACCAACAATGGAAATTACTTTATAATCAAATACCAAGTTGTTAGAAATTCCCTTTAAGAATTAGTAGGCCTTGACTGTAGATGAAGTACCTGAATAAACTTTGCAAAGTTTTATTTGCAATACCCTAGTTAGACACGTGCTTAACTAAAGGAGGCCTTTTGTTTTACACTGTAGACTTTTAATAATTTTTAATTTTATTTACTTATTTGTGGGTGGTATACATATGAGGGTCAGAAGACAACTTGTGGGAGTTAGCTCTCTCTCCATCGTGTGACTGCCTGAGAAGGAGCTCATGTCATTGGGCCTGTCTGCGGCACCTTCACCTGCTCCCTGATTTAGAGCTCAGGTCGTCAGGCCTGTCTGCGGCACCTTCACCTGCTCTCTGATTTAGAGCTCAGGTCGTCAGGCCTGTCTGCGGCACCTTCACCTGCTCTCTGATTTAGAGCTCAGGCCTCAGGCCTGTCTGCAGGCGCCTTTTCCTGCCGAGCTACCACACCAGTCCCACAGCGTAGACCATTAGAAGGAAGCCAAAGCTCAATACACTTGAGGAGCTTATGCAAGGTGTGGCCCCGAGAGCAACTGTCCGTGCTTCAGGCCAGAGTTCCTTCTGCCTGGAATATGTTTTGTGAAGCTGATACTTTTATTTGGGAAAGGTGTGGTCTGGTAAATGTGTATCAAACATGGAGCCAGTGTCTGTTCTATTTACTGCCTCAAAAGTCATGAATTAAGCTACTGTTCCTACCCTCACGAGGAATGTGGTCAAAATGTGTACTTTACCTGTGAAAACGGTAAAATGTAAGGAGCTAACATCTTATTCCTACAGAAAGAACATAGAAGAATCCCTGGAGAGTGGTTTGGTTTTAAAATGTGTGATGCCAACCCAGCAACTCTAGGTCACTTCATGTCTACATCTGGACAAGTTTCCAGAACATCTGGAGATAAATTCTTTCAGCTAGTGCCATGCAGAAATCTAGAGATCTTTGAATAGTTTTTAATGTGTATGTAGAACTCTTCCTAGTGTGTTTTTAATAGGTGTGTGTGTGTGTGTGCGCGCACGTGTGTGTGTGTGTGTGTGTGCGCGTGCACACATGTATGCAGTGCCGAGGAAGCCAGAATAGGGTGTTTGTTGGATGTCGGAGCCTTCGAAGCTGCAGTCACAGGCAGTTGGGAGCTACCATGTGGGGCCTGGGAATTGAATTCAGGTCCTCTGGAAGAGCGGAAAGTGCTCTAAGTATTGAACCATCTCTCCAGCCACCCTCAACTGTGTTTTCAAAAACTATAATTTACTTTAGTTATTGTAATTGCAATAGGATTGGTAATATCCATTTTATGATAAACTAATGCAGAAATACAAGGTTTGGTTTGCCCAAAGTGCTCAGGCAGTAACTGTTGCCCTGTGTGTTCTTGGTCAAGTCTTAGCCAGAAGAAGGGAGAGCCAAAATGTTTGTTATTCAACAGAAATCAGAGTTACTTACGGTGGCGAGAGGACTGATACTTACAAACCCGTTTAAATATGCTTTTGTTGCTGTCTGGGATGGTTGAAGACGTAATTATGAATGGAGAGGGGGAAAAATCTACCCAGAGAATGCAATATTGTATTAAAACAGAGCTTTTAACAAAGGAAGTGTATGCGATGTGTTAAATATACAGTGAAAGACCATCTTTATCTAAGTCTTGAGCGATGTCTGGGTTTTTGTTTTCTCAATTCATTACATTTAAAGAGACATATCTGTTAGCCACTCTTCCTGCGAAGGATTAATATCAGCAAATTCCTCTGACGTCCCAACTAGATGGAGGCTTCTGTCTTACAGTATTTGGTCGTTCAGTGCTTCTTAACTTGATTCCAGGTTTTCTTTTTTCTAGACATGGCTGGCCTGGAACTCACTATCTAGACGAGGCTATCCTAAAACTATGCCTGCCTCTGCCCGCTGCGTGCTGGCATCAAGGGTGTGCACAACCACACCCTGCAATTCTGCCATTCTTAACCCAAGAGTACTTTCACTTTTTATTTATTTATTTTTAAGAATCAAGCCTTATTTTGAGCTTTCTTGTCAGACTGTCTTTGGATCGTCCAAACAGCGATATGGAGATTTATTATTAATTACGAAAGCTCGGCCTTCAGCTTAGGCTTGCTTCTAATTAGCCCTTATAACTTACTAACCAGTTTTTAAAACCTACATTCTGCCATGTGACTTGGTTACCTCTCAGTATGGCATGTCTGACTTGCTGGCAAAACCCTTGTGCCTAGAATCCTTTTCTTCTTGTTCTCTCCCCCTGGAAATCCTGCCTGTCCTCTCCTGCCTACCTATTGGCCATTCAGTTCTTTTATTAAAAACCAATGAAAAGGCTCCTTGGCAGCTGGGCGATGGTGGCGCACTCCTTTAATCCCAGCACTCGGGAGGCAGAGGCAGGCGGATCTCTGTGAGTTTGAGACCAGCCTGGTCTACAAGAGCTAGTTCCAGGACAGGCTCCAAAGCCAGAGGGAAACCCTGTCTCGAAAAACCAAAAAAAAAAAAAAAAAAAAAAAGGGCTCCTTGGCAAAGGCATATCTTCACAGTGTACAAAAAGATGATCCGACGACAAGACACCTAAATATTGACGAGAAAATGTGTTCCTCCCCCACGTAGTGCAAGAGATTGAACCTAAGGCTGTGTGCATCTTACAGGAGCCCTCTGCCGCTGCGCTACTCTCCCAGGGAAAATTAACTTTCTGCGATTAGAATTTAGAAGCCTAGTCCTCGGGTTTCTAAAACAGTGGGACCATGAAAGCTCAGTTCTTTGATGGATAGACATGGCCTTGGAGACTCTCACAGCGAATACTCATGATGTTGCTTCTAGGCAAAACAAGTATTCTCAGCAAGAGCGAGAGAGTTTCTCCATCCACCAGTGTCCAATGCTTGGAAAGGGCTTCTGTGTTACTCAGAGGACTTTCCTGTTTCAGGGTGGAGTCTGTTGTTTGGTGACAGCAGGGAGGGGCTTGAGTCATAACAGGTGGTTTTCCTACAGCTTCTGGAGACAATCTGAGGGGAGCCTTTGGTCTGCTCTGGAGATGTCTTTGGTTGAGGATGTGTGGACTGAGTTTTCTGTCCTGCCCGGTTCCCGCAATCATTAGGTCCCAAAGAAATCACACAGAGGTCTATATTATAAACTGATCGGCCCATTAGCTCAGGCTTCTTATTAACTCTTACAGCTTATAAGCCTTATTCTTATCTGTGTTAGCCACATGGCTCAGTACCTTTTTCAGCAAGGCAGTCACATCTTGCTTCTTCTGTGGCTCGGCCAGGTCTGCTGACCAAGCTTTCCTCTTCCCAGAATTATCCTGTTCTCCTTGACCCGCCTGTCTGGTGGGGCCACCTATACTTCCTGCCTGGCTGCTGACCAATCAGCGTTTATTTAAAATATAATGGACAGAATACAGATAATTGTCCCACACGAAGGTTGTTTCCAGGTCTTCAGTTTCTTTCGCAGATGGACAAGAGATCTACCACAAGCACCCAAAACTGTCACCACAGCAACTCAGTCAGTTGTCAGACTAAGAACAGTGATGCCCACTGGATATCAGGGGGCAGAAACTGGTGTGTTTTTGTTGTTGTTGTTGTTTTGTTTTGTTTTTGTTTTTTGAGACAGGGTTTCTTTGTGGCTTTGAAGCCTGTCCTGGAACTAGCTCTGTAGACCAGGCTGGTCTCGAACTCACAGAGATCCACCTGCCTCTGCCTCCTGAGTGCTGGGATTAAAGGCGTGCGCCACCATCGCCCGGCCACTGGTGTGTTTTTTATTGTGATATTTAATACATTTAAGTTTTTCAGCTAATGTTAGGACTTGAGATTTTTGTGTTTATTACAAGAGAGATGTTGACATTAGCTGAAGGAGTGAAATGGAGAAGGCCTTACAAGCAAGACCATGCTGTGCTCCAGTGTGGAATCCAAGGCAGCGTGAGGTGAGCTTCTCCGAAGTCGTTCACTCAGAAAAGTCAGGGAGTCAAGATTTAATCCATCTTTCTGTTCTTGCAAAACATGACTTAACATTTTGGCAACCGGCATTGCACATTGTCGAAGTGGAGACAGGAGAAATGGTGTAAGATTTTCCCACAAGAGCAAGAACTTTGATAATTCTTAAAATAAGTTTATACTCCTGGTGTGTGATCTCTGTAGCCTTTGGGGGAAGTGGATCGAGTCACTCATACGTAAATGAAAACGTCTCTGTAGGTGCTTGCTGCTTGCTTCCTTGTCTGTGGAGCAGAACATCCGACTTAATGGGAGGAGCTTGACATTCAGTGTCATATACTATTAATGAGGGCCCGGGTTACAAGGGACTGCCTTTGCGTAAGTGGGGAGAGACACCTCTGTGGTGCCTTAGGTGTCATACAGGACCGTTTGTGATACAGTGTTTCATCCTCCTGGAAGGCCCGAGCAAGCGTGTCTAGACTGACTTTCATTTCTGGTGTGTCTGTCTAACTGCTGGCTTTTGTGCAGTAGAAGGTAAAAACATTCTAGACAGCATGCAGTGGTCATGTGATTTTAGCAACTCGGTGCCTCTTGCCCCATGTAATTCCTCCAGCAATAACTGAATTTATTTGTGAATTCAATGAATAATCAAATCTGATATAAAATCATTTTATAAGGTTAAAGTCTGAAAGTTGTTGGAGAAACTTTCCTGGCAAGAATGACAGTCTGGACATGACTTTGTATTTAAGTTGGAGCCAGTGCACAGGTGCCTCAAATAGATCGCTGCAGACAGCTTACCCAGGAAGCAAGGTTGATGCAGGTCTCAACCCAGGACAGTTGTAAAACTCAAAGAGCCTTTATGGTGTTTTACAAAGTTCAGAAACAACCAACCTCAGGTTTAATTTTCCATGCAGACCTGACCACTGCTTCTGCCAGCAGAGGCTTTGAGCAGCGCCTATGTGTCCAGGGGAGGGAAGTGTGCAGTCATTTGGATGTAAGCAGCATAGAGATGACGGTAGGATGGGCGTGCTTCTGTCTGGACTCTGCTGGGGTTTTCTTGGGGGGAAATCTTTCCGCTGATTTGTAGCCTCGTTTTATTTATCTATTTTAAGTAAGTTAACTTTATTCCGCAGATATTTACTGATCATCTTTCCTGGACCCTCCACTGTAAACACCGAGACCCTGTGCCCCGGTTATCCCTGTTGTCAGCAAATTCAGAGCACTATCTCATGGAGTAGGTGTTGCTAGTCTTCCTACTAAAAATACTCAAGTTATTTTCAGGCATCTAGATTCAATTGCCAAATACTTTTTTATTATTAATATTCAAAGAAGCCATGCAATAGATTAGGCAGACATAGTTTACCAATACAAGGGGAAGACCTTTGTACCTGGAGTGTGAGGTTCCTGTGGGTGTGTTGACTCGTTTCAGTTCTGTGAGAAAGGAAAACGCCAATTTAGTACTGTAGGATTTTCATTTTGCTTGTGAACAGGGCTAGGCCACTTCTTTGGGGCTTCATTCCTCTAAGCTGGGGAGTCTCAGCATCCACTGTTGCCATGCTGGACCGGCAGTTCTGTTGTTTGGGGCTGTGCTGCTGAGCAAGCATCCTTGTCCTCTGTGTACTAGATGCCAGTGCCATTTCCCAACTGTGACAACTACAAAAGGAAGTCTCCAGGTATCCACATGTTTGTGGGGCACAAGATCATGTCCCCGTAGAGAGCATGGCTTTGGATGGAATTAGAACTATGAGTGTATGAAGCAGAAGAGGAGCTGGAGAAGGTGTTGACCTGCTAAGGGCACTGGCTGCCCTTGCTGAGGACCAGGGTTTTGTTCTTGACACTCACCACCGGGCAGTTCACAACTGCCTGTAACTCCGGTTTCAAGGGATGTGCTGCCCCCTTTTGGCCTCCAAGAACATTGAACACATGTGGTGTACATGCAGATGAGCCGGCACATGAGTGTAAACATGAATAAATATAAAATGTCTTAAAGGAATGAAATTCAGAGATGTTTCCTCTTTCTGAAGACTCTGGGCAGGAGCTGGCTGTGAGTCGAACTCCCAGGACTGGGTCATCTTGGTCTTCGCATGCAGCATGCAAACTTAAAGGCTGATGGGCTCTGCGTGGCTCTCACAAACCTCTTCCTGCCAGCTTCTTTATATTCTTGAGCGTTTGTGCCGTCGTATTGTGAGGTCTCCTAAAGACAAGCAGAAAACATGCAAGTGTTTGCGCGCACAACTATTTTAAGATGAGGCCATGATGACCAATTCCAGATGACTGGAGAAAGTAAACTGGAAGCAAAGCGGGAGGATTGGGTTGGGTTTCCTCAGCTTCAAGTCTGAAACTTTCCACTGCGGTATAAAAAGCCCAAGATCCTGTGGAGTTTAGAGTGTGGCCAGCAGAGAGAAGGGGTGGGCGGGGAGGTGCGGGTGCTGGAAGCAAAGGGAATGGTGGTTGCACAATGCATCTGCGCTACCCTGCTGGGTTAGCAGTCCAGGCCTCTCTCTGCATCTCCATACTTCCTACAGCCACCTGCCCGAGGCCCCAAAACAGGCTACCTGTGCTTGTGTCAGGAGGCTGCAGGATGGCACTCAGGGAATTCCAGATAGGAACTTGCTGGCATTGCTCAGTCACAGCCCTAGCACTATGGTTTTAATGGCCAGGGTCCTTGACAGAGCACCGTGGTCTCTCGTGTATATGGTTTTCTGTGCTGTAGTGGGACAGCATGCAACCCCCAGAAGAGATTTCTCTCCGAGTTTGGGCCCTGTGGTTGTGCCAGTTGCAACAGCAGAGGCACGTTGAGGATTCTAGCACCCTTTTACCTGCTGGCTGACAGAAGCCCTTCTGGGTCTCAAGCTTCTTCCCCAGCCGTATCTCCTTGGGTTCTCTTCTGTCATCATGGCCGTCTTCCCCTTCCGCTGATGTCAGACTCTGCTGCCTCCTGTAATTTTCCTAATTGCTTTCTCTTCTGTCTTAACAATGGAAAAGAAAACTTTGAGACCTCGTATTTTACCAGGTGGTCAGGCTGGAAAAGAAAAGAGGCCCCAGAGCATCCTGAAGGAGGAGACGCTTTCCTTACAGGACTGCCTGTGGCTCCAACTGCAGTCTGGAATCACCGATAGAGAACACTGGGTTGGGATTGGGGGAATGAGCGTGTTTTTGAAAATAGGTTTTATTTTTATGTGTATGGTGTTCTGCCTGTCTGTACATCTGTGCACTCCATTCGTGCCTGGGCCCTGTGGAGTTCCAGGCGGTTGTGAGGCTGTGTGGGTGCTGGGAACTGAATGCTGTTCTCCTCACAGCAGCTAGTCCTCTGAGGCGCTGAGCCCTCCCTCTAGCCCCGGGAGAGAGCGTTCACCTTGGGCCGCCTCTGTGTTCACTCCTGCACCGTCTTGCACATTTCAGCCTTGAAACCACAGAGGAATTTTGTCTCTATTTGAAGCAGTATGACTCAGGTCCTTCTGGCCAAGCTCTTGCTAGCACTGGGATGCGGGGCTATGGCAGCTCAGTTTCCTGTGGTCTCTTCTGCTTCTTTGGTGCTGGCTGCACTGAGAGAAAGAAGAGAAACTTTGGGTCAGCAGGAGAGGAGACCGTGAAAGACTCTTGGGGCTGGAGTGGAGATGGCTAGAAAGGCAGCTTCAGTTTGCAGAAGAATAAGAACAAGTTGAGGATGTGCTTCTCTAGCTTGCACTAGGCCCTGGGGTCCACCCCTAACACCTCATAAACCAGATGCACGCCACACCCTGTAACCAGCACTAGGCGGAGGCAGGAGGATCAGAAGTTCAAGAAAACTCAGCATTCTCAGAATAATACTGGTTTCTGGAAGGGTTGTCCTGATTCGTGGTGGCAAGTGTTGCGTCCCTCAAGCCGTGGAAAGTGTGATTTGGCCATTAGGTCTGTTGGTATTAAGTGCTCTCATTCTGCCGCTGAAGGAGGTGTGGCTGATTGCAGGCACCGCAGTGCTGTGTCATCGTTGGGGGGATGCATTTGTTTTGTTGTTTTGGGCCAAGAGTAGCTAGATATAGAGGCCAGATGTTTGTGTGCACACACGTGCGTGTAAATGGTATGCATGGTGTTTGGAGAATAATCCTTGAACTTCATTCTGCTTCCTAATCTGCCAAAAAGAGGCTCCCCTCTTACTGGTTCTGAAGCACGACCTTACTGCGTTCCCTCTCCTTTGATTGCTTGCCAAACTGACTTACTCTCCTAGGTGATGGCGCAAAGCCCAGGCAGAGGATGACAGGTGTTGGGTCACTCCGCTGACCATGATGCACACAGCCTCTGTCGCTTTCTTTAATCTTTCTTTTTACCACCTCTTCTGGGGCCTCAGGGAAAATAAGCCACCTAAGTGAGAAAGGCTGACAGTGGCTGGAGACTCCCTGCCTGCTGAAGAGCCAGTTCTCAGATAAGGCCTGCTGTTTGTACTTGCACGGGTACCTGTGTGGGGGTGGCAGTGGATTGGATTTGCTGCTGAACCTGGACTGGTGTGTTAACGTCTTACATGAAGGCTTCAAGATAAACTATTTCAAGGTGTGAATCTAAGTGTGTAATAACAGACCTGGCAACCAAGCACCTCATTTGTCTCTTAAAAAGTTACGTATTACAGCTCCACCAGGTGGCCGCTAGCAGCATGGATGAGAGTTGGAGGGCAAAGCTGCTCTGAGAAGTTATTTGCACATGTGGTGGAGTTGAGGACATCGGCATGAGGTATAATGAAAGGCAAAGAAGGGAAAGTGTTTTGGGCCGTGCAAACAAAGCAGACCCTCAGAACTCTGGTGTACCTTTGGCATAGATACTCAGATGCCATGAGCAGTTTGTAAATGGCTTCGCAGAATGGTCCCCTTGTTTTGCTGTTCCTGTTTGGTCCCGGGGGGGGGGGGGACGGGGGACGACAACAGTGAATCTTTAGGTGTAAAGGTGTGCTGTTTTGTGGCCATACTCCAGAGTGGCATAGATTTGTGCCCAGGTGGCAAGTGTCAGCATTTTGAGAAAGCAGGAAACATAATCTGGCTTCAGCTTCAGTTTCTGCTTCCACACGTAGTCTCTTTTTCCACACTGACATTGATGATAGGAGCTGGAATCACACAGTTTTCATCTTCTTCCCCTCGTTCTGCCTTGACACAGATGTGATAGCAAAGTCCTTACCCACTTTTCTGGGCAGTCTGACTAGATGTGGCGTGCTAGAAACAGTCAGCGCTTCTAAGTAGAGTGGGCTGTTCTTGTTTGAGGCAGTTCGAAGAATGAAGCAGAACCCAGGCAGCTACCAAAACATCAGAAAGTAACATCCTGGCTTTTTGATTCTATTCCCATCCAAGTTTAGCAAAAACAGAAAGAAATATTCTCCCATTTGTTTTTATTTGCTTACCTTAAAAAACCTTATTAAGATACAGTCTGTGTAGCATAGTTTACCCATCTAAATGTACACCAGCCGGTGCTTCTTCATATGTGCAGCCCCATAGTCGGTCCAGATGGTCATGGTCACAGTTAGCATGTACTTGCAATGTAATTGATTATATTTTTTTCATTGAAAAAGTGTAGGCCAGGTAGATGCCAGCTCTTAAGTATGGTACTTAGGAGATAGTGGCAAGTGGTGGACTTAGTCCCCTTGATTCTCCTCTGCCTCTTCACAGTGCTGTCTTCTGTACTTCTCCTTTAAAAGCTAGCCAGTTCATTGTTTTTAATTAGCCAAGAATGAGGACCGATTTCATGTTGGCTCCTCCTACCCTTTCAAAGTCTGTTTCTGTGTTTGCACTGTCTCCTGGCGGGGGTTGCCTGCCTCCCTGTATGCTATTGACATAATGGGTTCTGTTGGCTGGGTGATAGGAAGCTTGAGAAACATGGCTGCTCTCAGCTTAGAGCATCAACTTGGACTGTGAGGGAGACTTGGATCTAGGAGTTGTTTGTTTGTGTTCTCTATGAGACATTGTTGTGAAATGAAGTCTTTAGTAGTTCACTGTCCTCTTGCTGCATGCCCTCCTGAGCTGTCATAGTGCACTGTAAGGGACTTTGTAGCTGGTTGCTATGGGATTAACACTACGTAAAGGATTATAACGGAAAACAGAAGTGAAGCAGAATGGCCAGTTTCTTAAAGAGGTAAAGGACCCGTTTTTATGGGTACAGATTTTTCCTTTAAGAGTAATGACTCTGATTTGGGCGAAAATGTCAAGAAGGGCTGGAGAGATGCCTCGGTGTGTAGAGCACTTGCTGAGCAAGCACAAGGAGTGCTGAGCGTGAGGAACCGTGCCAGGCGTGGTTGCGAGTGCCCCTGGAACCCCTGGAGAATCCCAGGCCTCCTGGACACCAGCTTGGCTCAAGGTTTGATGAGAGACCCTGTCTCGAGGGAATAAGGTAGAGAGCGATAGGACAAAGCACGTGATGTCCTCCTCTGGCCTCTGTGCATGTGCACAGGCTTGCACAGATGCACACACTTGTGCACATGTACCCCTCTCATTGTCCACCTCTGAATGAAGTGAATGTGGTAGGGATGGTGTGGGAGCTGGGAGCTTGGGCGAGAACATTCCAGTCTGTTTCTAAATGCTGTATGGTGCTGGGACCCAGAGTGTTCCCACGGCTGCATGACCACAGCTCTGGGTTCGCCCACTGATTCATCTTCTGCAGTAAAGGCTTCCTACCTGCATGGCACACAAATTTTTGAAAGCTTTTTTTTTTAAAAAAAAAATAATGGGAAGCATTTAATTTGTTTTGATACAATTTTAAATTTGCCAGAGGTGTCTCTGTCAAATAAAGATTTGGGTGGTGTTCAAAGACTGAACAAGAATGGATATAAATAGAATTGGGGCCATTTATCAGTATCTATTATTTTGTTTCATTAACTGAATTAATGTCTAAGCATTTAGCCCAAGGAATATGCAGCTCTATTTTATTAATGGCTTAGCCTTAATCCGCTCATCCTCTTAGCACGCAGTAAGTGCAGAGTAGTTAGGAATTCTGTAGTCATCTACTTCCCATGGAGGACTAACGTAATAAAATGATCATACCCTCATTCTTTCTCTTCTCTTGCCTCTTTTCTGGATATTTATCAAAGTGCTCACCATCCCGCCGGCTGTTGTTTAATCTAGAGCTAATAAATTTTGTCTTCTGATAAGGAATATAGCCCAGTGGTACAGCACTTAACAAGTATTGAGAAGTTCTGGGTTTAATCCCCAAGATTGCAAAAGAAAAAAAAAAGCTGATTAGTTAAATAACGTCACCATTGTTTTTTTTTTAATGATGATTAGAGAAGAACAATCTCCTAATAAATTCAGGGCTCTTTGGACTCCTTGTATAAAGGGAAGCAGCTGAGGCTCCAGGTTAATCTGGTCATCTCACTAAACAAATTGACCAGTGTGCATTGGTTTTGTGCCTTCCCTGGTGATACTGTGCTGTTTGTTCAGATATCCTAGGAACAGAGGATGCTGTTGTGGAAGCAGCTTCCAGCGAGGCCGTGAGATTCTACCCCTGGACCATCGACAACAAGTACTATTCAGCAGAGGTCAATCTGTGTGTGGTGCCAAGCAAGTTCCTGGTCACTGCTGAGATCGCGGAGTCAGTCCAGGCGTTTGTGGTTTACTTTGACAGCACACAGGTAAGCTCTTGTTTCCAGTGGGACCTTCACCAGCCAGACTTTGTCCTGTGCTTTCTTTCTCTCCTCTACGTTCTCTGAGTTCCTCGATGTGTCTTTTAATTTTTGCTTGTGTCTGCCCCTGTAGAAATCGGGTCTTGACAGTGTCTCCTCATGGCTTCCCCTGGCAGAGGCATGGTTACCCGAGGTGATGATCCTGGTCTGTGATAGAGTCTGTGAAGACGGTAAGGGTCTCCGACACGTGCCCTTTAGTGAAGACAGGGTACTCCGTGTCCTCAGCTCATCTTGTTACGCTGTGAAAATCCTACAATTATGTTGTTTTCAGTATCCTTTGAGGCTGAGATCATTGTGTCTATGTAGCTTAATTCTAGATGCCTGTAGAATGACATTGACATCCGGGGGAAACACTGAGGCCAAAGGAGAGTGTTGAAGGTTTTTGGTGTTTTATGATAGTTTTACTTACATGCTTTTACGTATTGTTTTAGGAGTAAGCCGGCAGAAGGCTCAAGAGTGGTGCATCAAACATGGCTTTGAGCTGGTAGAGCTCAGCCCCAAGGAGCTGCCTGAGGAGGATGGTGAGTGGTGGTGTCTACAGGAAGCTGGCTTTGGGTTGAAGTCTAAGGGATTGTTCCAGCCTAGGGTAGGGGGATCACAGCAAGAGCCCAGAAATGCTAATGTCGCCAGCTGGTTAAAAGACTTTGAGCAAAACCAATAGTGCCCCACCAGCACTGCCGTAGATTGCCTGATTTCACCATCGCTTTAGAACTTTTGAAAACCCATGTGTGTACTTAAACAGATAAAAGTAAGAGATCACTGTTGAAAACCATTGCCATTCCCCTGTCCTTAATCCACTGCCAGCCAAGGATAGTGAGACCTGTGTTTGTGGAGTTTATGTTCCTTCTTTTTCTTTTGAATTCATAGTAAGCTAAGGCTGAATTCCCAGAAACCTCAGGAGGCATGCCAGACCTATTGATACCCAAGCTAAAAATAAACCCAGGGCCTCCTACTCCCCTCCCCCAGGGCAGCTGTGCATTGCCTTCTGCTTCTGCAACCGTCTGGGCCTTCAGTTTCTTTTCTTTCTTTTCTTGGTAAGATTTATTTTTTATTTTTTGTGTTTAAATGTTAGTCTACATGTATGTCTGTGTACCACATGCATGCCTGGTGCCTTAGGAGGCTGGAAGAAGGCATCAGATCCCCTGAAACTGGAGTTACAGATGGTTGTGAGCTGCCGTGTAGATGCTAGGAAACGAATTCCAGTACTCTGGAAGAGCAGCCAGTGTTCTTAATTGCTTACCCACCTTTCCATTAAAAAAGAAAGGAAAGGAAGGAGAGAGAAGATTGTTACTTTTACAATTTTATTTATGTTTATGTGTCAGTGTGTTTCCAAGGTCACAAGAGAGCAATCATCCCTTGGAACTGCACTTCCAGACAGTTGTTAGACACCTGCAGTGTGTGCTGGAAACTGAACCTGGGCCCTGGGACAGAGTAGCCAGTGCTCTTAGCCACTGAGCTCTCTCTCCAGTCTTCATCTTCTCTCTTTCCAAGTACACCTGTATGAACTCGACCCAGCTGGGGCAGACTTTGGCCTACAAGAATCTACGTTCACAAATAATTGAGTTTCCTAAATGAAATGTCCCCAGACCAAGAAGGAATGTGGTGTTCCCTAGATGGGGATATTCCTGTGTATGGTTCGGGGAGCACTTGGCACCCTGACTTAAATGTATCAGACTCTTCATGGGAAAGAAGTAGAAAAGGTACTGGACTTGAGGAGACCTGGTGGAAGGAGCCTGTAGAAGATACAGGCTGTCCCAGGAGACATTCCAGGCAAGGAAACCGTGTGGATGGAAGTCCTAGGTAGGACAGGGTGAGGATGAACTAGGGAAGCAGGTCTTCATTCCTACACTCCATAAAGAATACCAAAGGTTGGCAAGTGAAATAGTCCCTTCCATACTTTCTAAGTTCCCTAAAACTTGTGCCCAGCTCAGTGTACATGAATGTGTATAATTTCTTACTTCTGATCTTCTTTTCTTCATATTGTCTTTGGAGTCAACTTTGACTATTGTAATCTTGGAATTTGCTCCTTTCTACCAGGGAATTGCTCTGCAGACAGTACCCATGTTTGATTTGTGTGTGTGTGTGTGTGTGTGTGTGTGTGTGTGCGCGCGCGCGCGCATGCACAGACACAGGTGCTCACATGTCCCACAGCACACCTATGGAGGTTGGACATTAACTTCTTGGGAGCAGGTTCTTTTCCCACAGTGGACTCAGGGTGGGGATTGTGGTCATCAGGCTCACAGCAAGCCCCGACACCTGCAGCACCACCTCACCAACTCTTAATTCAGTATAGTCTTAAAACAGATTTTTCTGAGACGTGTCATCTTAGAGCAAGGTAATAAAAACTGCCTTGAATTTTTAAATACAAACTGCTTCAAAGCCACATTTCTTCATCCTTCATTTGTGGGTACTTTGCGCGCACCCATTGTTTTATCACATCTTTTCACTGTTGCTAACCCTCCGTTTAATTTGTTTTGGGTTCCTAGGTTTAGTGTCTTAAGTATGAGTAATTCTTTCAGGAACTGTATCCTCTGTAGTTAAGATGAACATGGCATTTTGTCCTCATCCAGACAGCAATGGGATACACTTAACTTCATTGAGTATTTCCAGTTTTATCCTCAGTTAGTGCTGCCAGGTTGGTAGATGCAATTCTTCAGATGATTCATTGGCCATGAAATACGGTCAGCTGTCAGTCAGGCACTGTCAGGCAGCAGGATGATGAACTCAGGAAGGCATGGTTCCTGCCTGCCTGAGCTTCCAGTATAAAGGGGGAATACACCAGTGAGTCCCCAGTACCACCATCATGCCTCCAAGAGAGGTCGTCAGAGTGCTGCTGTCCCCGCTGCTCTCAGAGGCTAATGTAAGAGCGCTGCCCTTGACCAGGTAGTAAGTGGTCAGTAATTGACAGAGCCTGGGGTCAAGTTCAGAGCTTCTGATGTCAAACTCTCTTCTTCCTATTTAACCCAGACCAGGCTAGACCACTAGACAGGAGTTCTGTAAACTCTGCTCGCTCACTCTGACCCACCACAGGTAAATTGTTTCTTTCATCACTTTCCACCTGAAGTCTGAAGCACCTGTGCTGATGCCTGGACTGTAGTGAGAAGCTGCATTCCTGGCTGCTGCTGCTGCTGCTGCTGCTGCTGCTGCTGCTGCTGCTGCTGCTGCTGCTGCTGCTGCTGCTGCTGCTGCTGCTGCTGGAGAATAAGGCCACACCGTTTTAAGTAGACCATCAATCCTAGAGACAGGGTGGTGTGAACTCTCAAGCAGTTGCTGCTTGTCCTTTTGGTCATGTTGTGGTACTGGACTAGGAGCCTGGACTTTGCTTCAAACCTCAGGCAAACATTCTGCTTGAGACTCTCCCAGCCTTCTTTTTACTTTCTCTTTTGGTACAAAGTTCCACTGAGTTGCCAAGTTGAGCTTCTGTTGCCCAGGCTAGCCTCCAATATGAGAACATCTCGCCTCAGCCTTCAAGTAGCTAGAATTAACAGGCTTCCTGAGGCTGCTGCCAGTCCCAGCTGAACTTTGACTCCTACCGGCTTTCTCTGATGAAGAGCTAATAGGTAACAGGTGATAACAGTCTGCGGCGGAAGACAGCATCGTCTTACACAGAGAGTTGCTTTGTGGCACACAGAGAGGTCTTCCTCCCAGGGATCAAACTCAAGTCACTAGGCTTGTTCACACACAAGTGTTTTTCCCCAATGAGCCATCTTACTAGCCTCTGGAAATTCATCCTGTATAGCTAGCCAAGATGAGAGAGTTTGTTTCATTTTTTGAAGATTTACTGTTTTAAAGTGTGTGCAGGAAGGTGCATCCCTGGGGCTGGAGTTACAGGCAGTTGTGAGCATGCTTCCATTGCAACTCTCTGAGGCTGGACTCCAGGGATGGTGAGCCACTAAACATGGATTCTAGAAATTAAACTTCTATAGGAGCAGCAAGTACTCTTACCACTGAACCATCTCTCCAACCCCAAGATTAGTGTCTTTAATACTACACTGTGGTTGTTTAATAAGAGCTTGCGTTTTCTGGAGATTGTGAGTGGATTCTCTGGGTGAAGAGATGGAGACAGCTTGATCACACAGTGCTCTTCTGTTGTGACTGTTCGTATCAGGAGCTCGGAGCTCTGTATTGCTTTATTCATTTCCTTCTGTACACAGCACATTAGGAGTAAACAAGATGACTAAACCCTGTTGTTTAAAAGTATACCTTTGGGACTTATAGGCCTGTATATGAATGTGTGCTTTATCTGGATATATACAGACCTGTGTGCTTCTCTCCCTGGCAGATGACTTCCCTGAATCCACAGGTGTAAAGCGGATTGTACAAGCGTTGAATGCCAATGTCTGGTCCAATGTTGTGATGAAGAATGGTGAGTAACTGGATGTTGTCGTTTTTACTAAGTAACAAGTTTTAAGTTATCTGAATCTATGTGGAACTGTTAGGATTCTGTGAAATTTTTGTTCTCATTCTCAAGTTTTCAGTTGAAGGAAGAGCCAGAAGTAACAAGCTGGGACTTGTAGTATGCTGAAGAGGTGTTTCAGCAAGCACGTAAATGTTACAGTATGCCTCACATTGTCCTGGCTTTAAGAACAACCTAAGTTTTTAATTTTTTTTATAATTTTATTTTATTTTTTGGTTTTTCAAGACGGGGTTTCTCTGTGGCTTTGGAGCCTGTCCTGGAACTAGCTCTGTAGACCAAGCTGGTCTCGAACTCACAGAGATCCGCCTGCCTCTGCCTCCCGAGTGCTGGGATTAAAGGCGTGCGCCACCATCGCCCGGCAACAACCTAAGTTTTTAAGGTATGATCTTTACCATTGAGGTCTTTCCCATCTACTGTGCAATCCTTTGTAGTGCTCTCCGTCCTGCCCTTTCTGGGCATTTTATGGTAATGGAGTTTGTATGTACTTTTCACGTGCTGGGTGTTCAGGCAAGGGGTGCGATGAACACAGACTCAGAGACATGACTGCTGCATTAGTCCTGATGTAGAGAGAACTTCCAGAAAAGCATGGGCTCCCGTACCATTCTTCATGGGATGGGAAAGATTGAAAGGGGAGAATGCTCAGCTGGAGGACACATGACTCCAAGAACAAGGATTTTATGTCATAAAGACCCTGGGAGAGTCTCACTTAGCAGTGGACGCTCCCGTGGATGTTGGAACATGAGGCAAGGGGATGTGAGCTTTCTTCTTTTTTTTTTTAATTCTTTTTTGTTTGTTTGTATTTATTTATCTATTTATTTATTTGTGGGCTTTCTTCTGTAACACGTGTGAGACCCTGGAGGTGGGGTCTCTGCAGGGTTGACACCAGTGATGTGTTGGAGGTGGGGGTCTCTGCAGGGCTGACATTAGTGATGTGTTGGAGGTGGGGGTCTCTGCAGGGCTGACATTAGTGATGTGTTGGAGGTAGAAGCAGAATCTGAGGTTAGGGAAACCTGAGCTGATACAGTCTCCTGGGGGTGAGTGTCGGCCCTGAGTGTTGTGATGGCGGCTGTGGGGGTGGAAGCCTGGGTATGGCATGCAGTCTGTAGCTGGTTGGATCTGTAGCTGGTTGGAAGCTGCTCTTGGAGCCTGCATTAGCTTTCTCAGCCTTTGGGAACAAGCTCACAGACTCGATGGCGTAGGACAGTGGGAATTTACTGCCTCACAGTTATAGAAAAAGCTCACAAGTCCTACCTTGAGGTGCCAGGGCCACCTCCCTCCAAAGGTGCTGGAGGAGTGCCCCAGGCCTTGATCTTGGCTTCTGTGAGTTCTTCAGTGTGACACTCTACGTCTAATCTTCCCATGGTTTCTCCCTGTGTATATGACTTTGTACATATCTCTTCTAAGGCCAGCAGTGATACTAAATTAGGGCCCGCCCTATGGTCATGTACCCATTTTAACGTCCCTGTTTCCAAATAGAAGTGCATTTTGCTGTATTAGAGGTTAGGACTTAACTTGGAGGTTTGGGGAGCTGCAATTCAAGTCTAGAGTGTAGTGCCTTAAAACATGTGCAGGGCTGGGTGAAACTCCACAGAGGGAGTGAGAAAAGCCACATTTACAGCAGTTGTAGCCTGTCTTCCCTGAGGTGAAGGGCAAGTGGGTGGCCAGCTTGGTGGGTGCAGAGTGCTTCATCCCAGCTGTTAGTTGACACTGAGGATTAAGTATGGTTGGCACCCTGACATCTGATCTACCCCTTGTGCTTGGCAAAGCCCCTTCTTGATGATAAGGCAGTTTCCTCTCTCCTATCTTTTCCTGTCTCCTTCATCCTCCCCACTTGCACGTTAGGAGGGCTCTGGCCTGTCTGATGGGGCCTTTCCTTCTGTTCACACATCCATTGCTCCGTCACTTCTCTGTTGAGCATTTTTTAGTAAGCTACTGCTTTAGACTGTGTACAGTATAAAACTAACTTTTAGATATGGTCCATAAACTAGATCAATTTAGAATAAAGTTCTCTTCTGTACTGCCTGTTAGAAATTTCTTGAAATAGCTAGAAATTTAGTGAAGCTTTTTTGGCTTAAATCATTCTTTGAAAACTCTGACCCCCCATTTCATACATTAAAGAAATGTTGGCTTATAATTCACATTTATAGCTGTGCAGCCATACTGTAGCTATGACCTCCGTGTCCTTGGAGTTAACAAACCACAGATTGGAAATGGTTAGGAGGAACATGGCTATCTGAACACACACACACACACACACACACACACACACACACACACATTCTTTTTCTTGTCACTGTTCCCTAAACAGCAGTGTAAGAGGGAACCCCCTAGTAGTTATAATGAAGAGAGGGGAAGGAGCATGGAGGGATGTCGGGCTCATGCCAGTTCTGTAACATTCTATAGCAGGCACTAGTTCTGGTATTTGGGAGAGTCTGAATATGTAATCCTCAAGATGCACTGAACAATTTTGCTTCTGTCCTGGTTGTTTTTTGTCAGCTTGACCCAAGCCAGGGTCATCTAAGAGGGTATTCCCACATCCTCTGTGAGAACATTTGGCCCATGAGCAAGCCTGCAGGGCATTTTTTGTTTTGTTTGGTGGTTGATGTGGGAGGGCCCAGCTAATTGTGGGTGGGGCCACCCCTGGGCAGGTGGGCCTGGGTTCTATAAGAAAGTAGGCTGAGCAAGCCATGGAGAACAAAAAGTAAACAGTGTTCCTCCACGGTCTCTGCATCCGTTCCTGTCTTGAGTTTCTGCTCCGACTTCCCTGAGCTACAATTGTAAGTTGAACTAAACCCCTTCCTCTCCAGTAGATTTGGGGTTAGCATTTATCACAGCAGTGGAGAGCAGCTAGGACAGTTTCTTTGTGTGGAAATATTTCCACTGCCAGTCTGTGTGCACATTGCAACAGTATTCTTAGGTGTGAAGAAGCAAGGAGGCTCATTGTGGGCTTGCATGGCTCTTTGCCCTGAAGTGTCTGCCTGCCTGCCTCCTTCCCTTCCTTACTTTTTCCTCTACGATCCTGGGACACTGATGTGCTTTTAGCTAAAACCCCAGATTTTGGCATTAGCTTGTTTTCACGTTAAGAGGACGCAGGTCTGTGTTCTGAAGGAAATAAACTCTCTTCTCCTAGGAGAAGCATGCAGTGTGGAAGTCCAGGGCTGAGGAAGTAGAGAACATTCTCGCAGAGCCTCCAAACTGTCCCAAAAGAGACAGCTCTGTGTAACCGTATGGTGGGCCATAGTATCCTTCCAGGGCAACCTGCCTTCTCTGCACATGAGAACCTTCAGCCTTTCTGATGTGAATGGCAGCAAGCTTCATTTTCCTCAGCAGCCACTGCCTGTGTATATATGCAGGTGTGTGTGTGCAGGATGGGGTATCCATGTGTGGAGACCAGGGTCAACCTTGGATATTGTTCCTCTGGAGCCATTCACCTTGTATTTTGAGACAAAATCTCTCACTGGGACCAGGGCCTCTACTGCCTTAGCCTGTGAGACTGAGACCAACCAGTCTCTAGATCAGCGCGAGGATTACAGACACGTGCCTCCGCCCCCCTGGGTGGAGGGACACGCTCCGGGCCTCCCGTTTCCACTGTAGGCACCTCACTGGCTAAGCTATCTACCCAGTCACACAGAAGGCTCTATGAAAGTCTAAAGTTAGGCACAGGAGAAGGGCCCATCCATGGTCCATCGTGGGTGGGAGAGGGTTTATGAAGCCCCACCTACCTTAGGAGCTATTGGCAGTTAATGGTTGCTGGGAAGGGAGTCATTTTCTTCTGTGATGTAACTGCTGTTAAAGTTGCCCAGTAAATAACCTCTCATGCTTGCAGCCCTAATTAAACCCTGTGAGTCACAAAAGAAGCCACAAAACAACAACAGAAAACCTCAAATCAACCATGAAAATAGGAGAGAGACCTGTCGGGAAGAAGATTGGCTCAGGAGAGTGGGAAGGGGTGAGGAAGGGTAATGAAGAAGGGATGAAAATGACCAAAATACATTATATGCACATGTGAACATATCAAAAATAACAAGATTGAAAAAGTTGTGCTTAAGTTACCATATGCCCAAGTTGGTGCACTCTTAGGTATACTCAATAGAGCTGAAAAATGTGTCCATGCATAACATCATTATTAATGCTCATAGCAGTGTTATCCATAACAGCCCAAAGGTGGAGCCAACTCAGAAAACAGTGGTAAGGTCATACAGTGGACTATTACTCAGCTCTAAAGAGGTGTGTGCAGGCTACCCCAGGGCTAACTCACCACTCGGCCGCCATACTCAGGGCTTTTATGTCATTGTGCTTTGATGAGATGTCCAGGGCAGTAATTCCATAGAGACAGAGTATGGGTTGTGGTTCCCACAGACTGAAGAACTTTTAGGAGATGGAATTTCCTTATCAGACTATGATAAAAGTGTTTTGAATTCGGTGATGATTATTGTACAGTTTAAAGCACTGAATTCCATACCGTAAAGAGGGTGACTTTGATATCTGAAAGTTAGCTCTCAATAAAAAGGAAGCAATATCTCTAATGTTCATATCCACGAGATAGATTATGCCGATTATCCTATTTAATTTCACAGTATCCAATGTGAGTTAGGCTCAGAGGTCAACAAGTGTCACATTCGTTACCAGGCTGTACTAAGACTGCCCTCCTAGACTTTGTGACTGGTTTGAGGGGAGGCTTGACTTCAGAATCCCTTTATGCTTTAAACTCTGTGCACTTAACTCATTATGTGTATGAAGTATTACATTTTAAGGAAGTTTCCTTCATATTTCTTGTTCTCTTGACAGTTTTCTCAGGTGACAGTTTCCAGTCTTAAGTAAGTGTAGGAGGAGGTACATGTATTTGCAATGTCTTCAGAGTCCTGAAGAGGGTGCTGGATCCCCTCTTTGGAATTGGAGTTACAGGCATTTCCATGTGAGCTGCCTGACTTGAGTTCTGGGAACCAACTCAGGGTCCTCTGAAACAGGAGCAGGTGGTTTGCTTTTAACCCATGAGCCAGCTCCCCAGCCTTGGGCTAGGTTTTTGATCTGTAGGATGAAGTTGGTCTTCATCCGTGGCTTCCAGTGTTTGCTGCACTTTGGGAGCTTTTGAAGCCTGTGCTTTCTGGGCTGCATCCAGATCATTTCTATCTACTAGGAAGGAGGGACGTGGTGGGGAGGCAGCAGCTGCGCTCTTCAGGGCCACGGGGACTCAGTTGTGTAGGCATGGTGAGACCTGCTGGCTCAGAACAGTCAGCTAGTTCGGACTTGTAAGAGTGTGCTTAGTGGGGGAAGTGAATTGGGCATTTTGGAAGCTGTGCCAGCCTCTGCTTTTGCAGCAAGGACCTGCATTCTCACATTCCTGAATCCTGACTTGCAGAGCAGCAGGAAGAAAGACAAGACAGGGCCAGTACCTGTCCACCTTAGGAAAGGTGACAGTAGTGAGTACTCCTCGCCATCCTCCTCCATACCTGGGTCTTGTGTGGTTAGTATAGCACAAGGGTCACCTGTGCTCTTTGGCACCTGTCATCTTCATAAGTGTGTTCTTCAGACTCCGCAGTTGGCTGGCTGAGTTGTCTTCTGTTGGCTGCCAGTCTCTCCTTGGCCTAGAGTTTGAAGTTCACTCGGGAATTACCTGCTGAGCACATACTGTGTTTAGGCCCTGTGGTTGGTATACACTGCTGAGCAATCAGTATCCACGCTGGGAGGCTCCCTGGGGGAGCAGTAGTCATAGGCAACAGGAGATTGGTAAGTTATATAGGGTGCTAGAAGATGATAGGCAGTGGGAAGTAAACAGAGAAGGGGATTAAGGTTTGGTGTAGACTGCAGTATACACAGGACGGTCAGGTTGGGTCCGCAGTATACACAGGACGGTCAGGTTAGGTCCGCAGTATACACAGGACGGTCAGGTTGGGTCCGCAGTATACACAGGACGGTCAGGTTGGGTCCGCAGTATACACAGGACGGTCAGGTTAGGTCCGCAGTATACACAGGACGGTCAGGTTAGGTCCGCAGTATACACAGGACGGTCAGGTTAGG
>NC_022012.1:76101783-76119740 GCF_000317375.1 Microtus ochrogaster | reverse complement strand
GTCAGGTTGGGTCCGCAGTATACACAGGACGGTCAGGTTGGGTCCGCAGTATACACAGGACGGTCAGGTTCAGTCCCTTGGTGGGTAAAGACTTGAGTCTGAGGGGCATGACAGGGCATGTAGGGCCAGAGTGTGCCTGGTGCGTGTGAAGAACAGCTAGGTGCTTCCTGTGCACAGAGGAGATGATGGGGAAAGGGATGGAGGTCCTGGGGACTGAGGCTCTGCAGGCCATCTAGGTAACTGTGGCATCTACTCAGGTAAAACAGGGCTACTCCAAGGCTTGGAATAAAGAAATGGTATGACCCAACTAAACGGTTCTCAACCTGGGGTTTATGGCCCCTTTGGCAAACCTCTCTTTCCCAAAATATTTACATTATGATTCATAACAGTAACATAATGACAGTTATGAAGTAACAACGAAAATAATTTTATAGTTAGGGACTGAAAGAGGCTGCTATGTGATGGTGAAGGTCAGGAGAAAGCAGGAAAAGATACCACCTCTTCCAGGTGAGAGACGGGCGATTCTTGGCATCCTCAGTTGAGTGATTCTTAGTATCAGGCGCTGCACTCACCTCTGAAGGGGTTTTTGAGAACCGCTTAACTTAAGCTCTGTTACTGAGTAAGGGGTCAGATTGCCTCTCTCGACTGCACTGGGCAGAAAATTCCCAGGAGCCTCTGACTTGTCTGTCAAATAATGCAGAAAGAGCACAGTGGCGTCCTTGCCAGATGATCACTCGCCCTTTTGTGGTGGAGTACTTTAACAGCCCAGAGCTGTGTGACACCACTCCACAAGCAATCAATTGCATAACAAAATCAAAGGCCTTAGCGGGTAGAGCATCTCTTTATGCTGGTCTGGCAAAGGCTCTATCTTTTACTCTATGCTATAATTCTCTACCAGTGGTAAAACATTTTTATCTGTCAATGATGTGTGTTCCCATGCCTTCACCCAGTACCAGCTTTCATTTGACCGCTCTCCTTCCTCGTCTTCCTATGAGGTGAAGAAAGTTTTTATGGAAGTAAGGTGCTGGGTGTGCGGACCCGTGCCTGTAAGCCCAGCACTGAAGAGACTTGGGCAGGAGGTCCCTGAGTGTGAGGCCACCAGGGGTCACCGTGACTTTGTTGTAACATATGACTAAGACGTTAATAGGCAACAGGCTTCTCCTCCTCTCTCAGTCATTGTTCTATTGCTGGGAACAGATGCCATGACCAAGGCAACTCTTAGGAAAGAAAGTATTTAATTAGGGTCTTTCTTACAGTTTCAGAGGTTTGGTCCATTGTCAGCGTAGCAGAAGCATGGCAGCATGCATGTGTGGTGCTGGAGACGTACCTGAGATTATATTCTGCTTCTCAGGCAGAGAGGACACTGGGCTGGCATGGGCTTTTGAAACCTCAAGGTCTACTCCCAGTGACATACTTCCTCCATGTATTGCAAGCTCCAGTTGATCCAAATGTCATGCAGTATATGACTGTACTAGAAAGATGTGCAGATCTTCCTGGTAGACATGATTTACATACTGACTTCAATGCGGTTTCTGCTGTTGGCTCTGTCAGTGTCCTGTTTCATCAAATATAACATTCCCAGTGAGCTCACTACTGCTCCTAAAAGGATAAGCTTTGATGCTTGGGGGACAAAAACAAATTCCCACTCTTTCATGTGTAAGATACAACTCTATGTAGCTCTCAACCAGAGGCAGCATATCTGTTGCATTGAATTGCACTTGGGAGAAAACAGTGCCTAAAACACTGCTGGTGGCAAGGAGCTACCATGAAGATGGCTGGAAGCACTGAGCACAAGGTCTGCCCAAGGGGAAATCCCCAGACTTTCAGGGAAGCCATAGTTTGCATTCAGCATTAAAGACCTAACCACAAATGGTCCAAGAGATGAAGTGGGCGAGACCCACACTCGCCATTGAAGGCAGCGCTGGGGCTAATCGAGCCTCATCGGCTTTGCTTACCCTTTCATTGCTGTCACACCTTACACTTCCTCAGTCTGAGCTTAGGCTGCCACTCAAGGAAAGGATGTAGATACAAATCTCAGCTCCTTGCTGTGTCCCCCACGCTCCCGCCAGAGCCTGCTCTACGGCTTGAAAACCAGCCAGTTGGGTTTGACATTTATAGCTTGGTAATGCCCCTTTATTTTCACTATCACGAAAGTAGAAACTCTGGGTCACTGCCTCATGACAAATATGACAGATGTTTTAAGTCCCCATCCCCTCTCCTTGAGTTTCCTAATAGAGTGTCTTTCAGTTTGGTTCACTGGAAAGCCATGTAGCAAAGCTCTCTGCTCGAGGCAGTGCCTTGAACTTGGGTGGTACCTAAAAGAGTTGGGTAGAAGTCTGGTACATTGTGCTCTTGGTTGACTTTACTGAGACTAACACTCACGGAGGAGAGTAATAGTATACACAGAGTCTTTGATAGGTATCAATTTTATGTTACACAGTGTTCCTGTCCCTGGTTTAATAAGCTGGACACTGGCAAGTTCTAAGGAGGGTTTTTTCTGCACTGATGACTTCTGGGTATTATATCAAGTGGCACCATGATAGGTGAAGAGGGGGACGGGAACCAGAGAAGTACTGTTAAACTAAACAAATGCTTGAGAGTTGTGACTCCGCCCCAGTGGGCAGAGTGCAGCTGGACTTTGAGTAGTGGGTAACTATTGCATGCAGCAGTTCTCCCTTTTACCATTATAAATAAGATGAATTGGTTATCTATTAAAGTATCACCTAAATGATCATCTATTGCCCCCTCATGTCCTGGGTAAATGATTCTGTGGTGGAAGTTCCAGATTCCAGGTCAGGCTGACCTTTGTAATTGATGAATAGAACCAAAAAAAAGAAATGAGTGCCCACAACACAAGGCCCCAGTTCTCACTTCTGCCTGAAGCTGTTCACTTGAGAAAGTGGATAGTTCATGCCTTTCATTTTTTAAAACATTATCTATCATCATTATTATTACTTCTAATATTAGCAACAGCTGCGTAGCTCAGGATAGCCTTGAACTTGATGCTCTTGCCTCAGCCTCCCAAGTGCTGAAATTACAGGCATGCATCACCACATCCAACTCTATATACATTTTTAAGAAGTGAAAAATGATATTAATTTTAAAACTTGAACCTAATATCACAGAAAAATGAACCTCAAATTAGTGAGAGGAAGAATGGCCAATGAAGAGAGTTCTATACCTGTGTAACCTTGGGAAACCAGCTTTATGTTCCTGCCAGTGTCCGGTCAGGGGCAACATCCACTGAAATGGATTTCATTAAATCTCATGAAGTTGAACTGGGCTCTAATTTTTAAACTTAACCTTGAGGAACACAAGATATGACCTGAGCACTCAGAATGTCCCCTATCTATGAACGTCATGGTCAAAAAAGAAAACAATGAGTAAGATAACCCGCCATCCCATATATGTAGGAAGGATTGTGTTGTAAAAGGAGGAGCGGAGGAAATGGTGAGCCTTCCAGGTATGGCCTTCAGGAGTGTCCACACACAAAGCAATGGTAGGAGCTCGCCTCCACAGGTCTCCTTGAAGGCACTCTTCTTGACTACTTTGCGCATCCACTGCAGCTCTTTCCAAAATTGGTCACGAGCCATATAAGAAAGCCATCTCTTCATGGTCTTCCTTGCTGTTTCCCATATTTGGGTCTGAATGGCTGCTCCTGATTGCAGCTCCCCTTTGAGGATTGTCGGGTTTGTGCTCCAGGTTTCAGAGACAGGACTCAGCAGGGCCTGTGCTGTGATGAATGTTGAGCTCTCCGTCATGACTTTGGGACTGTGTGCAGGAGTGGGAGGACATTCAGCACAGCGCTCACTAGTGTCTGCTGCTGTCGTTTCTTTCCTGATACCTAGCTCTCTACAGTGCACATACTGTTCATGAGGAGGAGAGCAAGACAAACGTCATCTCACTTTCCCTCTGTGCCACCGGCCAAGCAGAGGAGCATGTTCCTGGATCTAGCACAAGTGGAGCCACGTGCTGTGCTGAGTCTAAGTGAGCCTAAGTAAGCATTGCTGTAATAGCATACTCACGACTTCAAGCAGTGGGCGAGTTAGAGAGAATAAATAAGGGTTTGGTTTTGTGGTGTTTTTCTATTTGTTTGTTTGTTCATTTTAATGTGCATGGTTGTTTTGCCTACATGCATGTCTATATGCCATGTGGGTACAGAGCCCACAGAGGCCAGAAGATGGCAAAGATCCCTTGGGACTAGAGTTACAGATGACTGCGAATTACCATTAGGTGCTGAGAATTAAATCCCAGTCCCCTGGACCAGCAGCCAGTGCTCTTAACCACTGAACCATCTCCCCCACAATGTTTTTTGGTTTTTGTTTGTTTGTTTGTTTGTTTTGTTTTGTTTTGTCTTTGGTATCTGACCAGAAAGACTTGGAATATTCTATAATAACATAGGGTCCTTTTCCTGGTTACTGGTGACATCATTTGTGACTTTCTTAAAAGTTATGTAACTCAGGTGGTCTGTCATGGTTTAAGATTATCAAACGGTTGCAACTGCTCTATGAACTTTTAGAATGTCTTGCTGTGATTATAATGAACCTGGGCCTGGTTATTATCATTTACCGTGTGAGGAGAGAAGACCAGGCTCACACAAAAAGGAAGGTATTTTGTGCAAAGAGAAACAGAATGTAAGAACAGCGAGAACACCTTAAAATGCAGAGAATACTTGAACCTGCTGAGCTGATGCCAAATAGTTGCTGCTTTCAAGAAATAAAAACTGAAAAGTAAACACAGAAAACGTCTGACAGGGCACAGGGATTGGAGGTGTGACCAAGGAAGTTCCTAACATTTGAAGAGTCTACGCTAGTCACAAATTGTGTTTGTTTGTACTTTCCATGAATGGCATGGGCATCTTCCCTCTGTAATGGAATGGAGTCAGGTGTTTTGGGGATGAATTTAGTACACAATGGTCCCTCGTTACCCATGGCTACTTGCAACAAACTACCCCAGAGGTTTTAGAAGTGAGTAACTCTTCTTTTCCATTTGCGTCTTTTCTGAGTGACAAGGTGGCATGTGTACCGTCCTTCTCCTCTGCCGGAGGACGTGGCTGTCCTTTGGAGTAGCCCGTTCCTCACGTTGCCACTGCCCAGCAGTTACTGAATGGCCATTCTGCCAGGTTACTGCTTAGGTTCTTCATGCCTATGTTCACATGATCTTTACTTTGTTAATAACGGCTTCAGAGGCAATGCTAGTGATACTGGTTGTCTAGGCAACCGGCATGAGCTCCAGGAATTCCTAGAGGATCTTCTCACACTGTCACTAGAGGAGTGAGTTCAGTACATGGAGATATTTGTGGAGAGAGCCACTTTTCCTGCAGAACTCTTTTTAAAGGTGTATTTGATTAATTTTTTTATGTGTATGTGTTTAGGACTTAGTATATGTATATATACCATGTGCATGCAGTGCCCACAGAGGTAAGAAGATGATGCCAGATCCCTGAACCTGGATTTCACAAAGGGTTGTGAGCCACCATGTGATTGCTGGGAACCAAACTGCAGTCTTTCACAGGAGCAGCAGTACTCTTAGCTGCTGAGCCATCTCTCCAGCTCTCCAGAGAACTTTTATTATTTTAGTATTCTGCTTAAAATACTTATATTGTAGTAATTGTCTTAACTGTGTCTAACTTACAAATTAAACCTTTTGTATATGTGTGCTGAGTGTCCGTAATTGAAATGCTTAGGACTCAGTTTCGCAGGTTTTGTGACTTTCTGCATTTTGAAATAGTTGCACACATGTGTGCAGGCCATTCGTGCTGTTTGTCCGTGTCTTCTTATACCGTATGCGTATGGTCTGGAGGTCGTTCAGAACAGTGTTGATAAAGCGCCTGGGCTGGCTGCGGAGAGGTTTCCTCGGAGGCATTGCGCTGGTGCTCAGACGGTTTTGGGGTTTGGAGCATTTTGCATTTCTAAACTAGGGCTGCTTAATTTGTTTGGGAAAAACAGTATGGAGAGGATTTAGTCCCACAGCTGTAAGCATCTGGTGTTCTTGGTTCCTTGCTGGACAGGGGTGGGGTGGGAAGAGGAGAGGGTTCCTTCTTATGCTTCCTGATGGATTTCTTTTTATAAAAACTTGCTCCTTCCACACCCCTGAAGTTCTAGAAGAATCAGATGAAGAAGTACTTTGATTCGTTCCTTCCTAGTTCAGTGTCTTTGTGCTGTCAGTGAAGCCACAGATGCTAGAACTAGTCTGAGCAGCAGAAGGGAAAGGCCCTCCTCAGTAGGAGTACCATTCCCATGCTAGAAACTGGGGGGGGGGGGACACGGATGGTTACTAGCAAATAAGAGAAGATTTATATAATTCTTTTCCATGAGTGTAGCTTGCAGTGGGTGCACATGGGCAGAAGTGTGAAGAACACCAAAGCAGAAAAGTCAGTGTATCCAAGCCTTTGGAGCAATGCTCCATGCAGGCACTCTGCTTTGAATAAACAAACATGGATTCCTTTCTCAATTGTATAAATGTATGTGTCTCTGATTTCCTTAAAATGTAAGCAGGGGACACAGTGAGCCTCCGATGAGCTGACTGATCTTCCATTGTTTATCAGAAAGCACTGACACAACTCCCTCCAGCTTATTCTAAATTCTTGGCTCATTCTGAACTTTTTAAGGTTTTGAAATACTAGGATTTTAAATATATATATATATATATATATATATATATATATATATATATATATATATATAGTGTGTGTGTGTGTGTGTGTGTGTGTGTGTTTGTGTTTGTACCTATTTAAAAAAAATAAGTACGGAAGCACAGTGAATTCCAAGACGCATGAGGACAGGGTGCAGACAATCCCTCTCAGTCACTGGATTCTGGTGACCAGCAGACCAAGGCCCTGGGGGGGCGGGGGTTGGTTGTCTAGGTCACATGGGTGGGTGGAGCCATGAGTGAAAGCTAGAGTTTTGATGCTAAGCTCCGCCCCTTCCCAGTGTTCTTTTCTCACAGCTTTCTCTGTTAACATCAGAGCACTGAGCATTCATTATTTTGGTGGTTTTAAAATCATGGCTAAATACACATAAGGTAAAACAGTCAAAATTTTAAAAACAGATGGACATAGGAAAACCAATCAAAAGTGCCCAGAGGTTTATAGTGTGTTGTTGGTTGCAACTCCTCTGCCTAGCTCCTGGAAGGGAGCCACTGTAAGAGAGACACTAGTCGAAGATGCGCCGAGCCGAGCCGAGCTCATATTGTGTCCTTACGTGAGTGGCAGCCTGCCAAGTTTAGGGAATGCCACGCTGTAGAGTTGGGATTTGAGAGACTTCTGAATTAGATTTGAAAATTACCCAAAGTCCAAGTTATTTCCAGTAATGAAGGGAGGGCGCTTGTGTTTGCTGTAGAGAATCTGCCGTTCATCCCAGCCGGCCGGCATGTAAGTGCTCATGTGTCACTGACCAGTCCTGCATACCTACTGCTCAGAGGGCAGGTAGCTCTCTGGCTTTGAAACCTTTACTGGAAGTTTGCAGGCCGCAGTCCTGCAAGCCAGAGAAAGCTCAGTGCTTGTCTGATCCTGAGTCTGCTGGCTGGAACACTTGCTAGAAGTTGAGAGGAGTGGTTGAGCCTCAGAGGCCTTGAGTCTGGGGCTAGTTTTAGTATATGTTCTAGGCGATTCTTGGATCAGTTCCAGATGCTCTGCCCCAGACTTGTCTTCACTGTGACACAAACACCGTGGGAACTTTGAGTGCAGTGGCTCCACAGTAGCAAGATGACAGCTGCATTAACCATCATGCCCCTTTACCCAATAGTAATGCTTTCAATCAAGCTGACTTATAAAATGTTCCTGACTTTAATCAACAGCATCTGTTAAAACACTGGTGTCATAACTTAGAGATGGAGCCATGGAATGGCATTTGTGTGTAATAGCCTACTAGTTTGCCACGTTGGCCAGTATTTTGTTATGTAAAACAAACTCAGATCGAGAGAGTATGTGTGCCAGTCAGCTTTGTCACTGTTATAATAAAATGCCTGAGATAATCAGCTTACATGGCTGAACTTACTTTGATCCAGGGTTTCAGTCCACACTAGATCAGCCTTGTCTCCTTGGCCCTGTCACCCAACAGTACAACACGGTAGGTTTGTGTGGTAGAGATGATTATTACCTCATGGTGGCCAGGAAGCAAAAAAGGAGGCCCACTTCCCAGTGTCCCCTTCAAAGACATGACCCAATCACCTTACTTCCTCCAAGTATGTTCTGCCACCTCCTTGAACACACAGGCCTTCAGGGTACATTTCAGATCCAAACTCTCTCTCCCTCTTTCTCTCTCTCCCTCTTTCTCTCTCTTTTATTGTTTTTACAAGACAGAATTTCTCGTAGCCTTGCTTGTCTTGGAACTCACCTTTGTAGACCAGGCTGGCCTTGAACTCACAGAGATCCACCTGCCTCTGCCTCTCAAGTGCTGGGATTAAAGGCGTGCACCACCACCGCCTGACTAGACCAGCAGGGTGAGAGGTGGGATTTAGCAGAGTAAACCTTTGCTTGTCACTTCACAGTGTGAAGCCTAAGCAACAGCACTCTTGATGTCTTCTCTTCAGACAGGAGCCAAGGCTTCAGCCTCCTCAACTCGCTGGCTGGAGCAAACCACAGCCTTGGATCAGCAGAGAGCTGTCACTCAGAGGTAAAGAATTTTCTGGGTCTTTTCTCCTCTTTGACTTTAATATCTTTGTTATTATGGATCTCTACAGCCTTCATTTATTTAGTTTCTATTTAGGAGGCAGCAGAGGAGAATTTAGCAGCCGTTGTGTCTGGCCCCTGTTGAGGGGAGGCTCGTCCAGCCCCCACGGCAGGCTCTCCCTCAGGGATAGCAGGGAGAGTTTTTGCTAGAGCACTTTTCAAGTCTACAAGGGTTTCCTTTCAGATCTTTATGTAGAAAATAAAAATGAGTAAGCTATTTTCACTGAAATAGCTTACTGTTAAATTGTTGCTTCTGTGTATTTCCCCTCGGCAGCAGGCCCGGTTGCCAGCAGCTGAGAGGATTGAGTCCCTTCCGGGCCATCATGGTGGTGCATGTGGTTCAGCAGGTGCACAGGTTGACAGCATTGTGGGTAAGTTCCTTCATGAGCTCCCCAGAGGTGACAGGCACCAACCAGGACAGAAAACACTGAGGGGAGAACTGACTTTAGACATGGAGGAGAAAATGAACACGAACAGCTCACCCACTAGACTGGTCCACTCAGTTAGCTCCTCTTGCTTTCATTCCCATTCTGACGTTCAAATGACTGTGAAGGCCACCTGTGGCCTCTGTGCCCTAAGACTAGTATTCCCCATCCTCACCTTCAGGACTGTGGGCGGAGCCTCACTGACAGAGTGCCTTCAGGACTGTGGGCGGAGCCTCACTGACAAACAGTGTCTTCCCCTCAACTCCCCAGCAGTATCTTCTGGTTTCCCTCCTGCATGCCTTTGCAAGGTTGCTCTCCTTTCCCCCAAACTGTAAATACTACTTTCTTCAGTGCACCATCTAAATTCCTCTTTTTAACATATTTTTAAAGCACAAAGTGACTCTGTCCTTGTCTCTAGCTCAGTTACCATCTCTGTGCACAGATAAATCAGAAATGTCATCTTTGGCCTCGTGCACCAACAACCACTGAACTAAAACACACTCTGATCCCAGATGCACTTGACAAATTGGGTGACAGTGTGATAAATGAAAAGGTTTATAAACCACCATCCCTGCCGTCAAAGAGTTTATTGATGGAGGAGGGTCATCTTTCTATCTGTTGTTTCATTGGTTAAGTAATAAAGAAACTGCTTGGCCTCTGATAGGACAGAAAATTAGGTAGGCGGAGTAGACAGAACAGAATGCTGGGAAAAAGAAGCTGAGTCAGGTCAGTCGCCATGGTTCTCCCACTCCAGACAGATGCAGGTTAAGATCTTCCCTGGTAAGCCACCTCGTGGGCTACACAGATTATTAGAAATGGGTTAGATCAATATGTAAGAGCTAGCCAATAAGAGGCTGGAACTAATGGGCCAAGTAGTATTTAAAAGAATACAGTTTCTGTGTAATTATTTTGGGTATAAAGCTAGCCGTGCAGGCGGCCGGGTGCCAGGAACGTAGCCCGCCACTCACACTTCAACAGTTTATGAACAGGTGTATAGTGATAGAACTTGTTACAGTTAAGGTTGTGGGCATTGGACCACCATGTAATTGGGTTCAGGTCAAGGCTATACCTCTAGTGGTGATACAGCCTCATAGATGATTTCGCCTCAGTGGTCTGAGTTTCTGCCTCTGGCAAGCAGGAGTAAGCAGTCTGCCCTCCAGGGATATTGGAAAGTGGAAGTACATCCTGGTAGGTTAAAGTCCTCCATTTTGATGAAGGTATAGCTCAGTGTGTAGTTCAGTGGAAGAGTGCTTCCCAAGCATGTACAAGGCTCTGGGTTTGATCCCTGGTGCTAAATGGAAGCAGTGTCCTCCACCTCCTCACAGTGCGGTGAGACTGGAAAGGGCCCCCCCCGCCAGCAGCCCAGTGGGCTCCGCTGTACAATCTGTGAAGCTGACACCATGTGCCAGCACTCTGTTGTTGCCCATGCTCACGAGGGTATGCTGACTGTACCAAGCACATACATAAGTCATGTGTGACCAACTCTGATTTCAGACCCCATGTTAGACTTGGATATTCAAGAATTAGCGAGTCTTACCACTGGAGGAGGAGATCTGGAGAACTTCGAGAGGCTCTTCTCAAAGTTGAAGGAAATGAAAGGTAATTGTCTCGTGTGTCCCAATCCTTTCATGCCGATGCTTTTCTAGTTTATGTGGTAGCATCTCACTCTGTAATAGCTAGATTGGATTCTGAGTTCTGGGCTTGAGAAATTTAGCTGCTTAGGAGATTGGACCATTTTATTGGTAAAAATTCCCGGGGGAAAAATTTCCTGTCTTGATTCACTTTCCTTTCTTCTTAAGTGTCTCTCTTTTCTTGAGAGAGTCTCATTATCACAGCGTCTGTCAGATTCCCACCAAGTCACTCCCATCCCATCTGGAAAATTTGGGAGACTCAAGCTTTCTAATGGCTGTAATGACTATATCATGAGCATATGTCTTAGAGTCCCATCTACCCTCTTCGAGTGTTAGCACACCCTTGCACTCCAGATTCTCCTGCTATTAGACAAATTTCTCAAGATCTATTTTCCCCCTAGACAAGGCTGCGACACTTCCTCATGAGCAAAGAAAGTTGCACGCAGAAAAGGTAAGAAGACACAGCAGGTGTTTCTCATCTACAAAAGGTCTTAACTGTGCCCTGAGCAGTGCCACGGGGCCTCTGAGTGCTGCACTGGGTACTGTAGCCAACTGGATATTTATTTGTACAATAGTAACACAGTTGCTACAGTCAAACTGAGATATCTTTAGTATATGTTACGTGACATGGAGCCTTCCCCAAGACTCGGGATACTTGCCTTCCTATTAGGCCAGAAAACTCCTAGCTGTTTTATTTTGTTATTACCAAAGCAACACATGTTTTTGGCAGGAAACTGACATGATTTGGGACATCTCATTATATGAACTGTGTCATCATTTATTTGCCCAGCTCAGTTCCAAACGTTGAGGCCAACTGCGTGCTCATGTTTTTGCTTCTGTCAGTAATGAAGCTGGGTTTATCCCCACCCTTCACATTCATGTGCAGCCCTGATTGCAGGTTTAGCCCGGGTCTAGCACAGAAGTCTGGGTCAAAGGCTGCCCAGGGATTTTAATGTGTGCTGCTGGAGACCTCAGCCAGGTCGGGTGTGGCCTGTGAGGCGGGCTGAAGGTCAGCTGCTAGCCTGAAACGTGTCCTGTGCTTCACTCCATAGGTGGCCAAAGCCTTCTGGATGGCCATAGGAGGAGACCGAGACGAGATCGAAGGCCTTTCTTCAGACGAAGAGCACTAAATTCTTCCTGCTGGGTTTGCCTGGCACTGATGCCAGCACTGTGCACTCAAAGTGCTTCCCTGCTCAACCCGGTTCTGCTCTGCCAAGATCGCCATCATCATGCTGGCCGCTTGACTGTTTGGGGTTCCCTTAGGTGGGCTTTTAGGAAGGAAATAGGGAGACATCTTTGTTCCTGGGTCATAAGTGAATGAGGAGTGAAATGACAGTACTGACATCTTCAGATCTGTATCTTCGGATCTCTATTCTTCGTTTTAAGAACCAGGGTAGAATGAGTTTTAGAGGTCTGGACGGGAGAGCCAGGTGTCAGAGCACACTGTGATCCCAGCACCTGGGGGTCAGAGGCCAACTTGGGCTCCAGAAGGAGGCCTGCTTCTCTGCTGAATTGCCAGCATTCACACTGGCTGAAGGTCGGGAGTCTGTGCTGTTTCCTGTGTACTTCCCCTGGTCCCCACTAAGAGCCAGGCTCTGAGCTAAGGTGGATGTTGATGAGAAAAAACGGAGGCAGCTATAGATCTAGTGTGCGCCCGGTGGGTGGGGGGACAAGTGGCTCTGGGTTTGTCTCTAAGCAAGCCCTTATGGACATTTGAAGTTCAGTGTCTGAGTTCCTGCCACAAAGAAGTGAAAGTCAGATGTCTGTGTATAAGAAACAAGCAAAGGTATCCTTATCTGGGGGGGGTGGAGGGTGGGTAAAACACCCCTCTCCCCAGCTGCAGGACAAGGGCCCTTAGTGCAGCATGGTGCTGGTTCTGAGCACACTGCTGACATGCGGGCAACAGTGCGCTCTGACCAAGTACTGTCCCTGGATATTTGAGATTTCAGAGCTGTGCTATCACACTTGACGCTCTGAAAGCAAGACAAGTGCTCCTTCTTTCTGTTTGGAAGCCAGAGATCACTGTCAAAGCACTTGAACGGAGCAGTGGGGGAAGGTGAGCCGTTAAACAGTCCTGAGCCACCACCATGGTTTACTCCGGGGCTGTGGGCTCCTCTGCACCCCTCCAGGGCCCGGCCCCTTCTCCTTTATTGTACTTGAGTGCATCAGTGCCAGGGAAGCACAAGGCAACGTTTTAAAGAAGAGAGCAAAGTACAGCAAACAAAGAGCCTTATTCCATCACAGACTCTTTGGGGAGGAGTTTCTGAGCAGGTGCAGCCTGTGATAGATGGTGCCCATCATGGGCTGAGAACTGGTCCTGATTTAGCATGGGAAACATGGGTGGGTCACAAGCAGAAACAAAACTCATCTTCCCTGGGTACCACTTACAGGACTTAAAACAGATGGTTGGCCAGGCCAGAACCACCACAGGGAGGAGACAGCATCTCAGTGATGGTAGCAATCCAGCAAACAGTGGGTGCTGGCTTGCTCTGAGTCCCTGTGCCTACCCCCTACACTGATCTTGTAATCTTTGAGCTTGGGTTTACACCCTCCCTTCAGTAGGACTGAAACTTTGAAGTGAGTGCGTTAGCCTTTGGTTAAGAAGGAAAATTAGGGAAGTTGACTCTGAGTTGCCAGGAAGGCAGAACATGT
Organism: Microtus ochrogaster; assembly: GCF_000317375.1. Lineage (NCBI taxonomy): Eukaryota > Metazoa > Chordata > Mammalia > Rodentia > Cricetidae > Microtus > Microtus ochrogaster. The sequence continues at coordinate 76,106,361 of NC_022012.1, read as the reverse complement.
TTTTCTTAAAACATGAAAGATTTTAGAAAATTTGTTAGGCTACATGATTAAGTAGACTAGAAAAGGCTGTATTTGATTTTGCTGACTAAACAAAGCCAGGTAATTAAAAGATGGTTTATTTCTAAAGTCTCTAATGTGTATTGTTATGTTTGGGGAAGCCTGGTGTCCTCTGTAGTAGGCACACAAAGAGTCTAAAGAGTTTTGTCAGTTATGTTTTAGAGTCTGCCTGTGTGTGATGTCTGCTCCTGCTTCTGAGACCTCAGCTGATCGTCAGGGATATTGGCACTTTGTAGGGACTCTGAGGGTCAGAGTCGCCGCTGAGCTGACGCTGTGCTAACAGGTGGTATCTTCTGATATGCCCCGTGCATGTCACTTAGATCTCCAGAGTGCGCTGGGGGTGAGAGACTGGCTTCCTGTCTTAACACTGCTGCATTTCTGGAACAGCGCTGGGTACATAGTAGGCCCACATTTTTTTGGCAGGTACGGTTTGCCTGTTAGAAATGACCACAGAGTTTGATGAGCCATGAGTTCTGGAAACTAGAGAGAGACAAGAGTCAAATTTTTCTTCTCTGAGACAATCATGTTATGTAATAATTTCAAAGTGATGAAGGCATAGCTATTTTTGTAATTTTAAAATATGGCAGAGTATGAGAAGGTTGACAGAACCAACTGGCTTGCTCTCTATTTATAGAACTTGGCCACATCTGATCCAGATAGACTGCAGATTGGGGGAAGCTGGGCTCATTTAGATGGTTGAGTAATGTAGGATGTGGCACAGGGATCATAGAGTACCAGGCCTTTTTGGGAACCGTTCATACATGAGGAAGGTATGTGCCCAGTGTCATCCCCCCACTGTGGCAGATGGGGGAAAACATCTTTGCCATGCTTTGTCATGTTCCTTGGGACCATCTTTTTAAAGTTTATTCTTATTTTGTGGGTAAAGATGCTCTGCCGTTTTGCCTGCATGTATGTCTGTATTCTGTATACTACAGGTATATAGTGCCTGTGGAGGCCAGAAGGGTGCAATGGACCATCTGGGACTGGACTTACAGATGGCTATGAGCTGCCACGTGGGTGCTAGGGACAGAAGCCAGGTCCTCTGGAAGGGGAGCCAGTGCTCTTGGAATGGTCTCCGAACAATGACCATTGAGAGAACATGAGGTATGCCTCTTGTCCTGCTGTGGCATGCTGTAGCAAGCAGGAGGATCATGGTGGAAGGATAAGATGTGGGCTCTGAGGACTATTTTGAGCATGGGTGTTGGCTACTGCAAACTAAATTTAAAGTATCTAGAATGGTCAGGGGTTCTGGCTCATTAGTGCTCTGCTTGAAGGAGAGCTTAAGCAAGTGTTCTGATGACCCAGCTTTGCTCGTCACACACCCATCTACTAGTAGTAGATCATTATCAAATAGTACCAGAGTCCAAAGGGAGAGAAAATGCGAATGCCTTCTCCAGTGTGCTGAACCGGGGATGGGCCCCGAGGGCTGCTCAGTCTCTGCGCAGCTCGGCTGGTGTCTGCTCAGTGACCCACCCCACACCTCTGGAACACACACTCTGAGTCTTGTGTTTCCCGCATCTGCTCTGTGTTTTTACTAGGAGTGAAGCAGGTTCCAGTGTCAAGAGAAGTATCTTGCTTGGTTCTGGATGGATTGTTCCTTTGATGGTGAGATGAACAGTTAACAAAAGAACCAGTGGCAGTCATGTGCACCTTTCTTTAGAATGTTAGGGGGCCCCATTCCTGTGTCCAACTGACTGAATGGTTCTACACCCCCCACCCCCGCCTTTTTAAGAAAAGAACAGATTCAAAACCTGGCCTTAAAATTATTACTCTATCTTTGGAACACAAGCTTGCTTGTGTTTTGTGATGGTAGTGGTCTGAAAACCTTTGTGTGGGATTACCTTTTGTTGTGTGTTCATGTGGGTGCTGCTTTGTGTATGTGTATGTCAGAGGACAGCTTGAAGGAGTTTGCTTTTTCCTTCCACCATCTGGGTTCTTGAGATGTGAACTTGTCAGGCTTAACAGCAAACACCTTGACCTACTGAGCCATCCTGCCAGCCTTTTTTTTGTTTTGTTTTTTGGGGTTTTTTGTTTGTTTGTTTTTGAGATGGAGTTTCGCCATGTGGCTCAGACTGGCCTTGCACTCTCAATCACCTTGCTTCAGGCTCCTGAGAGCTGGGATGACAAGTGTGCAGACACACGTGTGCCCTGTCAGTGGCTCACATACCCTTTCCCTTGCCACCAAGAACCTGAGCAGCAGAGAAGGTCAGCTTGCTAACCAGAATCCTCCCTGCCGAGCTTGTGAAAGTGGCGGCCATCATGGCTTTTGTGCTTCTGTTACCAGCCAGGTGGCTTTCGTGCTACAGAGATGTAGGCTCATTAATGCTCAGGTGCTGTGCTTTATGAAGGTAAATGTTGGTGGGAAGAGACATTGATTCAGCCTCAAGTTCAAGGACGTGGACTGTATCAATGGCCCATCCCTGGAAATCTCCAGGCATTCATCATTAGCACAGTTTGGTGGCCTCAAACTTGTCTTTCTGGCCCTGCTGAGGTCGAAACAAAGACTTGGGAACCAGCCACCATGGGCTGTGACTGCTGGTGCCAGAACCAGAATGAGCAAGGACGAGGAGGAGTCGGTACTAAGAATGAAGTTTCTTTTCTCCTGGTGCCCAGAGGCAAGCAAGACGAGGTCACAGATGACAGAAGGCCAAGCAGAATGGGAAGAGGTTGGTTGCAGGCAGCCTGCACTGCAGTCGTTTCCAAACGCGGGCCCATTCAGAACCACCTGAGAGGTTCCACTCTGTTCCCGGTGAAGCTGGTGTGTGGTGGGACCTGAAAAGCCTCATTTTTAGCATCTTAGGTGATACTGACACTCCTGGAGCATGCTTTGAGAATCAGGTAAGTAATGCTGGACTCCAGCTAAAAGGAATAACGAATTTGGGCACATAGGGTAAGTAAGAACATAAAGATTCTTCCGGTAAGTCATGGCATGAATAGAGGTATAGAAATGAGAGCCCAAACAAGCATGCTGGCAAGTCCTAGGGCAGTCCCATCAGAAAAATGCTGGTGACAGAGAAGAGTCCGCCTGTACCAGAAGGACTGAGATGCCACAGGCTGCAGGCAGAAAGGGCCTCCACCACGGGTGTACTCCAAGAAGGCTGGCAGCAACCTTGTGCACAGATACCTAATCAGCTGCGTGGAGGGGGAGTCTGGCTGAGCGGTCTCAGACTGTGACTAAGGATTGTTGCTGTAGACAGATACGGGATAGTAGTCCTTGTGTCACAAGTGTGCCCCTGAATTAAAGGGACACAAATTAGAGTTGTGGGACAGCTGTAATAGGCAGTGACCCGGAACTGGATTTTGAGTCACACAAAAGACTCACACTGAAGTAGCACAGTGGAAAGATGCAGAAGGCACAGCAATGAGGCAAAACCCAGAGCCCCTGGGTACACATACCCAGCCTCAGGAAGCCAGAGCCCTGCTCGCAGGGGGCTTAGCACTTGCGATGAGTGACAGGCACAGGTAACACACTGCGGAGGAGCCTGGTGACAGAGATCCTGAAAGGCTTCCTGAAGGAGAGCTGAGCTGAGCTGCAAGGCACAGGCACAGCGGGCTGGCCTGTGTGGGTCAGAGGAGCTGCAGTCAAAGGTAGACGGTATGGGAAGGAGGAGCAGCACAGGCAGGCCTGGAGACAGGGTGAGGCCATAGGCCCCACCACTGCTGCACTGGAGTTAGAACAAGGAGTGGAGAGCTGGGCAGGAACAAAGGTCAAGTATCACAGAATGACCTTAGAATTTGCCGCGGGCAATGTTGGTTTGGGTTTGAAATGCGGCCCTTAAAGAGCCACGTGTTAAAGGCTTTCCAGCTCCTGGCACTGTTGGGAACTGGAGGGATATTTGAGGCAGGCCTGACCACACAGTCATCAAGGCCATGCCCTTGCTCTCTCTCTTTGCCGCCTTCCATTACAGGCCCACAACAGCAGGGACAAACGACTGTCGGCTGAAAGGTCTGAGACCATGAGCCAAAATGGTGTCACTACTAAGATTATTCTCTCAGGCATTCATTACAGGACAGTTCTAACATAGGCTGTGTGGATTGTTAGAGCAGACTGGACACCGCAACAGTCAGGGTGCTGGGGCGGGGTCCAGATCTAGGAGAAGCTGGCATGTAGGGTGGTGGGAGCAGGGGCTGAGCAGGAACTGAGAAGCCTCGAGAGCAGATGGAGGTGGGGAGCCCAAAACAACTTTTGCCATACAGTTTACAGGGTGATGGTCTGCAATGATCATTTTGTAAATCTGTCTTCTGAATTGTGAGCATGAACAATTGATGGACCAGCAGACCTCTGTCCCCAAGTTGGAAGCTCAGGGCTGATACAGGAGACGATAGCATTTATGTGGCTGGAAACCCTGAGGCTTGGTGAACTCATGGAAGACTGTCAAAAGTACACACATAGTCTGGGAACACCCGAGAACAAAGGAGATGCAAGCTCAGGAAAAAGGCAGATCCAAGGAGTACTAGGAAGGCTCAGGGGGCAGGGCCTTTGCAAAGGGGAGGGTTGTTCAACTGTAGCCTCAGCAAGGA
>NC_022012.1:76087155-76101362 GCF_000317375.1 Microtus ochrogaster | reverse complement strand
TTTGGTACATATCCTCAGTGAGGGATGGGGCAGGTATTTTTGGTACATGTCCTGAAGCTTCAGTCGGGACAGAAGCCGACGTCTCATTCTTGTTTTGAATTTAGGATTCAGAGTGACATCTCGGGAGTTACAGCGTTCCTTGTAATTCTTTTTTTTTGTTTTTCGAGACAGGGTTTCTCTGTAGCTTTGGAGCCTGTCCCGGAACTAGCACTTGTAGATCAGGCTGGCCTTGAACTCACAGAGATCTGCCTGCCTCTGCCTCCTGAGAGTCTTGTAATTCTTGTGTGTCTCTGTGAGGATATAGTGGCACGGGGGACACAGCGACACTATGGCAAAGGACAGCCTGGGGAGGCCCAGCAGAAGCAGTGGCAGGGCTGGAGGCTGGGGTAGTAGCCTGCAGTCACTTGCCAAATGCCTTGGTGAGGGGGAATAGAGGGGTATGTATCTGTGGAACTCGTGTCATATCTGAGGGACCCCTGCTGGTCCTGTGTGGTCCCTTGGTGAGGAAGCGAGGGCAGGTATTCCTGGAAGACCATGGCAGTGGGGCCAGGCACAGTGTTGTAGTATTTGCGTTTGCTGAGTTCTGAAGCCCCCAGGACCTCACCGGGGCTCCCTTTTAAGTCCGTCTATCCAGAGACGGCAGCAGGAATAAGACTACTCTCCTGCCCCAGGAGCTTTACAGTGAAAAGTTTATTAGAAGGGCGCTTATAAGAAGAGGGGACACGGCTCTTTAACATTGGGTACAATGCTGTAAGATACAAAAGTTAGAAAAATCTAAAACACTATAAATACATGCTTTTTACAAAGATACTAAAGGCCTGGATGGCTGAATAATGACAGCAACCTCAGCCTCCAGGCATCCCCACACGAGAGTCCACACCAGCCCACCTGCCCTGGCAACAGCAAAGGCTTCTGGGATAAAGATGGCTCCAATTTCTATGTGAAGTTTTCAGCGCAGAGGACATGCTCACTCTCGAGGGCCTGGGCTTGACTAGAGCGGCCTGTTCGCGCATGCCACCACTTGTTGACCCAGTCTGGTCTGATGTTTGTGGATCAGGAGCCAAAAAAGCCACTGCAGCCTCCATCTGTGTTCAGGGCTGGCTGTGTTCCAGCTCTGCCCGTTGCTGTCCTGGGGGAGAGACCTTCACAACAGTCTTTAAGAAATTAAATACCTATCCATCTGAATGGCTTTAAGGACTTGTTACATAAATATGCAGACAGCAGAATGCTAAACATCACTTTTGTCTTAACACGAGCCAGCTGCAAGGGCTGTTCCGAAGGTGATAACCATGCATCAGCATGTTCCTCTCCATCCAGTACCCCCGTCAGCAATGCACACCTTCATGTTTGACCTGCATCCTGGTGTGTGGCTTCCTGCCCACTTGGGAAGTTGCTGAAAAGAGGCCAAGTGATTGGAACACTGACCACTCATGGGAAATACAAGTGCGTTCCAACCAGGCTCCGGCTAATGTAAAGGCACAAACATCTAGCCACTTAGTCACACAGCGAGAATACAGTGCAGCGCTGTGGCCCTCCTGGTGCAGGCGCCTTTCCAGCCTCTCAGGGACTTAGCCCCAAGCTGCCATTTCTGATTTTTTTCTAAGAATGAAGTCGGATATTTGCCTCTGCCCCAGACAACTCAGGCACATGTGTGACCACACACACTACTTAAAGAAAACCTTTTTGTGGTCAGAGTGAAGACATCAAGCCCTGGAATATATCCCGTCTCTGAGAAGCAAGTAGGAGAAGAGCAAGACCACAGCACCCTGAAGCACTGCGGCTCATTTCAATACATTAACGGGTAGGCAAAGAATCACTGACAATAAAAATAAATACAGCACACTCTCAGGACAGTGGAGAAGTCTGCCAGCAGCCTTGCCCTCCCTCTGTTCTTCCTAAGAGTCCCTGCTGTGCACTCCAGGCTTTTCTCGAGATGCCAGGTCTTCCACAGGTCTCCTGGCAGGTGGCCAGCTGCAATGACATGCCAGCACAGGCCTGTAATCCGCACGGCTGGGCTACCTGCACACACACCAAGTGAAGTTGGAGGAGCAGGATGCAAAGTTAGCTCCCTGGGCTGCTGAAGCGGAGGATCTCTGCCCAGCGCCAGCCATGGGGTCAGTGTCAGCAGAAACCCGAGGCTGGCACAGCACATGCGATTAGGGCACCTGAAGGGGCCACAGCAGCCAGCTGCACTGCTTTCCTCTTGACTTCCAGCTGTCCTTTAGAAGTAGAAGTGCTGTCCGTACAAGACAAGATGGAAAGCTAACTTGGGAGGACACTTAGGTTACTCGTACCCAAAGGACCTGTATTCTCCACGATGGAGTGGCATTTTCTAGATTCCAAAGCCTTTTATTTTCCAGGATGCAGAGAGTACTTGCCTAGAATTTCCTTGTACATCCTCTAGCGACTGGCCAATAAAGCAAGGGGGCCAAGGAAGTAACCTTTGGCAAGAAGAGAAAAAAAAAAGATACTCTCAACTTTGTGCCTCCCAGGAGCAGCAGAGTAGCCGTCCGCTGAGCACTGCAGGCTCCCGTGCATTTCCAGATACAGAGCAGGCTATGGATGGCTCCATTGGTGCTGCGTGGAGCTCTTCTCTGGCCAGGCACCTAGGGGATGAGATGGAAGCCCCTAGGGAACTGGGCAGCAAGTAGACAAGACAGGTCCCCATGAACTATGGCTTCAGTAGGAGCCATTAGAACATCCTTGTGCTGGGCCTGACTCAGAGCTTGGGTGACATGCAGGCAGTTCCAAGGACTTCCTGTGTCTGAAGCAGCAGTCCACAGACCGTCTCAAGCCTGGCACAGTGCTCACACCCACTGTCTGTGCCCTCTCAGGAGAGGAGGCATTCAGGACTGCCTTTGGGTTCTGTAGCAGCAGCCTGCGGAGGAGGTGTCTGAAGGAGGCTTGGGGAACAGCGTGCCTACTGGAAACATCTTGCCCAGAGCTTCAGAGGCCAAAAGAGTCTGCAGGAGAGACACCAGAATGTGCCCCAGAGTCTCTGAAGCATCAGAAGATTGGTCACATTGGAGGGTGCACTTTCTTCCCTTCTGGAACAAGACAGGACTTCCACAGGAAATCCATACGAAAACGTGGATGGTCATTTCACAACAGAAGCAGCAGCCAAGAAGAAAGTACCAATTGCAGGTAGCGATCCTGTGTGCTGTGGTCTACAAAAGCAGGGAAAAGGGACTCTTTTTCCAGTTGAAGTAATTTATACTCATTTTCTCTGTCATTGCCACTGGGAACGGTGCTCACTGCACAATATCATTGCAGCAGTTTTCGGTGACAGTCCTTTACCAAAGCTGGGGAATCTTACATCCCAGAGTGAAGATGACAGGCCTCTCTGTGCCAAGCCTGCAATTTCCCAAGGTGTAAAATAATTGTAATAGCCCTTTTTCATCTGCCCCTGTCGGATTGCCTGGGGATGTCTTACCTTCTGGTGAATTGGCTTCTGTAAATCTCAGCTTCCAAACCTCAGGGCAAGCAGCAGTTGGTGGATCCGCTCTGGTCTTCCAGCCAATGTACACACACAGCATTGTCTTTATAAAACAGAAGACATTGCAAAGAGCCTGTGCTAGGTGACTTCATTAATGCAACTGGCTCCGTAAACCAGCACACCATATGCATCCGAATACAGTGCCAGCTTTCAGAGACACATTCAGTATGGTGCCACCTCGCTCGGACATGCGCTCCACCACTGCCCTCTCCGCTTTCTGGGAACACTTGGACAACATCCGTATCTGAGAGCACTGTGACAACAACTATACATCCCATCCACGCAGAGCTTCAGCAGGTCCTTCCGAGGGAGAAAGGACAATGAAGAAATGGCTCTCACCAGCTTTACCCACTGGCATGTTCCCATCTGCATTCTGGGGGTGGGGAGAGTGCCACTGTAGGCCATCCGGTTCACCAGGCACACCCTCTGTGTGGAAGTTGGTGGCACAGGGCATGCTCCATTGAAGTTTTTATCCACGGATTCCGAAAGCCAGGATGCTCTTCCAAAGGTACACTCCAGCCCTTGAGAAAGGCACTTCCCTCTTTGACGGTCACATCCCAGCTCTCTGACATTGAACAGGAGTCAGATGGCGACACACCACCTGCTAGCTCAAGCCACCAGATCAGGAGCCACAATTTGGGCTTCAAACTGGGGCACATGTATGCAGACACAGCTGTTCATAAAATCATCCCTGGGAATTTTTTTTTGTTTTTTTTTTTTTTTGTGGTTTCAGAAACAGGTTGGTGCCTTAGTTGAGAGAAATTTGTTGTCTTCTTTGACAAAAACAAGTTGGATGGCGTTCTCTTCCAAGGCCATTTTCCCCAAGCCCACCCTCCCCCGCCCACTCCCTCCACTTCCAGTATCTCTAAGACACACTGGAACAGCGGATACTGGGGGAGCCCATCTGGGTGAGGACCTTGTCCAGCCACTGCAAGGGCCCATTCAGGTGCAGCTCGATCCAACAGGGGGTACTGGTCACTGTCTGTCTTCTGTAGAGAGAGGGAAGAGATGTGAGACTTTAAAATGTCCAGAAGGACACATGTAAGTCAGGACACTGCTTTTTGCTGCCTCAAGCCAGAGATCTTTTCGTGCTAGATATTGCCAAGAGGTGTACCAATAATGCAGCCAAGGATGGCTTTGAGTCAGGTTCTGCTGGAGGGAGATGGTCTCAGAGTTAAAGGAGGACTGTGACAGGCCCCCATGTATGGCCTGCCTGAATGAAGGTCTTCCTGGCTCCCAGCTCTGCCCCTGGGTACCTACCTGCAGCCCCTCCCCAAATCTGGGCCAGCCCCACAGTTGTCACGCCTGTCTGTCTGATGGAGGGTGTTTTCACAAAGTGCTGACAGCCCACATACTCAGGCCCCAGTGTGCCGCTATAATCCCATCTACAGCTTATTTTGGAAAATCTTACCAGCAGAGCTAGCCGGGGAACAATTACTGGAAAAACCAAGGCACACCACACATTTCTTTTCCTCCAGAGCACTTTGTCTAAATTCAGACTACTTGGTGACGCAGCTCGCAGGCAAGCTCCCAGAAGCCTCCAGTGAGCAAAGGCTATCTGCTGTGGCCACATGCGGGTGCCAGCTGGAGGTGAGGACTGGGATGCAGGCCCACTTACAGCTGCTTTAGAAAACCGGCCTGAAACCTTACTCTGTTTGGCCCACAATGCAGGAGGGCATGTCTGTTCTGGGAAGGGGCTGCACCCGCCACTCGGCTGCTGTGCCATGCTGCCAGGCGGCAGTGACGCAGCGAGCTGTGTAGGACAGGGTGTGCTGGCATGGTACCCTGCATAGTGATACAGTGCCCTAGAGAGGGGCTTCTGCCAGCACATCCCGGGCCACTATCCCGAGAGTCCCCCTCTTTGATCATCAAGTGCTTCGCCTGAATACTTAGGGAGAGTCCACTCAGCCTGGGGTGTCTGCCTGAAGACCATGGGCCTCCCAGTTCTTTGTCTTGGGGGATTTTGCTCTAAAGAATTAGTTTTCTAACCTTTCACTTGCATTTCCTAAATGATGTAAATCCTGGACTAAAAGGTTGGCTCAGGCAGTTCTCCAGCCAGACCTCTGGGCCGGGTCATCAGAACATGCCTGGAAGTTCTTCCACAGTCTGACCCTTTGGGTTCTTGCTTGGTTGCCCTCCCTGGGTTTCAGATTAAAGGGCCCAAAGTGCTTGGCTCACTGGCACCATGAGGCATCCCCGGAAGAACAGCAGCTCTGAGAGCTAAACAGAGAAGGTGGATTTGACCTCCATCCTCTGCTGGGAGTCCGACTTTCCATAAGTCACGCTCATCGGGATTTCATTACGCACGGTGGCCCGGAGCCAGTATTGAAATGGGTTTGGCCAGGGTGCAGAATGACTGCAAAACAACTGATTCCAAACATCTGGAAAAATGAAGAGAAGGGGCGAGGAACTCGCAAGGCGCTGGCTGCAGCTGATGTGTGGGTACCTCTGTGTCTGTCTGCTTTGGGAGCTGGGGAGGAGGCATGGAACAGAAGGGATGTGGCCCTGACTCCGAGAATGCTCCTGTCCACTATGGGGAAAGGAGACTAGATTCTCATTAGCCCAAGTCTAGACGGTCTGAGGGCCTCGTGAGTAGACCAGGTAGGCCTGGCTGTTACTGGTGCCATGTTTTAAGTGCTAACTGGAATGGGTTTTTTTTTTTTTTTGTTGTTGTTGTTCTTTATAAACACTCAAATCTCATTTGTTGAGTTTAATAGTGATGGAGCCAGTGGTAGTGTCAGGGAGCCAGTCACCCTGAGAGTCTGTCCCCAGAGAGACTAAAAACACAGGAGAGGCCAGGATGGAACATGTCTTTGTCTTTTCCACTTAATGCATGTTCTTTTCTCTCTATAGGCTTTAGTTCCCACATCTCTATAAGAACAATTCCAGTGTCCCCACACTGAGCCCGGAAATGCTGACCAAGCTGGAGAAGTGCTGAGCCACTATGCCACCGTACCTGGCCTCCATACCTGGCCTCCCTGATCCCTGAGGACCTAGGCCAATGGCCTAGAGTTGGCTCCTCCCCAACACCTGCTAAAAGCAACTCAGTCACTGACCTGTACTCAGCGCCCCAGCCTTTGACGAAGCTCATTCGGATGGTGCACATGCGAGTCAGCTGGTAGACGGCCTCAAAGCCCTGGTTGACAGACTGAGCCAGGAGGGCAGCGAATTCCTGGTTGTTGAAGATCTTCAGGTTGCAGCCTGCCAACCACAGTCAGTCAGATACAGCAATCCTGGGCCCGCCCAAGTGACCAGATTCACTCGCCTCAAGTGGCAAACGGTGGCTCCACTTGGTGGCCACCTGCTCTGTGCTCATGCAAGGATGGGCCTTCTCCATTCCTACACTTGATCTGCACACCCCTAGCAGGGAGATGCACATGCAAGGGGCACCAAAGGCTGGTCCACAGATGCTACCTCCTCCCGCTCTGGGGTATCCACATGCTAAGAAGGAAGCCTGGAAGTGGGCTTGGATGACACAGGGATCATCTGGAGAGGCTGAGGCAGGACTCTGGTTCAGAGAGGCAAGGGACCTGAGCCTGGTGGCCAATGCCTTGTGGTTTAGTAGCCACCTGGACACAGGTGCTCCTTCACTGGTATAGCAGCAGGGCATGGGCAGCGAGGTGGGTGTGGGACCTACAGACACAAGGATGGATACTCTCTCGAGTCGAAAGCACCCTCCTCTAGGCTCCTCCGATGGCCCTGCCTCATGCTGGGGTGGAGGAAGAGAGCTGAGTCACATGGTGACCTCTCCATTCAAGCTTGGGCCAACGCGACAACAACAATATACCTAATTCTCTACAATACAGCTAGAGACAGGCACAAATAATACTGAAAATAAACCTTGTTTGAAATCCTACTGCCCAAATGCCAAGAGAGCATGACCCAGAAAATAAAGGCCAAAGTCCATGCCAGGAACCAGAGAACCAGCAGAGACCCAGTCTGCTTTGTGACTGTGCTGCCTCTCCTTGTGATCCGGTGTGTCTGGTGGGGGTGGGGAGTTGGGTCCTGACCGTCCCTAAGCTGACAGGACACTACCAGAGACCCCTCAGCCTTCAGGGATGGAGGTGGACAGGGTAGGTGGCAGGCTGGGAATACCACCCAGCTTCCACCTCCACCCCTGCATGCTCCCAGGGGGGTGGGTAGAACAAGGCTCAGTCCACACCCATTCTCAGGGCTGCACCCCAGCCGAGCCAACAGACTGAACACCCGACTGACTAGTCGGCCAGCCTTCCGTGGCTTCTTCCCAGCTCTGGGACTTAGATGCGTGGTTCACTCTGAATTCTCTCCCTAGCCTTTCTTCGAGCCCCAGGGGCTACTGGAGAGGAAGAGTGAGTTCAGAGAAGTGAGTGTGCTTTGTGAATGAAACCACAAAAGCTGCCAAAGCAAAGCTCCGTTCCTGGCTGAAATTCTCGGCGTTCTTTGGTTTACCCGGCCACATCCCACCACTCCACCGTCACCTGCTAAGCACACTACACATATCCCAAGCAATGGCCCGGACACAGGCCACGTGCTATATATATGAGGAGTGTTTTGGCTTTCTGCCGTGGTGGAGTCCAAGCCTGGACATTCTTGGGGTCCAGGAGACATCCTCAGAAAACCCTCAACTCCCCAGAATAAACCCCAAACTTCCTCCCTTCACCCAAGGCCCAGAAAGCCTTTTAACCATCTCCTGCCTTACATGGCGCCTCCAGCCAGTATCCCGCCCTCCGTTTCTATGTCCTTGTTGCAGTGTCCTTCCTGCCGCATGCCCTCACAAACTTTACCCCAGCTCTCCTGGCACCTAATGTCTCCTCCAGGGTGCCCTCCCTGATTTCTCCCTATCAGCTGCTGGCCTGGGTCTTAGCGCCCTGTGTCACACTCCCCGTCTTCATCTTGAATAGCCCGGGTCTATAAGAGCTGTGCGTGCAGGAGCATCCCTGTCCACTCTTCATCCCGCTCCAGTTTCTGCCACAGACCCTGCGTCTCCTCTGTTTGCTGACGGAAAGACACCAGTGCACACCCGTGGGTGTTGGAGGGTGCCCTGGGTTAGAGATTAGCTCTGATCTCGTGAGCTTCCGTGGTACAGGAGGACAGACAGGTACAGAGTGTCAACAATGCAGACACCAATGTGGAGGAAAGGCAAAAAAGCCCCAGGGGCCATGGCCCAAGGCAGCACCTCAGGGGCTTACCTACCTGGGGGGATCTTGCAGACGGTGGCAGGGTGCCAGCCATAGCGCTGGTTGCAGTTGGGTGACTGAACAAAAATCGCGCTGTCACTGAGGCACTCTGCAAAGACCTCCCCTCCAATGTAGTAGAGCCGCACGCCTCTCCCTAGGGAAGTCAAGAGACACTGGGTCAGAGAGACCGACCCACAGGGCAACAAGGCTAGCTGGGGAGGGGGCTGCTCCAGATAAGAGAAGCCCAGAGCCCAGCCTAAAGCCAAGTGGGAGAATGTGACGGGCAGCTCGGGGTTCCTAAAGCAGCTGAAATAGGTGGCAAGGGAAGGAGCCTGTGCCCAGTCCCAGCCTGAGCTTCTGTGTAGAGGACAGCAGTAATCACCTACCTCAGTGGTGACTGCCAGTGTCTGGTGAGGACAGCTGCTGCCACCCCACTGCTCTAGTCCCACCCCCAACAGCGGGCACAGAAGTGCTTTGGTGAAGCCAGGGTGCTACTGAGACATCAGCCCTCTCTGGCTCCTTGCCATAGGGACCTCGCTTCACGTGGCTCCCTAGTGCAACTCTTGCTTTCCCTTCATCACCTAAATCCAACCCAGATGGACAGGAATTAATTTTCAATTGGCTCAGCACTCCAGCGGTTATGTAAACATTGAGCTCTGCCCAGTGGGGGATGTCCCCTTATGCTTAGGGGAGGCCCAGAGTGCAAGGAAACAGCTGGACTTGAAGACCAAAGTCCTGTGTGTATGCTCAGGTGACATATCTATACACTGCCTACTCCACACTCCCACCTCCTCTCATCTAGGTCCCACGGTACTCGGTGCTGGGGGCGGGTGTCTCAGTGTCCCCAGGACTCAGCCGTGGGTGTGGGGACCCATTACCAATGTGCCGCCTCGTGAGCTCCACAGCTGCGTTCCGGTTGACATTGGACAGCAGGCCCAGGCAGAAGCGCTCAGAGTTGGAGGGATCAGTGAAGCCATCCACTGTCATGGATGGCTGCGAGGCGTGGAATGTCTCCCCAACTCGCTGGTTTAGCTCATAGTAGGAGATGGAGCACCAGAAGGCCGGCTCACAGTAGGTCACTGGCTGTAGGTCTGCAGAGACATGGAGTGTGCCGGGTCAGTGGGTACCTACAGAAGATCTAAAAGACTTTCTCCTTCGTTGCCCCCTCCTCCCAATTTCCATTGCCATACCAGGGACTAAGGTCCTCAGGGTCTGAGGGAGACCCTGCCAGATTCCAAGGGAAGCAGTACTGGGTCCTTTTCTTTTGGGCCTACACACACCCTGCTCCATAGGGTTTAGCCTTCCTGTGAACAGAAGCAGCCTTTGGAGACAGGCTAGCCCAGACACGAATCAGGTCAGGACCAGCCGGCACCAGGTGTATCACTATGAGCAGCCCTAGGTACGCTCTGGATGTGGTATGGGGCTGTGCCACCTTTAAAAGTCACCTCCTACTCTCTCTTCTGGGATCCTCAGAGGAGCCCACGTCAATCTCTGCCTCCCAAAGGGCTTTTGCTTTGGTGCCACTTGGCCTGAGGAGCAGCAGTTTGTTCCTCTGGCATCTGTAATGACATGGCCACAGTGGCCTCACGAGTGCAGCAGCACCTCATGTGTGAACATGCAGACCAGGATCCGGAACAGGACTGACCATTTGTCACAGCAGAAACCATGGCCCATCTTGATGTGGCTGCCAGCTGTTGGGATGACGGGACACAAAGCAGCTCTGAGGATTTTGTTGTTGTTTTTGTGGTTGTACAGCTTCGACTAGGTGCTCCTCAAGGTAGACTGACCACATGAGGGCCGACTCTCTCCTACGACAGCTGGGGACTGCTTCAAAAGAAGTCAAGTCCTCTCAATAGCCCAGCTTTCCACTTCCATGCCCTGGGACCCATGTAGAGTTAAAACAGCCCTGCCCCAACCCGCACACCTCTACAGCATGCTGCTGGCAGCGTCCCCTCAGCAGGCTGGCTTCTGCCAGCTCTTCCCTCAGAAGCCTACAGCCTCCTGCAGGACTTCATGCGCGCTGGGCACCACCCCCAGATGCTCCTCCCACTGTAGCTGCCCTGCTGGCCCTGGGGAGGAGCCTCAAGCCCTGCTCACCGTGGCCACCCATCTCAGACCTACACCCCAACCTGGAATATTCTCAAGTGTTCCTGGTGATTGTGTGTGCCTTTGTGAGGGCTAATATCCGTAAGTGACTGTCTCACTGTGAGGTCCTAGAGTCCCCTCTCCTCCCGTGCATGGGGCTCTAGTAAGAAGGGAATAGGGATGGCTCAGCACTGGCCTGAGAATCCTGTCTGCTGAAGTAGAGAGCTGCTGGGACCTGTGCTCAGTATCTCCTAAGTGCCCAGTCAAAAAGAACAGCAGAAGCTGTGTTGCCCACAGGGGAGGGCCTGGATGGCCCCTGGTGGTACAGTGGCCAGGATCTCCTGCAGTGCAAAGTAAATGATCCTTGTAAGAGTGAGGCGGGGACATAGCCCCCATCTTCACATAGTGCACACTGCCAGAGCCAGCTGCGGGGTCAGCATACCCTAAGCTAGGGCAGATGACTGCTTGGGAGAAAGGCAGGCCAGGTATTATGGAATGGTCAAATGCATCCTCAGCCTCCAAGCCACTGGATACTAATAGCATATATTTACCTCATCCTCCCAAGTACTGACAATAAAAACCATTCCCAGACACTGCCAGATGTGTTCCAGGGGTTTGGAAGCACTCCCCACCAAAAAGCCACCGCCCTTTATGCTGAACCAGATCTCAGAATAATTCATTCACGCTCCCTGTGTCAGGCTCTGCATTGCCCCTGCCCATGGTCGCATCCTCTATGCCACTGGAGCTATTGGTAGATTCCCTGAGCTAACTCTAGTAATAGATGGGCATGCAGCAAACAGTATAAGGTACCAACAGCGATAATAACCTTGCCTAGGAACCTGGGAACACCCTGGTCCTGTCTTGACCTTCCAGATGCAGATGGGCAAAGCTTCCTCCCCTCCTTCTCTTCTCATGGTGGTTGAGCGGTTGAGCGAGAGGCCGAGGGGAAGGAAGCAGAGGATCAAAGCTGCCGTGCAGAGAAGGGGAGCGACGAGACAGGAGCAGCTGTGGCCTGTGCCCCTGGCTCCTGAGGCTGGACTGAGCCACAGCAGCCACGTCCGGTCCTGGCCTTGCACCATGCTTCCACATTCCAATGAGATAAGCTAGATTCTAAACAATTTAGCCACTAGAATGTGAGCTATGCTGCTTTGGACAATTTGTTAAAAAAAGAAAAAAAAAAAGCCCAGTGCTAGCCAAAGTTTAAAATGGGCAGGTGACCTGTTGGTGCTGCTAGCTGCTACTGCCCAAGGGTCACCTACCTTGAAGTGTGTCCCTGGGGACATGACCTTCCACTCTGGTCTGTTTCCTCATTTATATCAAGGATGGTTCTAGAAGATAGCTAAAGCTGGCCATCTTAGTCCCTGTGTTTCTGCCATGTTTCAACCTAAAGAGGCAACAGCTTTGGCTGATCCAGGTCATCCCTGGCTTCCTTAGTAACATGTATAACAAAGTCCTCACCCTCAAATTCCAAAGTCCTGCCTAGGATTTCGTGGGCTTAGTCCAGGCACAAAAGAGCTGGTGTTAAGGTTCCCAGGAACAGTGACACCACTGATCCAAACAAAGCCTGGCACACTCTCCAGAGTGTCTGTCATACCTGGGAGAACAGTGTTCTGGGGAAGGGGAAGCTTCATGGAAAGCAGCCCTTCCAGGCAGATCTATACCCTCCCTCCCCCAAACACCTCTGTGACGCCTCCCTGCAGGCACCCTAAGTAACCCAGTAGAGAGTCTGGACTCAGATGGACACGCCTTCCGGACTCATAGCAGCTATGTCATGGCACCAGGGCACAGCTCAAAGGTTGCCACTTCAAAGGGTGCCTGTCTTCTCTGACTCAGAAACAGGGCTGACTAGGGTAGCCCCCTTTTAATTCTCTGCAAGGCTGTGCCTTTGAGTTCCCTCTCTCCCTCCCTCCCCACCTATCAGCCCTGGCCTTTTCCTTCAGGCACTTTTGCTACAGCGGGTGTATAGTAAAAAGTATAGTTACTATTTCCCCCTGCAATGGTAGCCCTTCCCACCCCCCACAAATCTTTTCTAGAAAAAGTCAGGACTCTGGAGAGACAAGAGCCATGGCTGGTATGAGAATGTGATGGCAGCCACTGACAGCACTCAGCTCGACTCTGAGCTTCTTAGAAGATCAAAACAAAAAGGGAACAGAGTCGTTAAGGTTTGGGCCTACAATGTGCCCCCTAGCCTCATACAATTGAATACTGGGTCCCTAGCTGGCGCTGCTGTTAAGGAGGTTATGAAACCTCTGGGACACAGGGCCAAGCTGGCAGATGTAGGTCCCTGGATGCAGGCCTGGAGGGTTACAGCCTGCCCTGAGTTCTGGTTCCATGCTCTGCTTCCTGATCTACCAAGGTTTGGACAAACTGTGCTTCAAGATCTAGCCAACATGGGCTTAGCTGCTCCAGCCACCATGCCATTCCCTCCCCGAGTGAGAACACCCCAGGTCCCAGAGTCCCCCAATAAGTGCAGAAGTGGTTTACAGAGGCTCTGAAGAGCTGCTGTTCAAAGGCCCGTCTGGCAGCAAGACTGCAGGAGATTGGGGGCTCCATGGATGACACCCCAAGGAATATATATGGGTTTGCTCTGCTAGACCAAGGCTTCCACACACCTGGGATGTTAGAGGAGACCTTGACTCCATTCAGCCCAATCCCTGCTAATCTCTTCCCAGAGCGGAGGTGATGAAGACACGAAACCTCCGCACTAGCCATCAGGGCCGCCACCTCCACCAGCATGGTGTCAGCCAGGCTTCTCAACTGGCATGGGGCACTCAGTTCTCCGCTGGCCCCTGGCCAGCCTAACGCATTGGCTGGCTTCAGTTCTGAGCCCCATTCCAAGCTGGCACAGACTCTGTGTTTTGTTTAAGGAAAAGAAAACAGAATAAAACCCAGAAGGCGACACTTGGATTAAGGGGTGCCTATTAAAAACATGTGCAAAAGATTCCAGTCGGCAGAAGCAGAGGGGAGGAGGGGGGCACGTCAGCTTTCTCTTGAACCTCAGGCAGGCGATGGGTAAAGGTCTGTACGGTGGGTACCACAGTACTTGAGGTCAAAGCAGAGATGTCCTGGCTAGTCTGGGCCCTCCCCACCCATGAAGGGTGACTCTGCCTCAGTCTTGAAGATTCTACCCTCTGACCCCATAGCCCTTCTGGCTGTCTCTTCCTTAGCTGTTTGCTTCCACTGGAGAGTCCATCCCCATCTGTATGACCCTGACCTGCAAGGGCCAGTACCAGTGACATGAGACATTCCCCTCATGCAAAGTAATTCATGCCCAGCTACTAGAGCACCATCTCCTGTGCTGGGGGGCGTTGGCCTTCCATGGCCCCAGCACCTGGGTCCTCACTCCACCCTGCCTCCCAGGTTGAGGCAAAGAGCTAGGACGTACGGAGGAAGGAGTAGAAGCTGCTCTGACCTCAGACAAGTTTACTAAGTCAGGCAAACAGCAGGGGCTGAAAACCAGACCCCTGTGG
>NC_022012.1:76073448-76086975 GCF_000317375.1 Microtus ochrogaster | reverse complement strand
CAGTCCCCACCTGTCTCCTGTCCAGCTGGCCAATGAGCTTCCAGGAGTCTCTTGCTGTGGGAGCGCTGGGATTGCAGGCAAATGCTCCCACATCCAGCATTACATGGGTTCTCGGGGTCTGAACACTCAGGTCCTCGTGTGTGCACAGCTGTACCTAGCAAGTCCCTTACCCAAGCCCCTGCCTGTGTTTCCATAAGCCACTGAAGGCTGCAGCTGGCTTTTAAGAAGTACTGTGTCTGGCAGCATGGATCCTGCTGGCTTCTCACCATTCCAGGGGGTGAGGAGGTGAGGGGTGTGGGGAGAAGGGTGGGCTTCGGATCCTACCACCCAGCCCAGCCCTAACCCAGCAGAGGAAGGCTCACCCTGTCATGGGCACTCCAGGAAGCCATTACCACAATAGGCTCAGCTCTCTGCTGTGTCGGGCTCTTACAAGGACCTCAGTTTCCTCAGCTCAGGCACACCCTACATGTGTCACTGTGACAGGGAACAACTTACTCACCAGAGGGTCACCTTTCCCTAACCTGCTGCTTCCTTCCCCTGTTTTCCTCAATCTTCCTGATGTAGACACTTGGGAAATTTCAGGTGACCCACCCAGCATGATGTGTCTAAACAGAAACAGGCCCAGCTCACAGCCCCTGCTCTGCAAAACAAAGGGCCCAGGGGTTCCCCAGGGTTAATCTCTGGGCACCATGCCCAGCTGGGGCTCTGTCCTGCCTTTGGGCCTTGTCTCTCAGGTCACTGCACCGCTGATTTTGAGAAGTTCATTCTTCCCCAGACCTGAGCTGGGGCCTGAGCGGGGAAGAAAATGGAAGCCATAACCAGATGTGGTACAGTTTCTCTGCATAATAATTTCATAACAAGTCCTTTCATAGACATACCTGTAATCTTGAGATGTCCCCATCTTTTTCTAGAAAGCACCCTGCTGGCTAGAATTACATCAGCTTGATATAAGCTATAGTCGTCTGAGAGAAGAGGACCGCAGCTGAGAAAATGTCTCCAGAAGAGGCTAACCCTGGGGAACCAACCCCTGGGCCCTTTGTTTTGCAGAGCAGGGGCTGTGGGCAAGCCTGTAGCGCATTTTCTTTCTTAGCGATGGGTGTGAGAGGGCCCAGCCCATTGTAGGTGCGACCATCATTGGGCTGGTGGTCCTGGGTTCTCTAAAAAAGCAGGCTCAGCAAGCCATGAGGAATAAACCAAGTTAATGCCCCTCCATGGCCTCTGCATCCACTCCTGCCTCCAGGCTCCTGCCCTGTTTGAGTTCCTGTCCTAACTTCCCTCAGTGATGGACTATGATGTGGAAGTATTAGCCAAACAAACCCCTTCTCCCCAATCTGCTGATCATGGTTTCATTGCAGAAATGGTAACCCTAACTAAGACAACACTCTCGGTGTTCTGATCTCCATTCTGCATTTGGGGTACCTAGTCACCAATCACAAAGGGTGCGGCTTTTGCTACCTCGACAGCCCCCTTCTGCATGCCCTTCAGCCTGCGGCTCTCCTGCACCACACACCTCTGACTGTTCTGTGAAGGTTGCTCCCAAGCTCCTGATGCCCCTCCTCAGCTCTTCTGACATCTCATTTTGCACTCCTGAGAAGTCTCCTCTGCTGTCACTTTCAGCATCTCTACCTCCTGGCCACTGTGCCCATAACCCTATCCTCCTCCTGGCCTCAGGCTCTTGTCTTCTGTCCCCAGTGTCCCCTTCTGCCTGTGTCTCTGGCTCTTTTCTGAGCCAGGGTCCTCTCTCTACCCAATCCACCCACTCCTATGATGTCAGCCAAACCTTCAGTGGCATTCCAGAATGGACTTGCTGGAACGGTCAGTGGGTAAGGGAGAGAAGTACCTAGCAGTCTTTGTGGGAAGGACAGTCTTTGTGGACCCCTTCCTATGGGCTTCCTGGAGGTCTTGCTATGCTGCTCACCACAGAACTTGGGGGGATGGGGCTTCACACAGGTACCGTGTGCTCTCTATCAATGCCTTGGACTAACAGCAAACACAAAGCAATAGTTACAACTTCCTGCCTTGGGCCGCTGCCTCCCTGACTTCCCAGGGAGGTTCCATGGAGCATAGAGACCTCTGGCAGTTCTCTCTAGGCCCATCACACCTCATCAGGGCAGGCCTCCTTATGGTCCCTGTCCTGTGCACACAGGTCCACAGCCACTTCTTGAAACGGCCTTTCGCATTTCTCTAGCGTGTGAACCTTAGCTTCTCTTAGGACGCCCACCAACTATTTGGGTTTCTTTCTGGTTTTCCTCCAGGAACGTCTCATCAAATTTATACGCTATATAGTGGTCAGATTTCCTCTATGATGGTGCTATTAGGATCTTACCACAACCCCTCCAGCATACCCGCAACCTCCTGCTGTGTGGGCAGGGAAGCAGAGTGACATTGCATTCAAGACTCAGCTGCACCTTGCCCCTGCCCTTCCTGCTAGCTGATAACCACATTGGTGACTTCCTCGGAGCACACCTGCTCCTCCATCTGCAATGTCCCTCATCTCTCATCTCGTTCTATTTTCCAATATCCACCTGGCCCAAGGTGAGTCTGGGCTGAGTCTGCCCAGCACATTGCTTATGGCTTCCTCTTGGGCATAGTCCCCGCTTCTATGCCTGCTCCCTCAGCTCCATAGGGAAATACAGGAGTGGTCATGTTGTGACCATGTTTCTAGCAGGGCTCTAGACCAATGGTTCTCAACCCACGGGTCTCAACCCCCTTGGGAGGTGTCAAACAACCCTTTCATGGGGGTCACCTGAGACTATCAGGAAACACCAATATTTCTATTACGATTCTTAACAGCAACCAAATTACAGTTATAGAGTAGAAACAAAGATAATTTTATGGTTGGGGGTTACAATATAACGACTATATTATAGGGCCACAGCATTAGAAGTGTTGAGAATGACTGCCCGGATCCTAGCATCTACACAGGGTATGGATCGAGGAGGCTCTCCTGAGCTGTGACATGAAAAGTGACCACGCTTCTGCCATGGTTATGAAGACCAGCCCTCGGGGTACCCCGAAGGGCTCCCAGGAAACACTTGTCCCGTCATTATTCTGCCCTGGCTCACCCTCCTCCCAGCCTGCACCCCAGGTCGAAGATTTAAATGCACGTGAGGGATCCTAAGTCAGAAAATTCTAGCCTGAGGCTGTTGCCACCGGCAGACTGGTCTGTGACCTTGAAGGCTTTCCCAGTGGCACCTGCCTGAACACTTAAGGTGAAATGGCTCCAGAAATAAATCTAAAGCAGCTCATCCCCAAAGCTGGACGCCTCTGATCGGCCTTTAGTGGCATCTAGTCTTGGTTTGTTTTCAATAACTCGGTCCTCCACTATCAAGAATGTGACCTTCCCTCAGCCAAGCTCCTCGAGATTACACTCCAAAGATTTAAACTGTATCTCAAAGTCATATTTTGCTCCGTCCACCCGTCGGCACTTTTCAAAGACTCTTTACGTGTTTCCCAGTGTTACGAATGAGGAGTTTTCGCCAACATTATCGGCCAAGGTCTTGAAATAAATGGGCACACCAGCCCATCCAGTGTGTTCTGCTCCAAAGTGTCCCACCACGATCAACTGCTTTTCCTGGGCCAGAGAGCAAGTGCCAGCCTTAACCCCAGTCCCGCCCCGCCCCCAATGAACCCAAACTACAGACCAGAATATCCAAAGCTACCTTTGATAAAAACACAGACATCTCATCTGTTCTGAGCCCTTCTGCCGTTTCTAGCCCCAAGGACTCCTGAAGAGTCTCCCTCCCCGACACTGGAAGGATGCTGGCAGGCTGGCAGGGTGACCCTCAGAATGCTGACCTGTGTCCAACAGCTGAAGATTGTTGTGGGAACAGTGGGGTCAGCTGATAGAAACATCGTGAGATAGTACAGTGATAATCAAGACTTCCAAATGGAGAAACACATTTGTAGAGGATCAGACGGGCCATGGTTTCAGTGGCACAGTACACATGTATACACTGCCCCACAAACACCAGACAGACCATGATAAAACAGTTGTGCTGGGCAGTGTGATCGTGGGCACATTGCTTTTTCCCCAAATTCCTTATATGTTGCTGCTTTAATAACAAGTTATTATGAGATGATAAACTCAGCTGAAATCCCACCATGTGTCTGAAACAAGCTTCTGGGAGCCGGGGGCTGAGTCTGGGCAGCCGCCTGTGGCTTTGCCCCAAGCCACACACATGCGTTTGGCTGGCTGAGGCCCCGTCTCCTGGGCCTAAGGTCTGGGAGATTTCGTTCACTCACGTCTGAATGCCGCCCAGGGGAAACACGAACCCCAGCATAGGCTGTCTTTCCTGACACCACTGATCTCGGGTTTCCCTGTTCCGAGGTGACCCCAGGATCACTGTAACCAGAAACCCCATGGGTTAAGCTGGGCTGGTGGTGACGGAGGGGGTCAGGGCTCACCTTCACTGTCCCTTCCCACTCAGGCAATCAGCTGAGCTACAGCCAGGAGTGGGACGGCCCCCAGCTTACCGATGAATACTCACCCAAGTTATTGTGTGCTGGGGACATCGGATTCGGGGATAGGTTTGGAGAGCCTGCAAGGTGATACGCAGTTGTAAGATGTTGGAGTATTCTACAGTTAAGACAGGATCCCTCACCATGCCATAAGGAAGCCCTGGACCAAACCTTAAGCAACCCAGCCTTGACCTGGCCTTATACACTCCCCGCCACACATCTAGGCATGCTGCCCTCTCTGTGGAATGGGTGGATTGAGTAACCAGCCTTAGAGGGCCCCTCCAGCACAGGCCATGGTGGGCTCGGCTAGGCCAGCGCACACACCTGCCCTCAGGGACAGCTGACTATCCTGAGGAAATGAAAGGGTAAAGATACACATTCCCGTGCCTCACAGCCCGGTACTGTGGAGGGGCAGCCTTCCTCTCTCCCTCCCACACTGCCCAACTCCACAGTCTAGCTCTAAGGTACCTGAGATCACCTCAGGAAATTCACAGACCCAGCCTCAAAAATCCTGCAACTCAGCAACTGACTTGATACTTTGTGCAAGGCAGGATTCCACCGAATTCACACTCTGATCTTCTCTCTGCCCCGGCTACCAAGAAAAATCACACTCACTCACACACACACACACACACACACACACACACGCACGCACGCACGCACGCACACACGCACGTACACACCAGTCTTCAAAGAAAGCCAGTGGCGGCCTTTCCACAGGGTCCCATCCCACCCTCCTTTGTTCCCGCGTGCCTTGGAGTGCAGTTACTTATTTATGAATGTCTTGCAGCCTGGCCCCACCCCCTGACATCCACCAGACCTTGAGGCTGAGCCCTGAAGCTGCCTTGAGCTGTCCCTGGGGCTCTTTTATTTCATCCCAACAGAAGAGCTCTGAACTCTGAGGGTAAAGACCAGGTCACAGGCTTTCTCTTCTCCCCTGTGGCAGCACCTGACCCGGTGGAGATAAGAAACAATTCTGGAGGCCATAATGGTGCTTGAAAAGCTTGCTACATAATAGCCATGACTTTGGCTGTGGTTTTGGTAAAAATATATTACATCATGGGGCCTTAATTTTTCCCCTGGTACAAAGAAGGGAATAATCATCTATTGAACTATATAAATTAAGTATAAGATGGTTACATTAAAAAAAAAAAAGATTAATGCCAGGATTGGCATACAGGAAACAAATAGTTGTTTCCTATTTTGCAGTAGCTCAAATCGTGAAGGTCAAGGTTATTCTGAAAGGGCACATTTGCTGCCAGGCAAGACCTGAGGGTGACTTTGGAGACCCTCAGACCAGAGACACCTCCACACCTCACCTGATAGAGAAGATAAGCCCATTAGCAATTGGACTAGGAGCCAAACAGGCTACTTTGAGGAAAACCAAGGGACAAAGAGAGACCTTTGCCCATCCATGCCTAGGTTAGCTGGGTACACAAACCCTGGGCCCCCAGAGCTTTGCATGGAGAAAGGGAGAGATAGGAGAGGGACACGGTATAATGGGACAGAAAGACAATGAAGGGCACAAGCAGATTGGAGCCAGTGAAAGCATGCCTGACTAGTCCTCCCACATACAGACTTCTCTGATTATGTTTGTTTATAATGGTCATTCTATACACAGAGAAGGGGGGGGGACTGAGGAGAAGCTCTGCAGCTGGAGGGAGGCTGCCTAGCTGGCTCACTGCCCGTAGCTGCAAGTTTGCAGTGGTCACTTGGCACTGAGTATAGAAGGTCTCCCGTGCACTCAGCTGGGTCCATGCTGCCAGCCACAGGTCTGGATGGGTATGTCTGGGGACATGCTTGACCTAAAAGCACAATACCCCCGTGACTGTGCTTCTGCCTCATATGTAACCCTCTTCTACCCGCCTGTGGATTGTGTAAACTCTTGTGGTCTGTGCGTGAGGCAGCCCGCCATCGTGGGAACATCTGCTCTCTCCCTCCTCACCCACCACACAACGCTGAGCAGGTCCCGTGTGGCAGCTGGGGCTCTGTTCAAGAAGCTGCTCATTTGGAAGCAATTTGGTCCCATAACATATGACACAGGAAACATCTGGGACTGCAGCAAGAGAAAACTCGGCCCAGTCCCTCCCAGCAGGGGCATGCCGATCTCATTTGGCCACTACATTTGAAAAAAAAAAAATAACAGTTGCTTCTGGTGTCTTTGCTGGCCACCAGAAAGGGCTGTTCCTCCACGCAGGTTTTCCTCCCTGCTCACCTGCACTGCTCTGGGTGTGGGAGCCCTTCTCCCACCCTCTGCCAGCACCTCACCCACATGGCCAGGCTACACTGTCAGGAAAACAACTTTGTGCCCCTGTGGCACAGAGTATCTCCAGTGACGTACGAGGCACACGAGGAGTGCTCTATAGACAGCAGGCAGGCAGGAAAGCAGGGGGGCAGAAGGGAGGGGCAAGTCACCACTACTGACCTGCGTCCATGCTGTGGTTCATCTGGTGGTCACTAGTTTCTCCATCTTCACTCAGGTAGCCAGGGGGTGGGGTTTCTGGGGATTAGAAGGCAGGCAGCCCCATTAGAAGGAATGTAAGGCCTGGCCCTGGCGCTCCATGCATTCACTCCACCGCTGAGTGCAGAGTGCCTAGAAGAAAGCTGGGCCTCAAGGGCAGGTGTCAGCTCCTGGACTCTGCCATGCTCCGGCCTTTTCCAGCGCTGCCCTCTGCCTCCCAACCTGGATCCTAACACACCAACTCCCAAATCTGAAATGCCTTGCTCTAGGACCACGGTTTAGCTGGCTTGTCCCCATCCTTCAAGGTCAGGTAAAGAAGGGAGGCTTTAGGACATGCCTACTTTACCATCTCTGTCCTCTGGGAGCTGTGGCCTTGAGGCTGTCCCTGTGCAAGCTGGCTGTTCCTGCCACTGTTGTCTCTAGGGGATGTGGCTTAACTCCCCAGTGAGGCTGCCGTTCAGCGGTGGCGCCCTCAATGATCCATTTCTCGGAACTCGACCTCACCTTCCCACCCTGCCTTAGCCCTCCAAGGTCTGCCATCTGATAGGGAGTGGACAGCTTAACACCCCCCCCTCCCGGAGACCAGCACTACCTGCAAGGATCTGAGAAGCCAGACAGCTGGCCTCTGCATGCATGCGTTCTGACCCAAGACACGGGCCACAGCTAACCTCAGCCCAGTAAGCCAACCCAGAGAGCGAAAGCCACATCCAAATTAGAACACTCTAAAAGGAACACAGCTGGATCATTGCCCCAAAAGCAAAAAGTGGCCCTGACTGGCCCTAGCATGGCCAAGCACAGCTTTCCTGGATGCCCAGAGTGCCCGGCAGTGATTCACACATGATCTGCGTGTAGATGAGGGGCTTCCAGAAATGCTGGCCCATGACAATGAGGCACATTCTATTTACTGCCTCAACTCCCACTCTGCCCAGTCCGAAGCTCGGGGTACTTACAGGGCCCTCTGCTGCCTCATTCCACACTCTGCAGCGCACCCCGTACCCCTCAGGGACCCTGCCTGTGTGCCAGCCTTGTGGGCTGGGAGGGAGAGCAGAGACACAGTGTTGCTATTTCCGCTTTCAAAATAAATGACGGCACTGGAGCCCTGCAGAAGGGTCACAGGGTCTTCCATGCCAAGAAAAACATCGTTAGGGGAGTTTGGGCCACCGATCATTCCCGGTTGGGATATGGTTCATAATCAGGGCCCACGAGCCTGCTGTACGCACGATGACGTGGAGAGAATGGGGAAATGGCGCCATCCCTGCCAATGCCTACCTGGAATATTGCTTTGGGGCTCAATGCCAGCGGGGAAGTTAGTGTTCTCAGGGATGGAATGGCTGTAGTCATCCAGCGGGGGGAACTCGGCCGGGATCTCGGTGTGGCGTGGTACCAACACTGGAGGTAGAACTGTCCCCAAGGAAAACACAACAGAGGTGGGTCAGTGCCAGGACGCTGAAGTCCCAGTCCCCGAGGGCACCTTAGGCCCTCCAGAGTTGGTAGGACGGGGAGGGCAAGGCCACACACACACACATACCTGGTGTCTCTACTCTCTGATAGTGGTAAGGATTTACGCACACTTCATCCTTCTTCATGTTGAAGGCGAACTCACACAGCTCCATGGCCCGTAACTCATGGTGGCTGTGCAGGTCAGGCCATCGCCACAGGCGGCAGTAGATGACGTGGGGGAGCCCCTTCCGATGGGACACCTGCAGCCGGCCATCCAGTGACCTGCCATGTCAAAGAAGGGACAGAAGGTGTCAGTGGTGGAGGCTTGGATTGCTGACTCCCATCTCCGGCCCCCAACAGCTCCTGGGGAGTTCAAATTTGCTGGCAGACACTCTCAAGTTCTTTCCTCCCCCACACACAGGGGACCAGGAAATCAAAGCATCACAGCTAACTGTTCTTACTGGACATGTGCCCAGCTCCCAAAAGCAGCAAGGAGGCCCACCAAAGAAGGCCGAGGCTTCCCAGGCCAAAAGAAAGGCCTTGCATCCAGCAGACCCCAGAATTCTCCCAGCAGCAGCTCTCAAGGAAGGGAACCTGCCTGAGATACACTCAAGCAGGTACACCTGCCACCAATCTTGCCCTTGTAGAGACGACCACTGGACAGGGTAGAGTCTGACTGTTCCCCAGAAGCAGCAAATGGCCTCTGAGATGTTTACATGGGCTGTGTTCATGCACATGGATGAAAAAGGCAAATACTGTGATAAGTCTGACTGCGTGTGGCCCACAGGTTGCGGGGTGGGGGGGCAGGCCAGAGTAATGGAGGTAGGACTGCCTCTTCCATAAGAAGGCTTGTCCTAGGAGCTCCAGGTTAGGGGCATGATGCTTCTAGTAGCGGAGTCAAGCCAGCAGAGGGCCACTGCAAACTGATCCAACAGATTTTATGATGCTTTATAAGAGAGGGGGCTGGGTAGATGTGCCAACCAGAACCAAACAGGGTCCAACCAATCTCCAAGGCACTGGCCTGAAATGGGGAGGGACAAAGGTCAGTGCTGGGCTTGGTCACAGGGACTGGCCGAGAGCTGCTGACTAAGGGCCTGTAGAAGGATGTAATTACCTCCCCACCCTCCTGAGGCCCAGACCAAATAGCCCCTGCAGCTGAAAACAGTAATTACTGAGCCGAACAAGAGAGGACAGCCTGAGACTAGTCCTTGAGGCACAGAAGTCAGTCAGCCGGATGTGCAGCCAGAAGACCTGGAGATGTGGCTCACGCTCCTGACTCTGCAACCCTGGTCACCAGAACTCTCAACTGCTGCGTCTGTTACGATGGGGACAGTCTCCCCCCTTGCCTGATCTCTACTAGAAACTGCTTTACAAAGCTCCAGCCCATGGTGAGCATTCCTCTCAGTCACTGGTGACTGCGGTCATTCTCTAAGCCAGCCCTAGGCAAAGCGGCTGAGCTGTGGTGTTGACAAAGAGAAAGGGTGAGGGAAAGTGAAGACATAAAATCCTTCAGCTCTCCTCACTTTCTTTCAAAGCTACCGAATTCCCCAAAGATAAGGGAAGAGGCCACACTGACTCTTCAGGGTATGACAAAGGCCCTAGCACAGGACTGGCTGGATGCTGAGGTCACCTCTCTGGTGGGAAAGACGAGGACAGGAGAGAAGTGGCAGGAGAAGGATCATGCCAGCAGTGAGGAAGAATGGGCCCGACAGGCCCACCTGGATGGTGGGAGGGGTATCCTCTTGCTTTAAAAGTAACAAAGAGAGCTAGGGAGATGGGCAGCCAGCTGTGTCACAGGCGCGAGAACCTGCGTTCAGTCCTCGGAGCTCAAGGAAAAACAGCTGGCTATGGTAGCGCACTGAGGAGGCAGAAACAGCCAGATCTTGAGAGTCTGGTGACCACCCTGCCTCACCTTCCTGATGAGACCCAGGCCAATGTGACCCTGTCTCAAAAAACAAAAAAGTGGACAGCTGCCAGAGTTGTCTTCTGACAAACATGTGCATAGGTACTGCACACATCAGCATACCTGCACACACAAACCCATACAAATACATGCATACATGCATAGAAAATATAGTTCCAAAAAGCAAGAATGCTACCCTCATAAAAGCAATGTGGCAATGCACTCATAACTGACCAGCATACCCATGGGACCCAAGAAAGACCATACACAGTCACATATACATGAAGGCTGACTTTCAAAGAAGGGCCAAAGACACACCAGCTGGGAGAGGTGGACCTTTCAGTAGGCGGTGCTGGACCTACTGGAGAGCCACACCAAGAAAAGTGAACTTCAACCTACACCTTACACCTCTGTAGGAATGGAAGGTCAAAGAACAAAACTCAAAACTACAAAAACATCAAGTCAAGAGAGCCAGATGGTGGTGACATACGCCTTTAATCCCAGCACTCAGGAGGCAGAGGCAGGTTCAAGACCTGGTCTACAGAGCGAGTTCCAGGACAGCTAGAGCTGTTACACAGAGAAACTGTCTTGAAAAACAAACAAAAAAAAATCAAACAACAAAAAAGTCAAGACAAACTTTGTAAGATCTCTGTGACTTGAACAATAACTTCTCGGTTACTACACCAAAAGCAGAATCCATTAAAAATCCAAGTTCATATATCGATAACTAGGAAATCAGGGTAGAGGCTCCTGATCTGTAGACTTAAACAAAAATAACAGGTGACATTGGCAAAGACTAAATCTCACAGAGCGTCCGTTTCTAGGGTAAAAAATGCCAAAACAGCCGAATCTGGAATTAACAGGTGAATCATCTAGACAGATGCTAGTCTGCGAATTTGAAGATGACAAGATGTTCTATTTCATTACTAAGTAGGAAAGTACAGGGGGTAGGGGACTAAAACTATAAATCTGTACAGTGGATTAAAACCACCAAGGGACTCTCCAGCTGGCTCAGCAGTTAAGAGCACTTATCATTCTTGCGAAGGTCCTGATTCCCAGCACTCACGCAGAGGTTCACAACCACCCATAATTCTAGTTCCTGAGGGTGGTATGCCTTTTCCTTGGGCCATGGAGTACACCATCGTACATAGACATGCGTGCAGGCAAAAATCCCACATAGGTAAAATAAAATATAACTACATATGATGAGATGCCACCACACAACTATGGGAACAGCTAAATTAAAAGGACTGTGTGTGCCTCTTGGTGACAACGGTGTGGAGCAACCGGAACTCGTATACGTCACTAACGGGAAACAGTGATACAGTGGCTCTGACCATTGGGGAGTTTTCTTCAAAGTCCAACGTAGAAACCTACTATACTAGTTTCTTTTTCAGTTGCTGTGATTAAATAATCTGAGATAAATTGTGATGGTCTGTCTAACGGTCAGTTTGACAAATATAGAGTCCCCTGGGAGATGGGTCTCTATGTATGCCTGTCACGGGGGTATTATCCTGACTGGGTTAACTGAGATCGGAGACCAGCCCGCTAAGGGTAGCACCATTCTCTGGGATGGGATCCTGAACTATTGAGAAGGAAAATGTGCGCGGGGAACAATCTTTATCTCTGTTTTCTTCCTGACCGTGTCTGCACTATGACCAGCTGCCTCAAGCGCCCGCCTCCTTGACTTCCCACCGCGATGGTCTGCACCCCACTCCTGGTTACAGCTTTTATCTTAGCTAATTAGTGGCTGTAATAAAGTACCTTGACAAAAGCATCCTAAGGAACAAATAGCTTCTTTTGGCTTCCGGAGACCTACAACCCCTTCACTGCAGAAGAGAAGACAAAGCAACAGGAACCCGAGATCAGGTGGTCATATTGTATCTATACTCAGGAAGCAGAGTGAACAGGAAGTGGGGCTAGGCTATAGGACCTCAAAACCTACCTCTAAGGACTTACTTCCTCCAGGGGGACTCTCCCTCCTAAAGGTTCCATATCCTTCCAGTGCTGTCAAAGCTTGAGACCAAGCGTTCAGACGTGTGAGCCTATAGAGTACATTTCATACTCAAGCCACAACACCTACCATAAGATCTACCTATTCTTCTTCTAAGCATTCCAAGAGAAACAAAGCAGTACGCCCACAAATGTACGGACACCTAAGTACTTTGCTACATCCACAAAGAGGATAACTGACAATATTGGCCTCTGGAGCAAGGCATGGATGGATCAAGGTCATGAGTGAAAGGAACTGGGTCGTTCTGTGTATGTAAAATTGTTATCGCTCGGTTTTTTATTTTCACACAGCTGTCACTCTAGCTTTGGTGATGGCAGATACGGTATAGTCCCCGGGCCAATTCAAACTTGTATGATCCTCTTGCCTCAACCTCCTAAGTGCTTGAACTACAGCCATGCATCACCACCATGCCCAGCAAGCTATGCCTGGAAGGTGAGGCATGCATGCAGAGACGGGAGGGATGGAGTTAGCAAGGGAGACCTTGGCGGGATACGGGCTCTATTTATTATTTTGACTGTGGTGGTATTATGGACAGACACGTGCTGAAATTTACCAAACAGCACACTTTGGGTATGCACAGTTGATTTGTAAATTATACCACAATTCCAAGGGGAGGGGGGCAAAGAAGACTTTGGACTTGCCTAAGCCTGGATTTGCCATTTCTGTGTCCAGCAATTCTATAAATTTGAGCAAACCTCAGCCTTCGTATTTTGTCTGAACTAGAAGTACCATTGACAGCCTCTTGAGAGGCCTGGGCGACACTCCATGCAGCCCTGGCGCCATGAGAACACATCAGACATCAGCAGCTTTCTGCATTAGCACCAAGGCTCCATACTGCCTCGCTCCCATGCATGATGCTAGGCTAAGGAAGGAGCCTAGCTGCTCAGAAGTCAGTCCTTCCTGGCTTGGGTGATCTAGGAGCGTAACAGGAGCAGCCACTATGGGGCTTCCTGTCACCCTGGTGCCTGTTTCTGGTTCATCTTAGGTGGTCTCCACCAGCACCATGCTGTATGGTTCATAAAGTAAGTCTCCAATGCTCTTGGCTCATTAAATCCAACCCCTTAGACCAGTCCAAAGCAAAGGTGGGACCCTAGAGCCACGCAGTCTGTACCAGGGCTGCAGCCAGAGGTCAGCTCTCCTAACTGCAAGGCTCTTGAGCACATGACCACCTGACCGGACTTACAAGAAGTCATCTGGTCCACGTCCCTGCTTCGAAGCCATAAAATCATTATATATATATATATATAT
>NC_022012.1:76070117-76073348 GCF_000317375.1 Microtus ochrogaster | reverse complement strand
ATCCATATATCCCAAGACGACAAAGGCATCTCATTCATTCTTCACAGACCATTGTGGCAGCTCCTCTTGATTCAAAGTCTAAGCCGCTCTTTCTCCCTCCCTTTGCCCCTCCCTTTCTCTTTCCCACTCAAAAATGCACAGCAACACTTACCAAATAGTATGAGTGAACTGGGCGTTCCTGCTGCTGGGTTTAACACAGCTGATGTGTCCAGAACACGCCCTCCCCAGGCATGGCTTGGGGCCCATTAAGTAAATCCAGTAATTAAGTCCCCATTCTGAGCTCATATTGCCACGAGCATGCTCAGTAACAGGAAAGGCTGTATTCATGGCTAGCTTCTCTCTCTAAAGCAGGCCTTCCTTCCTCCCAGCGGCCCACCGATTGATGAGAGGGCAGACCTGCTCCCCAACTGTGACTGAGTTCTCTTTCCACACCCAGTGTCTTCCTCATGGTTGACCCCCAAACCTCTTAGCATCTCCCTCCAGCTCCCTGGACAGAAGGTTTTAATCTTTAAACATATTCTTCCCCAGCCAAACAATTTCCTGTGGCAGGAAATGAAGCTTCCTCCCATTGGCTCCAAATGAGACCCGTAAAGTGTCCCAAAATGGTGGTGGGAGCCACAGCCAAGGATGTGGACTTGCCAGAGGCTGGAGCCGATGGTGAGGAGGATGTCGGCCAGGGTGCTGCCCTCGGTGAGAGGGCTGGGCTGGGGTCCACCTTAAGCCAATACTACTATCTATGGTCCAGTAGCCATGTGGGGAATGGCAAGGGGTCACAGGTCAGGAGCAGAACACACAAATTCCAGAAACATGTCGGTACCTATTCAGCATGGACAGGTGCCAGACCCACCATGTGAGAAGCCAACACGGCAACCCGTGGTGAATCCCTGCTACTGCCGAGCTCAGACCTCCAGGGCCTCGCCTAAAGCCACATAGTTTGTAGAAGGGAGAGGCAGACTCAAGCCTAGACCAGTGCTGAAAACAGAGGTGAAACCAGGGTTGCTCCATCACTCTCAGAAAAACTCACCTCAAACCATTACCAAACTCCAGCCGTGTCTCAGAAACCTGTGCCCTGAGGTGAGACGATCTGAAGGAAGTGCTCGCCTCCCTTCTCTCTCCCGCGCTCTCATTACTGAACTCTGGCCTCTCACAGGCAAGCATTCTCTTTTTCGCTATCCTGTGGAGCACTAACAGCGACAGTGACGGAGATCGCTGCTCTGAGCCTTCTCAGGATCCTGCCTCATGTATATGCATCACCAAGAGGCGATGTTGGACAATGCTGGTCACTGGCGACTGTGACATCTGACCCAAGTACCCTGCCCTGTGGCTCTGCCACTCCTGCCACGGGTATAAATACTGTCTTGTCCCTTGACCTCTCCCAGACATCAGCAGAGGCACTGTGCACTTCCTCCTACTCCCCGGCACCTCTGCGAGCACCATGAAGCACCAGGTGGCTGCTGCCCCACGGCCTGCTGGGGGATTGGCATGGATTCTCACACAGCACTAGCTGACTAATACATTGACTGTGCCACTGGTCTTCTCAGTCAGCTTGCAACACCAATTCCTTCCTCTTCTGAGAGGCTGACAGACTTTGCTATGCTCTACCCCCCTCCCCCCAAGTTCACATACAGCCTCTGGGACTCACCCCCATACGCTATTCCAACTGCATGATCCAAGCAAGCCCTAGCCATTGCACAGGGACTTAACTTTAGTGTGCGGAGAAAGGCTTTCCTCTGGGCCTTCTGGGTTATCTACAAGAAGCACGGGCTGACTCTAAAGGTTCCTGTGAAGGTTTTGAACTTGACAAGAGTAGAGCGTTCACCCGGCAGCCAAACCTCCACCCCCACCCACCTCATTTTGGTTTACTCCTCACAGTTTCCCCAACACCTGCTAGGCTTTGGATAAAAAGGAAAAGGCTCTTTGCCATTTTGGATTTGCCAGTGAAAGGCACACCTATCTACCAACTCCCAGGTCATGCCTGTGCCAGCTGGAACACCCATTTGTCTGCACAATGTAATTCCCAGCATGCCTCAGAGCTTCACTAATTTACATGTTTTTCTTGAGTTTTGTATTATCTGTGGGTTTATTGTCTCCCCCACCCCCACCCGCTTTCTGGTCCAAAGAGCAAAGCTAAATGACTTCAAGTTTTGCTTAGATGCTCTCATCAGATAACAGGGGTTGGGGTGGGGTGGAGGGTGAGATACTGGTGCCTTAAACAGCTCCTTGCATTGGTCTTGGGACTATGGGCAATCAGTGTGGGACCTCTCCATAAGTGGCCCTTGGAGTACTCATATCAGAATTTTCCTTCTATGCAAAAGACCGCCCCAGCAATCCTGGGACCCAACCTTGCTCTCTCGGGAGAAGTGGACCCCACACACAGACCGATCCTCTGGCCCTTGGGCTAGCCTGGGGGTAGGCTCAGGGTATGGCCTTTCAGGAAGAGGGTGGTCAATGGGAACTTTGGTCCTGGCTGTGAATGAAACAAGCACCGCTTCCCATGTGTGAGCACTTCGGACATGGTGGCCGTGGAATGGAGAAGGAGGGGTGTCGTCACTTCCTGTGTCCTGCACAGCAATCAGCAGCACCCTGGCCTCACAGGAAAATCTAGACATGAGCAGCAGCAGAGGCGTCTGCTTCCCCACTCCCCTGGAGAGCCCAGGACTAAGGGCGAGCCTACAGGTGGGCACAGGTGGAGGGAAACAGATGCAATGGAAACCTCAGGGCAGACCTTGTCCCAGCAGTCCTCATGAAATTCAAGGGCCCTAGGTGTGTTGGGATGGGGGCCTTATTCCTGTTTTTAAGTGAAAACCATATATGGTGTGAGGTGACATCCAAAGTCACCAAGAACAAGAGGAAAGCAGAGCCCGCTAACCTCAGCACTACACTGCAGAACCCACTTTCGATGATTGCTAAATAGTGTATTTGAATCGCAGATGACCTCCTTTGACTCTGAGAAAATTGTCCTTGTCCCCTCTCTTCTCCACAAGACGCAGGGTAAAGTTTGGAGAAGAGGAGGGGGGAGAAAGAGGACAGAGAAGGAGGTGGAGAGGCTGATTCATGAGACCTGCTCATGGTTCCGCTTTTTATAAGCCGGCTTTCCCTCCGCGCCCTA
This sequence comes from Microtus ochrogaster, assembly GCF_000317375.1. Classification (NCBI taxonomy): domain Eukaryota; kingdom Metazoa; phylum Chordata; class Mammalia; order Rodentia; family Cricetidae; genus Microtus; species Microtus ochrogaster. Next base: position 76,070,239 of record NC_022012.1, on the reverse strand, counting down.
TGTCAACAAGCATGCAGCTCTTCCGTGCTGCGGGGACTGCAGACCTTTCTAGCTATGGAGGATGCTGCTAAGAACCAAACTAATTCTGCTCACTGCAAGCCAAAGGGATGCTGCCAGGCCCC
>NC_022012.1:76056177-76069886 GCF_000317375.1 Microtus ochrogaster | reverse complement strand
GACACCCCTTCCAGGCAGGAAGATAGGAGTTCTGAACAGAGGCCTTCAAACAGCCAGATGGACAACCTGTAGAAGGAGAGATGACCACGCCACCCCATCCAAGCTGGCCTCCTGCTCAAACAGTTTCCTGGGCAAAGCCTGAGCTCCCGAAGCAGCCACTACAAAGGCAGAATGACTTTAAGGCAAGGCTCCCTCCCTTGGCTCCAGAACACTCCATTCCTTCCAAAGCTGCCCATCCCACACTGAGGCCTCCACAGCATCCTATGTGTGGTTCTTCCTACCCAGTGGCCTCCCGCCAGCCTCTTCTCCTGCATCTTAAAATCCCTACGACCTCCACTATTTATCTTAGCCCTCGTCGCCTCGTGTGATCCAACTTCCTGTCTATCTAGGTCAGGAACTCCTGGCTGGCAAGGAGACCCAGGTGACCTTCCCCTGTACCTGGAAGAGGGGTACTAATGGTTACATCAGAAGTATGCCACAGACATAGTACTTAAACTCTGTGTATGAGCAGCAGGCTGCACTCCATGTCTCAGGTGACCTTCCCCTGTACCTGGAAGAGGGGTACTAATGGTTACATCAGAAGTATGCCACAGACATAGTACTTAAACTCTGTGTATGAGCAGCAGGCTACACTCCATGTCTCAGAACATGTAGAAGATACACACAGATCTTAGGCCATCCTATAGCCAATCGAGTCCAAAGAAACCACAGACACACAACACAGGCTGCCACCAGAAGTGATCTGTCAACAACAGCTAGTCTGAAACAGTGGAGGAGTGGCATGGGTGCCGGTCATCTGGGCAGAGGGGTGGGAGAGGGCAGCTGAGAAGGACTAGAGGCCGCAGTTCTCTTGACTGGGGAAGCTGACCTGCATTGCCTACCATGCCTGGCAGACAAAGTCACCTGTGGCTAAGGTGCAGATAGACATTAGACAAACTAGCAATGTGGTCAATGCCTGGACCCTGGCAGTCCTGACAAGCTAGACTCAGGTACCCCGTCACGACAGCCAATCACATGAGTAGCGAGCACAGAGAAAGATTGCTTCCATGTGACCACATTGGGAAGAGGAACAAATAAAGATGTCTTCCAGTGACCTCCCTTCCCCAGTCCATCTTCAGAGACTTAAGCAGCAGGCAAGACAGGTACACAGCTAGGCAGCCCCGCTCAGGGTTTGGCCCCACCTGTGACTGATCTACCATCAGCTTTGGGCTCTCCAGCAAGGTGGTTGGGCAAGCTGTCACAACAGCATGACAACTCTTCCTTCTCTGGCTGGCACCAGGCTTCAGCCTCTTCCTTCTACCAGCCTGAGACCTCTAGGAAATGTCAGTTCCTCAAGTCTGCTGTATCAATAGCCTGATCGCCAAAGGAAGGGGCAGAAGTGTCTCTTTAGATACCTCCATTCCTGCCAGGATGGTTACAGAGGGCCGTGCAATCATCAACCTACCCGGCATCATCTACTGGACCTTCGTAAGCATCAGACTCAACAGCCTAGAGCGCAGAGCTCTGGGCCAGCATCCTAGGGCAGGTGCAAGGGGCAGGCCCTCCCTAGGAGGAGGGCTCAGTGTTTTCCTTCGGGCTGTGCCACCCACTGGAGCACTAGTCTCGAAGCGTGGGTCATCTAGTTCAAAAAGCAACATGTTCAACTGATCTCCAGGGACTCTACTTTCTAGAACATTCTGGCATTCCAAGTACCAGGGAGAGATAATATTTTGTAGCGTTGTAGACTGTAGCTCCCCGAGTCTGCCATTCAGTGCCTGAGACAGAGAGGAATCAGCCCTAAAGTGGAGCAAACTAGGACGAAGAGTGAGTACACCTACAGAAAGGCCTTTCTCTCCACTAGACACGAACAGCATATTGACAGGGAAGCTTCGTGACTTCCACCACTCCTACAGGACAAAAGCAAAACCCAAAGAAATCCAAAGTGCAGCAACAGCAACGAAACCTGTCCATCAGCCTGCGTGTAAGAGGCCAAACTAATACTAACCGCTTCCTGGAGCTGAGGCTACCTCATACCAGAAGGGTGAACAGGGTTACCTAGGGCCAGCCTCAAGTCTGGGCTCTTCAATTCATGGGGTGGGTCAGACAAGCTCATAGCCATGGGTGGCTTTGGTGGAATCTACTCTGTGTCTGAAACTGAGCAGAAAGGGACCTGTGAGCTGTTTCAGAGCTTGGGAACCACGGGACTTTGGAGCAGGGGGCATCTCGGCATCACCATGAGGAAAGGAGCCCATGAGTGGATGCCTACCGAAGATAGTTCAGAGGGAGGTCTAATGTTTTCCTTTACTCCAGGAAGCTATGACCTGAAACCATCAAATGTCCCAGAATTGCATACATTGAAGCACCACCACAAGTGGCTGAGGCCACAAAAACGCAGAGGCCCCTTGCAACCACTCATCCCCATGGACCCTGCTATAAGCCCTTTGCTGTAGTCTGTCTCTCAGGAACGCCAGCTGCTTGGCCGAGGCCCAGAGAACAGCCTCTCAGACCCTCTGGCCCACCAGCTGAGAGAACCACACAGGCTGGGAAGAAAGGGGTGAGGGGCACCCTCTTTCTTCCTACCCAAGGCCTTCCTCCAAACTCCTCCTGAGACAAGTGGGGTAGCAGCTTTATGGGTCAGGTATGGTCCCTTGAAGCACCCCAGTGTATCCCACACTACCCAGTGTTCTGTTACCTGGGCTGAATGGGAGGTGATGTGGGGGAGCTTGTCAACGAATTATAACCCCGCTGTCCCCATACCCCTTAAGGAGGCAGCTACTGGCTTTTCCTGAAGAGAGAACAGGCCCTGGCATGAAGCACCTGCTTCTTTAAGGAAGTGCCCTCTGCACACAAAAAACACAGACTTCATGGGAAGAGCAGCAAATACCAGCTCTCCTTGGACTGGACTGACCCCTCTCGGCCTGCGTCGTGAAGAGCCCTCCAACCTCACTACCTGTGACCAGCTGGCTGCCCTCATCACCCTTTACGAGGAGAGCTTGATTATCGGGTCTGTCTCCATTAAAGAACCTACTATGTGCAAAGCACTCAGTGCCTGTGTCTTGCTTGAGATCAAGGACAACAAATAATCCTGTTTTGTTTCCAGCTCTTTTGGAACTAGCTTTCCCTACCTCACCTCCTTAAAGAGATAATCGGAGCAGCTGCTTCACAGAGCGAGCAACACGCCAGGAATTTTATAAATAAAGTAGCTTAAATAAATACATTAATTCGGCGGGACGAGGGCCGCGTTTTCTGAAAGAAGATCATGAAGTTGAGAGAGACTCAGAGTCATCCAGAGACCACATGGCAAAGGACAGCAGACAGGAAGCCCAGCCTCCACTGTTGGTCTGCAGGCAGACATGGTGAGAACACAGGGCTGTGGACCTGGGTTCCAAATCACGTTTCTCTCCTTGCTACTTGGCGGACACCTTAAGCAAGGTTTCTCATCTCTCTCAGGAAGTTTCCCCGTGGGTAAGAGGGGCCATTTGAGAGACCTCTCACGCAGGCCCTTCCTCGCCTGAGCAGTGTGTGCCGGCATAAAATGCCACAGGTTACTTTTCCCTTGCCTTCTAGAAAAACCACCCAACGGTGAGGATAAGCAGCCGCTCTTGAATGTCAGTTATTCCTCGAACAAGATCAGGGGATGTGAGACTATTCTAGAAACACTGGCAACTGGGGTCAATTTAGTCTTCTTTTTCTTTTTTTAATGGTGCAAGCAGCTATGAGATCAGACTGAAAGGGACACCGTGTCCTTCACCGGCTTGCCAAGTTCTGCCACACTTTCTTGAAATTCTCACCTTTTACCAGGCCTGTTGGTACAGGCTTATAATACCAGACAGCCTCTTGGGAGGCTGAGGCACGGTGATTGGAAGTCTAGAGCCAGCCCAGACAACTCAGTGAGACCCCGTCTCAAAGTTTAAAAAAGTAAAGGCACGGGTGGGGGGCTGGGGAGATGGAGATCAGCGGCAGAGCATAGGCCTGTCCTGCATGAAGCCAGCACATGGAAGCCATGTCTATGTCCTACAGGGTGGCAAGACAAGGCCAGGCGAGGGGTCAGGAGCGAGATCTCAGCAGACTGAGAATGACAGAGATCACAGGTGAGCTCTCGGGCTATGCCACACAGACGGCGAGGTGTCACAATGACGGGGTTTCATGAACCAATCGGCCAACAACGGGGACATGACTTCCTCTGGCCCAGAAAGAGCCACCCAGCCTGGCACTTACCAGACACAGCAGGCAATGAACACATTTCCTCAGTGATTTGACCAAGTGAAAACATGGGAATAAATAAATGCTAAACAAATATTTGGGGTTTTTTTTTCAAAACACACTGTCAGAAAATTAAAAAAACTCCTATAGTAAACTCTTTTAAAATGGAAGCAAAACACCCCCAAACTCAAATAAAATAAAAAAAAAATTTAAAGTCCCCAAGTGTCAACATCCATTTTTTAAGAGATTTTATTTTGTTTTTAATTATGTGTATGACTGTGTCTGTGTATACACGAGTGCAGTGTCCACAGAGACCACGAATAGGCATCAGATTCCCTGAAGCTGGAGGTACGGGAGGTTGTAGCTTGTCCTGTGTGTGCTGGGAATCAAACTCTTGTCCTGTTCAAGAGCTGCAAGGGTTCTCAACCAGTGATCCTGCCCTCCAGCCCCGGCTCATCCCTTTGTATCCCTGTGATGAAACGTCACCCAGCCATAGAACAGAATTCACTACTCAACACACAAAACATGGCCAGATCTAAAAGTATGCCAGGTGGAAGAAACTGGACAAAAAGAGAATGTGTCACATGACTCAGCCGCTACAAAGTTTCAGGAGATGCAAGCTAGACACAGTGACAGGGCACGGGCCACCTGGCAGGCAGTACGGCAACGGAAGGGCGGCACTACCAAAGGCGGAAGGCTACTGCCAGCAGTTCGGTGTCTTGATTGTTGCGATGGCTTCAGGTGTGTACACGAACATGAAAATCACCACACTGTGCGTTTTAAATGTGCGCCGTTGGCTGCATGTCAATCACACCTCAATCTAGGCATCTAAAAGAAAGACTCCCCAAAATTCTGTTGGGGGCCAATGAGAAGCCACATTTTAAAAGGCACAGAACAATCAACGGATTAAGCCACAAGTGCCCCCACCCTTTGCTCACTGCATGGCCAACTCCACAAAGAGCCAGAATTGACCCTCTAGTGATCTGGAGGGAAAGGCATATCCAAGAATAGTGCTGGGGGTCTGAGGATTTCTCGGAGGGATGATCAGGGGCCGGATACTGTGCTGTCCCTCAAAATGAGATGTCCCCTACCAACCCACAGAGCTTCTTCCATGGACGCCACAAGCCCTGCTGCACAAGATCTTCGGTTGTTTGAAGGCTGTGCTTTCGAAACCACATGGAACAAGAGTTATTTGGTGCGGCAGATTTTAAACGTCATAAGAAGCCACGAGCTTCTGCAGTCACTCTGGCCACTGACACCTCGAGCCTGGTCTCTCACTCGAAGCCAACTAGACAGTGCTCTCCTGTCCATCAAGAAGCCAGGGTCAGCAGCTACAGAGTTCAAATAACTCCCAGTAGCTGCTGGAAGTCTGTCAAAAATAAAACCCGAGGCCTTGGGGAGAGGGTTCGGTAGAGGAAGTGCTTCCCATCCAAGCAGGAGGACCTGAGTTCAATCCCTAGAGCCCTGTTTAAAACAGCAAAACCAAGCAACCAAACAAAAAGGCCCAATAATGAGTCACACTTGGCATAGAAGCACCAGGGAGACAGGCCCCATGTCCAGGAGTAGTTGGCCAATATAAAAAGGACTCCATGGTTGTTCTGTGTGTATGTGCGCGCAGGCATGCCATGCATTTAGTCTGTTTTGATCTTCAGTTTTTGTGTTTTAGGGAAATTTGCATTTTTTTTAAGAGAGAGGTTGAGGTGGGGATCTGGGAGGAGTTGGGGGAGAAGAATTTATTCAAAACATTATATGAAAAAAATTAATATAAAAGTAATTAAAAAATAAAAACCACAACCACACAAAGTATAGCCCACCCCATGCAGTGCTGAATGTTGTTCACTTCTCTTCCTCTGCTTCTGACATAACCTCCATGACTTGCAGGGAAGATGTGCCTGGCAGGTTCCCTCTGCTTCATTCCAGCCCTTTCCTGATCAGAAGACAATGCCTACCCTGGGGTTTCTGCTTCCTTGCCTGGGCTCCCAAGGGCCTTTGAGGGTTGGAGACCTGGTGGGTCCATGTTATCCCCTCACCCGACCTCCTGAGTCTCTTCCTGCTGCCTCCATCCTAGCTACACCCAGAAAGAAACACAGAATCTTTGAGCCTGCCAGCACGAACAAGACAGGACTCCCCCTAAAGCACCAGGCAGGAAGCCGGAGGAACAGAAGGGCTTTGAATACAGCCCATCCAATAAATATTTATTGTACAAATGGCTGACAGGCCAAAGCCAAGCCAGAATGGCCTTTCTCTCCCTCGCCTCACCGCCCCACTAGTGGTCAATCCTGGAGACTTCCGGACGCGTCCCACTGCCGGAAAGGGACACACAGAAAAGACAGCTATCCATTAATTGGTCTGGGCCGGAGGTCAAAAATAGGCAGCAGCCCACAGATGTTTTGTTTGGCCTGTGAGTGTTTTTTTATTTAAAAATTTTAAATTATTTGCCAACTTTTAAAAGCTGGAAGATTTCATACGTAAACCTGGGCTTTGGTCTCAGAAAATGGAGATCTGGTGAGATCCTGCACCCGCTGGCTGACACCCAGTTGCCAGTGCTCCCTACTGGACTTACGATGAACCTCAAGTCACATACCCACTTCTGACAGGGGGCCCCCACTTCCCACCTTCTGCTCATCCTGTAAGCACCGTGGTTTATAGCACTTGCTGGGTTCCAAACAGGGAGTCCCCACTCCATATGAACGAAATGGAACCCAAAGAACTGGTAAGGCAGCTGAACACACCAGCTGGTTCACAGCCGTAGGAGTCACTCTTCTCTTCCTGTCCTGTGTAACCATCAGTACTACCCTCTTCTCTCCTGTCACTGTTCATCTTGACTGGCAGCTTCACTGGACTTTTAGAACTGCTCAGTAGGCCACTCTGGAATAACTGTAAAGTACATTCCTAGAGAACTTTAACCCAAGAGTGAGCCCCGCCCTGAAAGTGGGTGGTAACCTCTGAGGGCCTGGGGTCCCCAGGTGAACCAAAAGAAAGTGAATGCAATAAGCCTCCCCTCTCTCCCCCATCTTCCCGACTTGATGCAGCACGGCCAGCCACCTCATGCTCTCATACTTCCGCCCCCACAATTCCTGCCATCCTCAGATAAACCCTTCCTTAACTTGCTCTTGTCGTACAGATTGTCACGGGGGGGGGGGTACCAAAGAATGGGGCTGTCACTGTGACAAACCTGACCGTGTGGTCTGTGAGGCGAATGTGCAAAAGTAGGGAGACGAACGCTAGAAAAGCCCTAAAACACTTTGAACAGAGCAGCATAAGGGGCCATTCTGATGGGAGCTCAAGAGAGCAGAAGGCCAATAAAAATGTAAAAAAAAAAAAAAAAAGCTCCTGGGCTTCAAAAGGGAGCAAGGACCTAGGGAACTGGACTAGAGACTATTCATATGGATTTGAAGAAACCTGCTGTGTTTCATCCATGGCCCACTCACTCAAATGAAGCTGAATTCAAAAACAACCGGCTAAGTTGTCTGTCTGCTGGAGGAAATTTCAAGATAGTATAACATCCAGGCTGTGCTGTGGCTACTGTCCGCAGCCCTTTCTCACACTTAGGGTGAGTAAAAAAACCAAAACAGTGTGAAAGAGTTTGGTGAGGAAAGGAACAGAAGCAAACTTAACACTGCGTCCAAGGTGGACACAGCGAGAGAGGCGGAACTCTTAAAAAGGCTGGCACTGTTTATTAGAGAACCCTCAGTAATGGGAAAATGGGAAAGCCACCCCCAGGACCAGTCCCCAACTATCACAGTTTCTGCTTATGACAATGCAAATGTATTTGAAGGGAGAGACCATGGGCTGAGAATGTTGCTGAACTCTGCATCCTACAAGATTCTTCACAAAGGTCACTGCTATCCAAGCAGGGCTGGCTCCATCTTGAGCTGGCAGCAGAACTTAGTGTCATCCCACTATGGTGTCATAAATGCATGTACTGGAGTTTCAGAAAGCCACTGAAACCAGGCAATACTTGGCAGGGTCAGATTCCTTGAGAGGTGTGACGGGAAGGCCTCAGTTTCAGTGGAGACCCCAGGATACTAAAGATGCCTAGACTGTGGGACGTAGCTGAGGAAAGCTGCAGTCTTCACAGAGAAAGGCAGCCTAAAAAAGTCTGTGTTTGCTTTGGTGAAATAACTACAGGAGTGTGGTTGCCCACATCCAGAGGCAGAGCCCAGATGATTCCATCATGAGCCCCACATGCCGAACATGGAACTACAAAATTCCTTGTCCTGCCCCCATTCCTCCCTTGAAGGGCCACTGTGTATTGCAAATATATAACTTTTTATTATTTTATAGGGGCTCACAGTTAAGAGTTTGGACTTTGAACTTGTGAATGTTAGAACTGTTAAAATTTGGGAGACTTTCAGAAATAAGCAAAACACACCTTGCATTCTAGGAGGAACATTAGACTTTAGGGGCCAAGGTAGAAGGTTATGATTTAAAAGTGATATATTTAGGTATGAAGTTGACAAAACTGTGTATTTGCGACGGTTAAACTTGTCAACAGAAGTATGTTTAGAATTATATATAAGACACATCTTTGATCATGCCTATGAGGGTATATCCATAGAGAGAGGGCTGAGACTGGAAAGCCCATCTTGAATGTAGGCAGCACTACCCCTATGGGCTAGCGTCTTGGACTGAATAAAAAGGAGAACGTGAGCTGGGCACCAGCATCCATCACTTTGCTTCACAACTACAGAGGGAAGATGACCAACTGCCTCATGTTTCTGCCGCCATGCCTTCCCCAGCATGACGGACTGTATGCCCTTAAACCTTGAGCCAAAATCAACCCTTCCTTCCTTAAGATGCCTTTGTGGGGTCTTTTGTCATGGAAATGAGAACTCCCAAAAGCCCCTCTGGATAGTAAATTCCAGGGCCTGAGCTCTGCCAGGATTAGACCAGGTGGCTCATGCCAAAGACTATGTGGTCAGAATCTTCTGCAACTGTGCTGCTCTCTGGGGTTGCACAGCCTGCCAGTCTCCTGATGTCGCCTGGCAGGGTTCTCTCCAAATACCCTAGCTCTAGACAGCCATGCTGAGCCTGTGGCTGCATTGGAGACACAAGCAGGCCCATACATTTGAGATGAGTGAAGGTAAAGGGGGAGACAGAGAGAAAGCAGAGGAAAGAAAAGGGCAAGAAAAAGGAGCAGGAAACAAAGCTGTGCACATCCACACACCACACTTGCTCAGAGGGACATGGTGACACAGGTCACCAATCTGTCCCCGCGGCCTCCCTCGCTCCTGCCCTCTTCTATCAAACAGCTGTCACTTAGGGAGCAGTTTCTACCCACACCTACCTCATGCCTGGTGAGTCAGGGTTAAGGGAAAAAAACAAATGATCCCAACACTTTGGATTTGTTATCATGTCCAAGGCCTCAGCTGCAGGTGAACTCAGCTTCAGAGGGAATGCTTGAGAAGGTTCATGGAAGGACACAAATAACAGGAAGGGCCTCTCCTACGGAATGTAAATTCTAGCTGCCACCTAGCTCCAGGGCCCTCTATTCTGGCCTGGGCCAATAAGGACTCCTGTGGTTAACACTGAATCCCTGAAGGCTTAAGGACTAGGGAGAGATGATTTCAAGAGGTAGCACAGTAAGGAAACACTCTGCTGCCCTCGGTGAAAGTCCTGGTAAAAGCCAAGCGGGGCAGGTAAACCACCTTTGCTGTCCTGGCACTTTATCGGAACGGCTGACGTCACTGGAGTGCACAGTGCATCTGCTGCTTATTTCTTCCCCAGATGTGATGGAAAGACATCCAGTTCTTAGCATCTTTAAGGTTCAAGTGACCTTAAACCCCTAGCCTTCTTCTTTTCCAAGATGAGAGCATCTCAGTCAGAATGAGTGTCCAGGTCTCCTTGGGTACCCCAAGACTGCTTTACTGGGCAGCAGAGACTTCACGCAAGTCATGCTCTATGCTAACTGTTTTTTCAACCCAGGGCTTCTAAAGATTATTTTGTAACATGCAGGGGATCTTTTTGAGGTGGGATGGGAGGGCTGTAGTTATTTCAACACTACCAAATTCCACAAAAATGTCAAGACAAAACACTGAAAAGCTAATACTGAGGCCTGATAGATGACAGCCACCAAGCCTGGGGACCTGGGTTCAGTTCCTGAAGGAGAGAAGAGACTCCCCACTAAATATTCTCTGACCTCCACCAGCGCATTTTAGCATCCATGTGCAACACACACAAAGAAAAAAATGCAAAACCAACAACAACTAATATTTCACACCTTCCCGGATGAAGTCAACTAACTGCCTTGGACTGAGACCCTCACGCCGGTACTTCCCACCCTTTGAAGGAGGGGAGTTTAAAATTTCAGCTTGGTTGTCTCTGGCTGCTGTTCTGTATGCAGATCCCAGCACTGATGCATGAGACATGACCTGTGTGTGCACGTATCCATCTGAAAATATGACGCATGTGCATGTGCACTGAAAACAGTCCTGGGTCATGCGAGGGTGAAAGAAAGGGGAAAAACAAAAGGCGAACAGAACGCCTGGCCCTGAGGAGTGGGGCTGCAGCTGCTGAGCAGGAAGGCTCCTTCAGAGGAGACAGATGAGTTCAGTTCCCCTGGGCACAGCCACCCCAGGGAAGCCCTCAGCAGCAGGGAGGATTCCCCTGAGGACCCTCCCTGCCATGTTGTTAACTAATCTGCATTACCAGAAGGCTTAGCTCTAATGTCCTGCGAAGGAGCAGGGTCCCAGGGGCCAGCAGTATGTATCAAGTCAGGAATAAGGCTTCCACTGCCCACGTATGAGGTTTCCTCCAGGAATAAGGTTTCCTGGCTTCCAAGAGTCTGCACCCCACCCACAGAAAGATAAAGCTGGAAATTTTTTAATAGCCCTCTGACCAGCAACTCTGAGGACAGATGGGTAAACAAACCCCAAAAGATGTTGTGTACCTGTGAGGGGTTTCTGACTCCCCATCCGCCACAGTTCTTCCTGTGAGAGCCTGGAGCTGCCCTTCTGGAATTCAGCCCCTGGGTGTTTGTACATCTAAAGGGAGGGATTGCCATTAAGAGGCAGCATAGCACTCTCTAGAACCACACTGGACCCTAACAACCTCTGTATTTCCTCTGCTGCGTCAGGGAAGCCCTGGGCACACAATCTGGCAAGTTCTCTACACTCCAAGAAGAAGCAAGACAAATGGGCCGGATGGTTCAGGCCATGAAGGTCTGAAGGCTGAGGCAGAAGGATCACTAAGTCAAGTGTCACTTGAGCTAGAGAGCACCTTCAAGACAAGCCTAGGCAAAACTGTCTTTAAAAGTGGAAAGACGGGTAGGGATTAGCTCAGTGGTAGAGTGCTTGCCTAGTATGGGTGAGCTCCTAGGTTCAATCCTCAGTAATAAACATACACAAACACACACACACACACACACACACACACGTGTGCACGTGCACAAGCATGGACATGATTGATAATCTGGTTCCATCCTGGCCTCTTGAACATTCTGACCATATTACCCGGGGGGTAAAAAAATCAGATGAGAGAAATTAACAACCTCAAACAAGACTGGTAATGGCTAAAATTACACTTCTTAAACATTTGTTGAAAATAAAAAACAGACTGAAGTAGCAGATTTCTTGGCAACATCAAAAACTGAAAAAATGACCAGAGAAAAAATAAATTCCACAAGGGGGAAAAAAAACCTCAACATAAAAATAAAACAGCAGTCACAGAGAGCTACCGCCTGATAGGGACAAAAGGAGCCAAGTCACACAGAGATGGGCACACGAGATGTTACCAAGGACAACAGGATTCCCGTTAAAGAAAATCTCACCCTCCACGCAAAACCCTCTCTTCCTCTAGAGTCCACCATTTGTTCCTCGGGAGGAGGGCTGCCCAATCCCATCTCCATGTTCCTAGCACAGCCCAAAGATGACATGTCCTTACCCTACAGGACACAGGCAGTCTCTGAAGGGCGGGCAACCAGCCAGCACCCCTCCCCACCCTACACACCCCACCACACACACCCCAGCTTGGGTCCTTGTTCACAGAGAAGGTCTTACTGCCTACTACCCACGTGGCACATATGTGGCACAGCACAGTCGGCTCTCCGCAGGGAGAGCACAGCATCAACTTAAAGTCATTACCACTGTGGGATGGTTTTCCGTTGTTTTTTTCTTTTGAGATAACGCCTCACTGTGTAGCCCTGGCTGGCTTAGAACTTGTTGGGCAGACCAGGCTGACCTCAGTCTCAGGGATCTGCCTACCTCTGCTTCCTAAGAGTGGGGATCCAAGTCATGGGCTATCCTGTCTAGGGCCGGTGGTTCTCAACAGGAGCCTATAAACCCAGCTCTTCCTAATACCTGGCTCACGGTCTTTGAAAGCAAGTATACATGTGGAGACCTGCATCGCCTACTCCCCACACGGTACTTAGTACTACAGGGACTGAGCTACAGTCAAGTTCATCAAGGAAAGAAAAACCTTCAAAACCTTAGCATGGCTGGGAACCAAGGCCACGCTAAAGTTTTGAAGGCATTTACCAGGAAGCAATAAAGACTTGTAAACTCTCAACACCGGTCAGCTCACACTCACACTCCAGGGCGACAGGGCACAGCCATTCAGGGGACAGGGCTGCCAAGGCCTTTGCTGCTGCCTTCTAGTAAATGACTCTATGACAACAAAGGCTTAGGATATCAGAGACCAGGGGACAGCAGGGACCACTAAATCCCAAACAGAGACAGAGTCTCAGCTAATGAACCCAAGGCCAGTTTCCTTCAGAGCAGCAACAGGAGGCTATACCTCAGGAAGGGAGAGGCAGCCTGGGGGATAACCAGTCTGCTTAAAGAAGCTGAGACCTCGGTGGGCAGCAGATGTGGAAGGCGGCAATGTGACGAATCATTCCGTCACCCGCACTCACAAGAGGGGCACCATTTTACACATAAAACCTAGGGCTAACCATACCAGTCACATACAGGCCAACACACAGTGGGGCAGTTTGTGGACAGTGGACCGGTGACAGCTGGAGACCCCGGTCTCGGAATCCCTGGGCTCCAGCCCCAGCGCTGACCTTGTTGGCTGTGTGACTCAAACCACGCTGCGCACCATCCCTGAATCTTTCTGTTGCCGCATCCAGAAGATCAGAATATTGGGCTGGGAGTGGGGAGCAGGTTAGACTTTGAAGTGCTTGCTATGCAACCACGAGACCCGAGTTTGATCTCCAGCGCCTGCTTTAAAAAAGACAAAAGCAGGTGCAGTGTGTGTCCACCTATGGTCCCAGCAATGGAAGGAGACAGCTGGATCCTTAGGACTCCCTGGCCTGCCATCCTAACTGAGAATTGACTCAAAATACAAGGTCGGGAGCTAGAGAGATGACTCGGTGGTTAAGAGCACCTGTTGATGTGCAGATAACCCACGTTTAGTTCCCAGCACCCACACGGTGACCCACAGCTGTCTGGAAGACCAGTGCTAAAGCTCAGATGCCCTCTCCTGGGCTCCAAAGGCACAGGCGCTCACACAGAACATAAATGTACATGTAGGAAAAGCATTCACGTACACAAAATAAATAAGTAAATCTTTAAAAAAGAGAGAGA
>NC_022012.1:76054439-76055817 GCF_000317375.1 Microtus ochrogaster | reverse complement strand
TACCTCCTCACACAAACACGCACATACACACGTGTACCTCCTCACACAAACACGCACATACACGCAACATAAAAAGAAGAAAATGGGAAGGCCTCACAGAGCACTGTGAGGTCCCTGCCGGTTTTCCGAGCATTGTTAGCAGAGTGCTGTCTTCTAGAGAGTGCCTAGCCTGTCTCGTACGTACCCCTAAAGCCACAGGCTAGGGGGAACCAATGCCGCTCCTGTGCCCCCTCCCATCTGTTTCTGTTAAGAGTTTGGCGTGTGCATTCCCTCAAAAGTCCTCCCAGCCCTTTTCTAATTTGTAGTTAATTACAAGGAACCATACTGACATTCATTTTTTTTGGGTTCACAAATGGAAAACACTAATGACTTTGTAAATTAATTTCAGATTTCCCCCATCATTTCTAGCAATAAAATCATATTCTGTTTTCCCTCTCATTGTTTTCAGAGGCAAATAGAAACATAGCCCACCCCTAAAAAAATACGTTAAAAAATTCCAATTAAGCTTTTCTGGAAAACCAACAATATCTTATTGACATCTGGAGCAAACTTACATCACCGTGAGGAACATCACAGCTGTAAGCTGGGAACCGCCCAAATAGACCAAGTGGGATGTGGTTTTCCTCTGGCAAGAGCAGAGAAACATCTAGAAGAAGGGCTTTTCCGATTTTCACGGAAGCTCGGTCAATACTCCCATAAAGAAAGCTTATCGCAGACAGCTTCCACACTGGCTAGTCCCCAGACCGCTGGTGGGGCTGTGGCATCCAGCCCTGGTTATCAAATGGATGGGCTGAAGGTGAGCGGGACAGTGATTTAGGTGAAAGCAAGAGCGAGCAGAAGGGCAAGGAAGGGCTGCAGCGCGCTGCCAGGGAGAAGAGAGCCGCCCCAGCAGACAGCACAGGACGTCCCAGAGAGGAGAAGCTTTGTAAAGCGCGCTGGGTCAAGGGTGGAGGAAGTACACACAGGGAGGCAGGCTCTGTTCAGCCCCAGAAAGAGTGTACTAGAACAAAGAGAAATCACTGCAGGTTGCCAGGAGTGCTGAATAGGGGTCCTGGCAGCTTACAAAGAGCTGGTCTTTCCTGTGAGCCACGCTTCCAGGTCACTCAGAAGGTTAAGTACAGATCCACAAGGGCAACAGCTCAAACCCTATGTGTGTGTGTCCTCTTCCTGGATACAGGCACAGGAGCAATGCTAGCCATACAGCTAACAGGTAACCACAGGCCCAGTCAAGGAGTTTCCCACAGTACCCTCTGCTCCTAACCCTTATAGCCTGTACCAGAAGAGAGCGAGGAGCAGGTATTCCAGTGCCCTGCAGGGCCCTGGCAACAAACACTAGCTGGGACGTAACTTGGTGGGAGAGTGCTTGCCTGGCGGGGGA
>NC_022012.1:76050861-76053914 GCF_000317375.1 Microtus ochrogaster | reverse complement strand
GAGGGAGAGAGACGGGAGGAGGGAGAGAGACGGGAGGAGGGAGAGAGACGGGAGGAGGGAGAGAGACGGGAGGAGGGAGAGAGACGGGAGGAGGGAGAGAGACGGGAGGAGGGCACTCCACTGCTATTAGCTGCTCTGCCTTCAGTTTTGTCCGTGAGAAGGGTCTGAGGGTCTGAGAAAGGGTGAGGACACTCTACAGTGTGTATGGGTTAAGTTTTCATCTAAGCAGAAGTAAAATGGTGAACTATCCACAAAGACGCTGGCGAGGGCTGTGGGGACAGAGTCATTCGCCTGGGGAGTGTTTAATTCTCAACATCCACTTCCTGTTCCCAGCAAGGAACGCTGCTCCTGCTCCATATAGGAAGGTAAGGTAAGCCTCGCCATCTCCACAACCCTCTCACAGATCCAAAGAAAGGCTCGCTCAGCTAAGACGTCTTCCTGCCAGGCAGTTTCTGTCTCTAAGTGCAGGGCCATTCGTGGGCATCTGTCTGAGAAAGGTTCTCTGCCAGTTAGCGTAGGCAGTTAGTTCCATGAAAGATGACTATTCAAGGTCCTCCAATAGCTGGGGGGGGGGGGCTACAGCCTGAGCCTGCTCTGTAGGCAAGGGGAGAGAAAAGAAATGCCTTAAGGGTGTGTGAGGGGAGGGGGTTCTCACCCCATCTCTGTCCCATTAATGCAAAGGTCTTAGGCAGGAAGGCCCTGAGAAAAACATGCAGGCTGGCTCCTGAAGAGGAGGTGGCTCAGCCACCCCTGCCCCATTTCACACATGGCAAAACTGAGAGCCAGACCTCTGTGGTCCAGGACACTGTGTCAGGACCGGTATTCAACCCATGGCAGGTGTAGCTGGGGTACAACAACTTAGTCCAGGCTCTGGAGGGGCAGCCAGTGAGTTGTACAGTCTTCAGAAAGTCACACATCCCTGAGCACCGGTCAGTCCCCCCACCACAAACACACTCACACACACACACTCACACACACACACACACACCTCACATTCAAGAGGACTGGGAGGAACCCCTCAACTTGTCTCTGGCCCCACATCCAGACTAATTGTTGTGATGCTTCTTAAAAACCAAGCAGGCGCAGCGAAAAGCCCAGAAGCCTGAGAATGTAGCTCAATGCCCAGACTTCCTGTTGGCTGATAGCTGTGCAGAGAGAGAGAGAGAGAGAGAGAGAGAGAGAGAGAGAGAGAGAGAGAGAGAGAAGGACACGTGAGTCAAGGTGCTTAGTCCCGAATCCCCGCCTCTTCCCATCAGTGGCCATCAGTCCAGCAAGGGTTGGCCACTCTAAGCTTCAGCTTCCCGCACGGTATTAATGGAGTCGCTGTGGGCCGCTGGGAGGCGGAAACACACAGGGACAATATCTGCGCAGGACACGTTAACAGGCTGATATTCCTGCCCAAAGCACACAGTCATTAAATTCTTGCTGAGTGAGTGGACGGTTGAGTGACCGTGCAAATACACGCGTTCAAGGGCTTGCTCAATCCCGCCTCCCACATTCTTGGAGGTTCTCCAAGCAGAAAGTCCCACCGTTCCGAGTCTCATGAAGCGCTCAACACTCTCAGGTGTCAGGGGAAATACAGCCAACCTTCCGATGTCTGCCCCTGTCTACTACACCCTCCTCACTGCTGCCTCCTGCCTCACCTGTTACCTCTAACCAGCCCAAGGCTGAAGCATCAGGAGCCTTAATCAAATGGAATGCTTTGACCTGCCCACTGACCCAGCCAGCCAACTCAGGCTTGGACCTCTGGAAACAATACTCCAAGCTGCTGGTGCCACAGGCTCTCCACCTCTTAGTCCCTAGCCTGGGAAACTGTGTGCAAATTCTCTGTGGAGGGGATATCTGCTTTGGAGTCGGGAGGTCCTGGTCCAGGTCCCAGCTCTTATGTGGCCTTCGGTGACTGCGAGGGTTAAAGGGAATCCTGGAGTTGTAGACCTCCACCCCTAGGACACAGGAGACACTCAGCAAAAGTAAGTTTCCTTTCTTCCTTCCTGGAGAAAATAAGAAGTTCCAAATTCCACCATGTTCCTTACCGGCTGTGTAACTCAAACAAGTCACAGCCTCTGGGAACTTAATCGCTACCCTCCAAATAGCAGAGGACACTAGCTGACCCCATAGATGCTATGAAGGTACTATTGCAGAGAACAGTGACTCAACCCCACCCCCACCACCAGTCACATGTGGCTACTGAGCCTCAGTTTCTTTGGCTGAGGCCAAAATACTTAAAATGATTCTACAAATCACGATAGATAGATGGATGGATGGATGGGTGGATGGGTGGATGGGTGGATGGACGGACAGACAGACAACCCTGGTCCAGAATGCCTTTCCCCAGATAAACTGCAATGTCTCCTTGAGAGAGGACTCCGGCTGGTTCCTGTTTCACTTTCCCTCTGGCCCGAGCACACATCAAGGCACAGAGGAACCTTACAAGAAACTCCAAACACTTCAGAAATGACGAGCAGTCGTTACACACCTGGAAGAACGCTCGAGGGCTTTACGCACACCAGCCTTGCCAATCTTCCCAAAACCCCCACAAGGAAACCCTACCCCTTGGAGACTACAGATGAGGAACATGACCAGGATGGGAAGGCTGGAGCACTTGTTCTTGCAGAGGACCCAGATTTGGTTCCCAGCACCCACATGGTGGCTCACAACCATCCAGAACTCCAGTTCCAAGGGATCACATGCCTTTTTCTGACCTCCGCAGGCACCAGGCACAGACGTGGTTCGCATACATATCTACAGGTAAAATACTCATATACATAAAATCTGAAAAAGAAAGAAACCAAGGGGCTAGAGAGATGACCCAGTCAGTTAAGGGCCTGCCACACAGGGTGAGGGCCTGAGTTTGAAAGTCCCCAGCTCCCCACATCAGGGCCAGGGGCTGCACTAGGGCAGACATGGGTGGGTGCTTGTCAGCCTAGCTGAATTATATCAGTGTAGCTGAATTAATGTGAATTAATTTCAGTAAGAAAGCCTGTCTTAAACAATATGGTGGAGAGTAAGAATGGAAGATGTCTGACTTTCATTTCAACCCTCCACGAGTTCCC
>NC_022012.1:75985749-76049518 GCF_000317375.1 Microtus ochrogaster | reverse complement strand
TAGATCAGGAGCAGAAGACTGGGATCCAGACTCGGCTCTGAGTTCTGAGTCTTACCCACATGCTCTTCCGCACAGCCCATTTAACAAGCGGGCAGCCAGTGCACCATTCTCTAACTACACACATCCTAGTAAATCTTCTACCCAGAGAAAGCCAACAGCCACCCACCCCCACCAAAAGATTTCCCAGCAGGTCAGGAATAAAGACCGTAAAACAGAGTCCATGGAGAACCGTATCCACGTCCAGCTGGGCCTTGGCTAGTCCAGAACTTGTCACAGTTCCAAAGCAATGGGGAAGGCGATTTTATTTTATTGCCTTTGAACTTCCTGGCCAGCATACTGGCCAGAACCCAAAGATAGAAAACCTGTGAGGTGTGAGTAGATACACAACCAGCCAATGAGCCACGATCCAATCAACTCCAAGGCAGGCACAAAGGACACGGCTTCCAAGACTAAGACCAAGGATATCATACACAGGACAATGAGAACCTTGCATAGAAGTCACTGTCAATGGCAGGGGGAGGCTGAGACTGAGCAGCCTGCTGCCCTCTGCAGGTCGCAGCTCCGAGAAGAGTAGGAACAGGTGGCCAGTCACCTGCCTCAAGGAGAGGACCTGCCTGAGGAGGGCCAGGACTGAGGATTAAAGACATGCTTTTTTTTTTTAAAGGAGGTGTCCAGCCGGCCGACAGAGAGGGAGGAGGCAGAAAAACAAAACGCCAGTAGACGGTTCCCATTCAACCTCAGACAGGGTAAATATTTGCTCGTCCACTGTGAACTTGGCTCTGAGAGCATCCTCAGCTTGGCCGCCTGGGTTCACACTGGCATCTGGTCTTGATTTGAGGCCCAAGGCAGCCAGTGTTTAGCCCATGGCACAGAGTCCAGTCTCCTGCTTTGTCTGAGAGCTAAATGGATCCCACTGGACGGCAGTGAGAGAACGCCCACCGTAGTGACCCTGTTGCTCACACACAGGCACCAGGCCATGCTGGCAATTGGGGCCGCCCATGAGGACTGTGCTCATCTCTTCCCCAGGGAGCAGCATGGGAGGTACGTGGCCTCTAGACCACGATGGAACCACGCCACCACTGGGGCTTATCACACTCTCCACAAACTGAGGGAGACACCAACACACCAACGAACAGTTCCCGAGGGCCTACTGTGTGCCAGATATTGTCCAAAGTTCTCAATGACAGCCATGGATAAGACAGGGAAGAGACATCCTTAGGGAGTGGCCATTCGTTCAACACAGAATGGCAAATTACAGTAATCTCATGGCTGCCACAGATTGATTGCCTGGAGGGTTCAGCTCCAGGGGTGGGGCATCAGTCTCTGGTCTACTTGAATACAAGCCCTAACGGATCACTACCATTTATATTCAAGATGTATATTCCCAGACTCTGCCCGAAGCCTAAGGAGAAACAAATAAAATCAAATCCCTGCTGCAGCTGCCTGGAGGCAGAAGGTTCCAGAGCCCTGCAAGTCTGGGGTCTGGCCCAATGCCTCGGTTGTACCCCACCCCACTCAAGGAGCAACAGGAGGCAAGAATCACAGTCCACGCCTCAGCCTCTGTCAGAACACCTGGCCTAACCCACCTGACAAGATGGAACTAAGCCCCCAGAAGGCCATTCAAGGTGACCTGTGCTCACTAAAAAGTGAGTCACGTAAATTCTGACACCAGATCACCATCGAGAGCAGAGCTAGGATGGGAAAGATGAAACCCAAACAGCAGCCCAGGGACTCAGGCTGTCCATCAAAGGTTGTTTCTCAGGGACGACCGCCCCCGCACACTGGCCCTGCCAAGACAGATAACTCTTACTCAAGCAAGTTGCTTAATTCGGCCTGTGTGTGGGTTCCCATGCCATGGTCCCATCCTGTGGGAACCCAGAATGTGGGGCTCCCGCTTAAGTGAGCGGCTGGAATCAATCACCCCACGGCCGCAGCTCTTACCCACATGTTGCTCTTCTGGTCAGCGCACTTGAGCCGAGCGGTGACCTAAGCCAGCTCAGTGGGCTCTGCAGCAGCCTCTCTGTCATCCTCCTTCGGTGAGCACAAGGCTCATGTTTCAGGCCATTTGCTCCCTTGGGCATGACTCAGAGGAGTCAGTTGTCTTTAAAAAAATGCTTTTCATATTTCCAATCAAAAATAAATACCACGCACTCTGGAAGCCAGCCATCACAGATGTCTGCAGAACTATAAAAGTGAAAGGCCCGAGGAGGCTGAGAAAGCAGTGGGTCACGCTCCCCTGTGCTGACGGCCTTCGCCTACAATGGGCTGGAAGAGCGAGCCTGAAGCCCAGGTCCCAGGCTAGTGCCTGGTGTGACCAGTGACAATAAAGGCCAGGGCACACGCCTTTACTAGCACCAGAGTTAGGAAAACAAGGGCCCTTTAGGCTTGTCCCCATGAGAAGACATTGTAGATCTAGGTAGACACCAGAAATGCCAGCTCCCAGAAGACCCCTGCATTCGCACTGACAGCAACAAGCCTCAGCCAAAGTATACAGATGGCACAGGAGCTTCCAGGCTGAGGGTCATGATACACACAAGTACACACAAGTGAGTGTTGGGGGAGGGGGTGAGGTCTAACGACAGGGCCTGGATCTGCACTGTGCACAGAGGTGTTACCAGTTATCCACCCACAGCTGCTCACCAAGTTTACTTCTGATGACTCTGCCTCCCTTCACTCCGCCTCTGTGCCCTCCGGCTTCCCTGGTGGGTGCCCACAAGAGCCCATTGTGGTGACACAGTCATGGTGACACACGATCTGGGAAAGGCTTGGCTAGGTGACTGAGGCTGAGTTACAGCCTCACATCTAAGCTGCCTGCATTCTCCGCTATACCGACAGGCTAGGAGTGACGTGGGAGCTAGGCACATAAAAGCGATGGACTCCAGCTTCTCGGGTTACAGTGAGCAAACTAATCAGAGATTACATCATACTCAGGAGAAAATGGTATAGCCGAGAGATGTATAAACACGGGGTTTTTGACTCTGTCAGCAGAGTGTAGAGTCATTTGTAGGCAATGGTTGCTCTCCGTCTACCTCAGTGAAAAAGCTTGTGGCTTCATTTGTGCTCCGGCTACTTGATGGTCAGTGGAAGCCAGCACCCCTGTTTCCAAAACTCACACAATGAGGCTCCAGATCATTAGGGAACACTCTCTACCATAATAAAAAATATAACAAATATGAAAATGGGTAATAGCCACGGGCTATCATTCTCAAGTTTTGTGTGCTGTGTAGGATTATACTACTCTGCTTTTATCCTACTGGAGAGTAGGGTTTTTTCATGCCCACATCACCTGATATGTGAGTGCAAGATGGTATACTATGACAGCCATGACATCACTGCTCAGTGCTAGGAATTTCTTCAGCTCCATTATAATCTTCGGGGACGGCTGTCACACATACAGCCTGCTGTTGACCAAACATCATGATGTAGCACTTTTCAGTGACCACCTCACGGTCTGACTTGTCCCTCAACTCCTTGCTAGTCAGTGAGCACCAATCACCCTGATTCCGAGTCTTCCAAAATGAAGTTTCTGAATCTTAAAGACCAGGCCCGGGTTCCTACATTTGTCCAAGTCAGGGTCATCTGGCTACCAGCCTCCCTGGCTGTCCTTGACTGACTCTTTCCCAGGCTCGTCAAATGCCCTCACTTGGGGGCACCAAGCAGTGAGGTTTTCAAGGCCACATGGAAACCAGAACTGTACACAGCAATTTCCACTCCAGCATTCTCAGACAAGGCTCTGAGGCTCCATGGGGCTTGCTGGCTGAGCAGCCTAGCCTACCCCGAGAGTGTGACTGGGTAGAGAGAAAGGTATCTCACTATCCCAGCGACAACTAGGCCCTTTCTTTTCTGAATTCACTGTGAAAATATTTCTAGAATATACTCGTCTAAATTTTTCTCAATAAGTTCATTTTTTTCTGAAGGTAATAGATTCTTAGATTCTCTCTCTCTCTCCCTCCCTCCATTTTTGCCTGTATATGTGAGCATGTGTATGTGCACACACGTGCACATGGTGTGTATGTTCCTATTTGTGCATAGGTGTATATTAGCACGTATGTGCACGTGAGTACGGAGGCCAGAGGCCAACTTCAAGTGTTGTTTCTCAGGAGCCAACCACCTTGTCTTTTAAACAGGGTTTCTGGGGCTGGAGGGATGGCTCAGTAATTATGAGCAATGGTTGCTTTTCCAGAAGACTCAGGTTCAATTCTCAGTAGCCACTTGATGACTCACTACTGTCCACAACTCCAGTTCCAGGGGATCCGATGCCCCTTCTGGCTTTGTGGGCACCAGCCATGCACACAGGGGGTAGACTTACAAATATAAAACACCCATACATATAATTTAAAAATAATCCTTACAAAATAAAACAGGACAGGATGTTTTTTAGTGGCCTGGAGCTTGCTTAATAGACTAGACTGGCTAGTGGGAGCCCAGGAATCCACCTGACTCTGCCCCCCAGCACTGAGATTACTGAGATTACAAGTGTCCGCCCAGCTTCCGTATTCCCATTATGGAGTAGAGCAATTATTCTAAACCTTCCTAATGTTGTGACCCTTTAAATAGTTCCTCATGTTGTGATGACCCCCAAACATAAAATTATTTTCGTTGCTACCTTATAACTACAATTTTGCTACTGCTATGAATCACAGTATAAATATCTGATACGGAGAATATCTGATATGCGACCCCTGTGAAAGGGTCGTTTGACCCCCAAAGTGGTTGAGTCCATGCATGGTTAAGAACCACTGGAATAGAGGCTCTAGAGGCTGATACGAACACACAGGCGCTTTGGGAAGATCCTGAGAGCTGTTGGAGGCACCTTCCTTTGTGGCAACTGGGGAGCCGAGAGCTGGGGAGCCGACAGCCTTGTGTGTCCTTCTTTCACTGATGTTCTTAGCAGCAGATAAGAGCCTCTACCAGACCTCACTCTGGAGACTGAACTCAGGTCCTCACCCCTGTGCAGGAAGAGCCTTACCAGCAAAGCAATCCTCCTGCAGGGGATAATAGATTAGTTTATCCCCCCCCCCCCGAGATTATCAATCCTCTGTTCCTTGAGCCCAGGATGAAGGGAATATTTTCACTGCAAGCTTCGAGTCACCCGGCACCCTGGACAGCCACTGGCCTCGTCTTCTGTCACAGGACACAATCTCTAAGCAAAGCAGACAAGAGCCTAGCCACCATTTCAGCTGTACCTACAGTGTACCTACAAGCTGGAAAATGGGGTGCACTCTTTCCTCTTTTTCTCTTTTTTTCCAGGCTTGTTGGACACCATGGATGCTATTTCTGTCATACTGTCTCATGAGCGGTGGGACCCTCTAAGAGTCTGCTACCCAAGAAGTCCAAGAACTACAGCAGAAACATGCCTGGCCCCATTCTTTAGGGCTCTCCAGGAAAAGCTCAACCTAACCACCCCACTTTGGGGTACAGCACTGTGCATCGGAGGTGGTGCCATGAAATGACTGCTGGATGAGGGAGAGGTGACAACAGCACTGTGACCATGGTCACACAGATATCCTGCAACAAGTGCTTACAAAATGCCAGGAATTGGGCAGATCTCTGAAACACAGAGGATTTAGCCCTCCAAACCAACTCACAGGGTGTGTCATTCCAGAAAGGAAAAAAAGAGGTCTAGAAGGCCAAAGTCACCATTGGCAGTCTCGTGACCTCCTCTTCATAGAGCAGGGTCTGGACTGTGAGCTGCACAGCCCCCAAAGCTCTGTTCCCTTCCTCAGATTATGAGAGAGACCCCAGTCTGAAAGCAGCCACCCTACTGGAATCCTTGGGACCTGAGTGGACAAGACCTGCTGTCCTGTCCTGCTTCCTTCAGGAATGTTCTCATCAGCAAGAAAAAGAACTAGAGTATAGCTGCCCCTGACTGAGCATAGCCATCTCGTGCCCCTGCTCTCCTCCTCCACAGACCCTCCCATGACTTTCAGGAGCCGCCTGCCCATCTATGTCAGGACAGGGGCAGAAGACACATACTCAGAGGGAGCAGGGAACTAAAGAGTCTTCAGAGTTCAGAGGCAGGCTGGTAACTGGGGCCGGAAGTGCCCTAGGGCCCTTGCTGGCAGCCAGCCTGCATCACAGGCTGACAGGAAACAGGAGAAGACAGTACTGAAGCCGCGTGGAAATCCCCACTGGGCTCCACGCCGGGCTGTGACTCAGAGTCCTGGGCAGCCAGAGAGCTCCCCTCCCACCCCAGCCCCCCAGGCAGGGTGGAGAGGAGGCCGCAGGAAATAGGTCACTGCATCTACGCACCAAGATGCAGGGGCTTGGCATCCACCAAGCTACAGACACTGAGATGCGGGGCACAGATGAAGGGCATGAATCTGGGGATCCTTGGTCTTGTTGCGACCCCAAGATGCACCGTTCTAAAGGAAGCGCTGTGTCAGCAGCTGCAGGGACCCACCCCTCTTTTCAGGCCTGCTCTCAAGGGACAATGTAAAGGATGAGTCTGACCTCTCCTCAGATGCCAGGCAATTCCACTCCCCAGAGTAAAGCCCTCTTATCCCCTAGGCTGGGCTAGCTGGCTCCCAGATCCTTGGGGCATCTCCTAGGAGACTCTGTCCAATGACAGTTACCATCCTAATCAGGTCCTCTCCCAGGCCTCCCATTTAGTCACAATGGCTGTGTGTCACAGAGGCCACGCCTTTCGTTTCCAAAAAGGAAAAAAAAAGGGGCTCAAAAACAGAAACAAAATGTGTTATGAGACTGCATGACAAGGCAGGGGCTTGCGCCACCAGAAACTCCTCCCCATCTCCAAACTCCTCCGACACATTAAAGAGTTCCAAGTCCCTAAAGTGCCCAGCATCCCACAAGGGCTCCTGACTGAGAGTACCAATTTTTTGTTTTGCCTTTTTTATTTTTTTTCAAGACAGGGCCCCACTGTGTAGCCCTAGCTGTCCTGGAACTCGACTATGTACATCAGGCTGGTCTCAAAGTCACAGAGATCCACCTGCCTCTGCCTCCTAAGTGCCTGGGGGAAAGGCTTGTACCATCATATCTATAAAAATAAAAGTAAAAACTCAGCATTGGGCTGTCAGGATGGCTCAGTGAGTAAGGACAGCTGCCCTTATTGTCACCTAGTGGCCTCTGTGTTATCTTGAAGTCTTACCATGCTTGGTCTCCTATGATTATCAGCCTGTTACCTCTTACCTCACTTCTGACCTCCAGGAACTCTATGTGTAGCCACCCAATGCCAGATGCCCCCCCACCTTTTTAACCTCAGAGAACACCCTGGTGAATCAGAGGCAGGCCAGACCTCACCTGGCAGGAGCTCCTGAGGTACTGGGACACTGGTGAAAGGGTTGAGCCTCAAAGGCCGGCTCATGACAGCAACACTATTAGCCCAGGGAGTGGGGTGCTTATTATAACCTGGTACCCACAGATACAATGCTGAGAACAAAAACCTCTCTCTTACTGGTTTTGTTTTGAGATGGAGCATTATTGTACAGACCTACCTATGCTGGAACTTGTGACCTCTTACATGCTCTGTCTGTCTGGTCCCACACCTGACAGCCAGCTGTTTCACAGCTGTATGCCAACCCACACCAGGTGACAGATGCCTAGGAAAATGCAATCTTTCTGACCAGAGCTCTGTTTGGTGTTTTTGTGATCATGGTTGATTCCTTTTTTCCACCCAAATTTTAGTTGAGCATGACATGGGAACAGACCTGAGTCTGTTGAACCCAGTTCTCTGTATATATCCATCAATATCCATCTATAGGACATTGTTTTGTTGGCAAACATCAAACCCAGAATGGCCATTTGTTACCAAAAGGCACCTTGGAGCCTTTATCTTGCTGTGGTAAGGTGCACTAATGGTGAGATTGTCTCTATAGGAGCTCCATCATACTGTCATGACCACGCCTACTAGTATATGGGATCTCCTACTCCCTCTAGGCAGGTAGCCTGGCCCCTGGCTAACCCAACCTAAGCATGCTAAAGAATGAGTTCCAGACACTTCCTTAGGAACCCCAAGCATAAATGAACCCCCACCTGCATACAATGCTCTTTCAGAGAATGTTCCATGAGTCCCAGGCTGTCCTCAAACTTGGGTACATAAGGAAGACATGAACTTCTGATCTTCCTGCCTCCACCTCCTGAGTTCTGGCATTACTGATGTGTGCCACCATGCCCAATTTTTGTGGCCTTGGGAGCTGGACCCAGGGCTTTGAGTATGCTAGGCAGTATCATCCCAGACAAAAGTATCACTAAAACAGCATCTAGCACATTGCCAGGTCTATGGATGCTGATACCAGATTTCCATAGAGAAAGTTCTCCCCCAAGGCTTGGAGAGAGCTTCCTAGCAGGAGGCAGGATGTGGGCATAGAACCTCAGTCTCTCTCCCTGGTCCACCTGCTCAAAGTCCATCAGTGATCTGGAGGCTATGCAGAGAGAATGGCACAGTGTGAGGCTTGGGGTGCTGCTTTGGGGTGTTTTATTGCTAGACCAGCAAGGTGGCTCAGTGGGTAAAAGTGCCTTCTATCAAGCCTGAGTTCCATCCCCAGGACCCACGAGGGAGAAGGGCAGGAAAAACCTATTCCTCTTTAGGCCAACCTCTGACTTCTCCACAAACACCTGCACACATTTGCACATAGAGATAAACATAATTTTTTAAAAAGGTGGGGGGCTTGTTGTTGTTTTTGTTTTAATGAAGGAGATGGGCTTACTGCTCTAGCAAAGAACAGACTTGGTTCCCAGCACCCATATCGGATGACTCATAGACTCCAGCTCCAAGGGATATGATGCCCTCTTCTGGCCTCTGTGGGTACTGAATGGATATGGTACATATACAGACACATAGGTACACATATATACATAAGTAAAAATCTTTTTTAATGAATGAGTTGAACTTTTGAGAGCTAGGATCCTGCTGGTTCTCACATCCAGCTCTTTCCGACCTTCCCAGTCTTATGTTAGGATAACTTGGGGTCACTACCACCTGAGTGAGAAGAATATCATCTTGGAAGAATATCTGGCTTGAAGTCAAAAGATCCAGATCTGTCTGCAGTTGGGCCTTTCGACTTGTGATTCTCTATAAACACTGTGCCCTCCAAAGAGACTATTATTTTCCCCTGGAACCCATCAACCAGCCCATTCATAGCCCCAGTTCTCAGAGGGTGGGCAGAGATGCATGGAGACGGATGCCCATCTGAGTGCCGGGAGGTGGAAAGCCCAAGCAGACAGAACTGGGTGTAGTCCAGAATGGCTTCCTGGAGGAAGTGAGCCTGGGGATTTCCAGGCAGCTCACAAGCTTTATCAAGATAAACAACCCTGACAAAGGCGACAAGCCGTGTGTCCTGTCACAAAGTTCGACAACCATTACATAGCGAGCTGGCTGGCTTCCTGGTGGCCGAGGAAGCTACCTGGTCCCAGCTTCCTAAACACAAGTCCGTGTCCTGCCTGCCTAACACCAAAGGTAATCATTTCCTGGGGCTGAGAATTCCTACCGCTCCTGAGAATGCTCCCCCATGTCCCGCAGCGCCTACTGGGACCAGACAGATCTGAAGGCATTCCCCAGTAGTGGGTGCTTTATTCTGAGTTCACCACAGCACTCACTGTCAAAATTTACCTGCTATGAATAATGTCCTGAAGACCCATGACCATTCCACTAGCCCGGCACCCGTTATGTCACATCACAGACATGCCCATGGCAATGCCCATGACACTCTACAAGATGCATGTGTTGGGCCATTTTTATTAACTTGATCCCAACCTAGGTATCCCTGGAAGAGGGACTCTCAACTGAGGAATCTCCTCCATCACACTGACCTAGGGCCACTTCTATAGGCATTTCCTTAACTGCTAACTAATGTAGGAAGACCAGGCCCACTATGGGCAGTGCAGTCCCTAAGCAGATGGTCCTCAGCTGTCTAAGAAAGGTAACTGAACAAGACAGGAGAACAAGCCAGTACCAAGTGTTCCTCTGCGGTCTCTGCTTCAGTTCCCACCTTGACTTCCCTTCCCTGCAATCTGTAAGGTGTAATAAACCCTTCGCCCCAGGTTGACTTAGTGTTTCATCGGTGGCAACAGAAAACCAACTAGAACAATGGGGTTTACTGTTGGGCCTACTGTAGCCAGAGTGGATGGAAAAGCCCAAGCCCTGCGACTGAGGCCACATGGCTAACCTATAACCCTTATAGAAGCGGAACACTTCGAAGTACCTTGCAAGGCCAGCTGTGGACTTGCACTCTAAGGCCACACCCTCCGTGATGCCTGTACCCCTGCTGTGGGCACAGAGCCACACACAGCCATGCTGTGCTTGCGTGGCTTCACTCCTGCTGGGCCCGGGTTGACCTGGAGGTTACTCTCGGGCCCTGTGGATCCCTGCCATGCTCAGGCCCCAGTACCTGAGGATGCTCTGGGACCCAAAGGCCTCCTGGGGTATAACTTGATTGGCAGAGAGCTTGGTCAGTGTGCACAAAGCCTTGGGTTGGTCACCAGCAGCACGGAAAACAGAATGTAATGATGCACTCCTCTAACCCCAGCACTCAGCAGGGTCAGGAGTTCAAAGGTCATCCTTGACTACATAGTGAGTTTCAGATCAGCATGGACTACATGAGAGCCTGTCTCAAAACATAAAAAAATGAAACAGAAAGACCCACCGGACTAAATGAAACAGGAAACAAGAGAGAAGGATGCTCAAGATCCTGAAGTCCTATTTTCTGGTGACTCCTCGTCCCGTGCTATGGCTCCAGCCCAGTGTCTCTCCCTCCACCAGGCTCCCTGTCTTGCTGTCACTCCGTTCCTGCAGTCTGCCATACCACTCCCAGAGACCCTCCTCCTCGCTCACCGCTGTAAGCAGCCCCCAGTACCACTCAGCGGTCAATAACAGCAAGGCCTGTGAGTGAACAGCGGATCTGATGGCTGCCACCCATCACTCTAGCAGGGAGGCTAGCCAGATGTCACCATCCCCCCAGGGAACTGTGGTTTCAAGGTCACATGTCCCTCTTTGGGCTGGGGGACATCCTTCGAGATGATGACAGAAGTGTCCTCAGGGAACAGGGACACTCATTCCTTGCTAGATTTGTGTGTCAACCAGAAGAAAACTCAAAGGTCTGCCCAGTGCTCTGAGGGCACAGAGGCCAGACAGCTTGCTTGCTCAGCACATTTCTGTAAGGAGCAAGGCTGTGTGTACCGTGTGACTTTCCTCTCGGACCTCTGTTCTGAGAACAGCACTCAGTGCTGGAGAGACACAGAGAAACCTGTGGGCGAGACGTGACTTGCGTGGGAGAATGGGTGACTTTCCTACAGTTGCGTCCTCTGAGTGACCCCGAGCTAAGGTGTCCTACGGGCATTCGTCAGGGTTCCAGGAAGCCCAGACTTGCCGTTGTTACCTCACACCCATGCTCGCTCTCAGTGAAGGACCGAGACAAGAGCACAGGCCCAGGACAGCTACCTGCATGGCCCTTGACAACAGACTCCCTGTGGGGACAGGGGTTAATGACAGCTGCTCTGCCTTTTACACAGGGCTATGGCCAGGCTCCACGGAAATGGGTGTGAGCGCGCAGTCACCGGCACTGGCTGTGGAGTTATTATGAGACTCTGCCAGCGGAACGTGTCAGGCCCCACATGGGGGCAGCTTTGGTCAACAGCCTCAAACATGGAAGAGACTCTACCTACCCATCCTAAAGTCCCCAGCAAAGACGAATTCTGGCTCCTCACAGGACACAGCTCAGTTAGTTGGCACAAAGCCCTGGGATCTGTCCCAGTAATACAAGCCAGGGCAGGGGCCATGGTGTACTCCCTGCCATCCTAGCACTTGGGAGGTAAAGGCAGGAGGAGCAGGATTTCAAGGTCATCCTCAGCTATATTTTAAGTTCCTGGCTAGCCTGGGGTACATGACAGACTAGGATTTCTTGTTTGTTTTTTGTTGTTGTTTAAAAAAAAAAAAAAAGAGGCCAGCCAATGAGTCCATGGATTCCAACCAAAAGACTCAAAGTTAGATTCTTTACTGAGGTCATACTTTTCTTCATGTCACTAGCCCTGTGACAAACCCACATTCTATCCATTTCCTCAATTGACAATGGTGAAATAATGATACGCCCCCAAGCCCCGCTAAAGATCTATCATCCTATCTCCTAAGGATGAAAAGAAGATGCTACTGAGAAACAGCGAAGCCCTGTTTACTGGGGACTGGGCCACCCACGATGACAGATGTAGTGAGTTAAAGGCTGCTTGTTCCCTGCCCCCCGGAGGCCTGTCTGGGTGGCCTCTCAGCCAAGTGCCATGCCCGTGCCAAGCACAACCAGAGGTGGCAGTTGCCCCAAATCCATGAGAAGTTGGCCAGCTTGGGCCAGGACCTCCCTCACACACGCTGGCTTTTTCCATAAGGTAGGGAAAGAGCAAAGCATGGCAGAGAGCCACACTGATGACCCTCCAGTGCAGAGTGGGGGGAACAGACAGGCAGAGCAAGTCACCACTGTCCCAGGACAAAGGCACACACCCAGCTGACAGTGTGCCTACTGCTCAAGGCAAGAAGTCACTAAAGTGCAAGGAAAGGCAAGGTTGCTACTTGTACCTCCAACTGGTCCCAACTGGTCTCAGTTAGCCTCAACCTGAAGATGGAAACAGATAGAGAGGTATCTGTCTAAACTGTAGAATTTAGTGAAGATACTTTTTTTTATTATGTGTATCTGTGTGGAGTTGTATGTTTGTGTATGTGCTTGTATGAGATACTTTTTAGCATTTGTGTATATGTGTGTACTTGGGTTCCTGTATTTGTATGCTTGTATATGTGCGCTTACGCATGTTGGTGTGAGTGAGGGCATATACATACCACTGTGCATGTGTACAGCTCAGGGGATAGCCTCAAGTGTGGCTTTCACCTTCCACCTTCCTTGAGACAGGGTCTTGTGCTGTTGGCCACTGCTCATACAGCTGCCCTACAAACATCGAGGGATGCTTGAGTCTGCCTTCACAGTCACTGCAGAAATGCTGGGATGACAGATGTGTGTCCAGTCTCAGCTGGAGGCTGTTCTGGGGACCTGGCTCAAGTCCTCACCTGTGGCAAAGCACTGCCTTGAGCCACCTCCCTACGCTAAGTGCTTAGGTTGTTCTGTGCCCTGTCCTAAGCAATATGGGGCACATGCAGGAAATAAGATAGGGTCCCAGAGCTGTCAATTTAGAGGGGTAGAGCTAAGAAAAACACAGCAATCAGTGTTTAAGAAGGTCTGAGCCCAGATCTACAGGAGAACTCTTGAATCATCTGATTCCTCCTTAGAGGGAAACCTTTTCTAAAATTCTGAACAGGTATGTATAACTAATCACAAGTCACATTTCCATTTTACCTTTGGCTACTAGGAAGCTCAAAGCCAAATGTAAGGACCTTCTCCAATAATCCCATGAAACATTTCTGTAGCACTGAGTGCTAACTTCTCGGGTGTCACCTTTTCTCCCTAGTCCTCCTCTCCTTCCCTTTGACTACACTATATATGTGTGTATGTGTGTATACATATATTTATATAAACACACATATACACATACTATATTTTTAAAGAGTTTTGGCAATTTTTGTGTATCTGGAACAGGTAGGTTAAGTAAACATACTTATGGATTTGGGAGAGCCCTTGTTGCTCAATTATGAAGACCTGAATTTGAATCCCCAGCACCCCAGAAAACCAAAAGCTAGGCATGGCCATGGACCCACCTGGAACCCCAGCACTGGCAGAGACAGGTGGGTTCCAGGAGTTCATTGGCTGGCCAGCCACTGAGACAGAAACAGTGCGATCCCAGTTTAAAGAGAGGGAAAGAGAGAGAGAGACTCAGCATCTTGCTCTAGCCTCCATGTGTGTGCTCTCACATACGTACACACATACACACAGACAAACACGCCACACGGTAAAACAATGAAATAAAATGCTACACATACATAAATACACCAAAGTAAAAAAGTTATATATAGAGAAAGATAAAAAGTAGATAGATAGATAGATAGATAGATAGATAGATAGATAGATAGATAGATAGATAGATAGATAGATAGATACACACACACGTATACAAACATACACCACACAGGAGGGGTGTGTGTGTGTAAAACATACATATACATGCATACACATATATTTTAAAGTTGATCAGTACTATGAAGCTACAATTATTGAGACTGGTGGAGGCTGTGGATCACTGAGGTACCTGAGTGTCCAGAAATCAACTCCAGCATTTGCTGTCAACTGACTTTCAACCCAGGGGCCAAGATAATTGAGTAGGCAAAGAATCATCTTCCTCAAGCACCTGAGCAACTAAATAGACACTTTTCAGAAAGAAGCAGAGTTCTGGCACGGCACATTACACAGGGACAAGGCTAAGATGTAAGAGCTGAGTCAGAAACCTCTGGGGAACGAATCTTGGCGACTTGTGCTCCCAAGAGCATGGCTGGAAATGTGAAAACAATTTTATCTTCATTTTATCCAAATCTCTGTGTGTCAAAGCTTACCAGGGAAGTGGAAGAGAAAATCCACAAAATGAAGGGAAATGATGGATAGACACAGGGCCCCGAACACACAGGGCTCCGGAGCATCAACAGACAGACCATTTAAAGTGGCCAGCAGTGAGAATTGCCCAGCACTTCAGCCATCAGGAAATGCAGATGAAACAGCTATAGGATTCGACCTCACACACATACTAGGCTGGCTAAAATAAGAGACAGACAACAGCAAGTGTCTGGAAAGACTGAAACTCTCACACAATCCTGATGGCACAAAAAAAAAAAAATGTAAATGCCGAGTAACAAAAGATCCCATCAGTTCACTACTTGGTATCTTCTGAGGATAAATGAGAACTGTAGTAATATGAGCAGCGGGATGCTTCCCGCCACCCGGCTAGCTTTACCCGAAATAATTACACGGACACTGTATTCTTTTAATCACTGCTTGGCCCATTTCTATCTAGCCTCTTCTAGGCTAACTCTCACACCTGGACTAGCCCATCTCTAATAATCTGTGAGCACCGGTCTTAGTGAGCACCGACCGGTCTTACCGGGAAGATTCTAGCCTACATCCATCCTGGGTCGGAGCTTCATCGCGTGTGCCTCAGAGAGCAGAGCTCTCGTGTCCGCCCAGGAGCCGGGAGCATGGCGTCTCTCTGATGTGTCTTACCTCACTTCCTCTTCCTCCCAGCATTCTGTTCTGTTTACTCCACCCACCTATGTTCTAAGCTATGAGCCCAAGCAGTTTATTACTTAACCAATGAAATCAACAGATTGATATATGACACTCCCACATCAGAGAACACATTAAAAAAAGAAAAAAAAAGCTACACACATGATCATTATAGCCTTATTCATTAAAGCCAAAAGAGAAAAACCAACTCAGACTGCTTGTCATCTGCAGAACGGACAAATCAAAAGTCCTCTCTCTATGTCCCAGAGTACTATTTAGGCATATAAAAGGTCAGAGGGTTGGTGAGGCCTGCTGCAGCATGCTACAACAAAGAAGCCGGCCAGAAAGAGCACATATTGCTGAAGTCCATCTATATACACCATCCAGAAATGGCAAAGCCACAGAAAGAAGATGAAGTTCCCAGAGCCAAGGACGGGGGGGTGGGCATCTTCGGGGGTAAGCGTTCTTTCTGTGGTGACAAAATTCTAGAATCACCCACTCTGGTGGTTGTACAGACTCATTAGCACATGAACGCCATGCTCTGAGAGCGTTTTCTGGGATATGTCAGTAAAGCTGTCATTTTTTAAAACCTTGTGTGCACGTGTGTACATGTTCATTTGAATGCAGGCACATGTGTGCCAAGGTAATCGTCCAGAGGTCAGAGGGCACCCTGAGTGCAGGTGCCTTGTTTGAGACGGTCTTTTGTTGTTTGGTGCTGCCTATGCCAGGCTACCTGGCCTGTGAGTTTGCAGGGACTGTTCTGTCTGGCTCCACCTCTAATTTCACTGTGATTATATGTGAACATTGCATCTGGCTGTACATGGATG
This sequence comes from Microtus ochrogaster, assembly GCF_000317375.1. Taxonomy (NCBI): domain Eukaryota; kingdom Metazoa; phylum Chordata; class Mammalia; order Rodentia; family Cricetidae; genus Microtus; species Microtus ochrogaster. The sequence goes on along the minus strand of NC_022012.1, from coordinate 76,033,593 downwards.
GGTTTGACGTATATGAACTCAGGTCCACACCTGTGGCATAAGGGTCATGAGTTTGAGGCCAGCCTGGGTTGCACAGCAAGACCTAGACTCAGAAAAGCAGAAGCCCATGGTACCAACACCCCTGAAGAAGCCTGTTGGCTCCAGATGACAGGGAACCCCGTAAGGGAACGGTTCTCCTAGGGCTGCTCTTGCGAGCATGAACACCACACTAAGGGATGAACGGATGAGTGACAGCTTGTTTTCCAAGAAGCTGAGATGGGTGCCCCTCTGACTGCCCTGCCAGAGCTGTGGTTTCATGTGTGGAGGAGGAGCCGGCCGTGTTGAGCCACGCTGATGGCAGCCCTGCTTCCTGTGGGGCCACGGCCTGCTGACATCACTGAGCGGCTGAGAATACTCAAGGGGCATTTGATGTCGCAACTGCAGGCAGCACGCAGGGTCATGCGAAGTTCAGAGCTGGGTTTTCTCAGTCCATTGACTTTTACTCATCCTGTCCATGAAGCATGGTTTTTTTCTTTCCTTCTCTTCCCTGTCCTTCTTTGTGTACATGTTTTAATTATCCCGAAGCTCCCGGCTTCATTTCTGAACCCCACATCAGTGTTCCTCACCCATGCAAAGGCACTCTACCCACTGCAGAGGATCCCGGCTCTGTGTACCTGCCCCTTCCTCTCCCCCCCCCCCACCACCACTCTGAGGTCAGAGTCCCAGGAAAGAGTTGAGGAGACTTCATGCACTGAAGAGCCCAAGGCTGCCAGAAGTCCCTGGGGCTGACCCTGCCTGCACCCACTTTACAGATAAGGGTCAGGGGTCCCAGGCACTTGCCCTAGGTCACCCAGCTTCCATTGGAATAAAATGACTCCATTTTTCAAAACTGCTACCACAAAACAGTTTTTTTTTTCTCCTCCAGGCAAGCCTCCAACAGGAAAATCAGTCCCCACGTGCAAAGAATTCACAATGGAAATCGGGTCTTACCCGTAAAAAAGGCTCGGGAAAGTTCTAACAGCCAAGCAGTCAAGTCTCCCAAATGACATGCACCCGCCTTTCCTTCAACAAACAATCACCCAGCTATTCTTCTAGAGCAGACGCCTTGAAGGTGAACAAGAAATCAGTCCCCATGCTGAGGATGGGACCAGCCAACCCAGACATCTGAGAAGTCAGTTTCCAAAGTGCTGTGCAGGGCTGGGGAGATGGCTCTGCTGGTAAGACACCTGCCACACAATCGTGAGGTCCTGAGTTCAATCCCCAGCAACTACATAAAAAAGCCAGGTGTGGCAATTAGAGCCTTTAAACCCAGCGCTAGGGAGACAGACACCAGGGACCACTGGAGTTTTCTGGCAAGCACACACGTGTAAGCGTACAGAAGGCAGTGCCTTGGTCTATGTGGTATTTATTAAGTTCTTTTCCCCTTAGCATGGGTTTTTCTCAACCTCAGGGTCGCTCGCATCTCCATAATTCCAGTTTTCTTTCTCCAACTGAAGCCTGACTATCTTTGTCACCCTATGAAGTCACCGACCACAGAGCAGGACACAAGAGCTCAAACACTGGATTTTAGAACCAGAGCCTCATGAGAAACAGAGCTTGCAGAGAGCAGGGACCTCCCCGGGATCTAGATGAGAGACAGGAATGGCTGACCTGGGCCAGCCTCCCACACAGAGGTCAGTCTACCACGTCCAGCCCGTGAAGGACTTCCTGTCTGGGACTAAGAAAAAAGACCACACGCATTATTTTAATACACTGTGGTACATGCCAAGATCCAGGCGTGCTGGTAGACGGAGGGGACACAGAGGCAGGATGCTCAGTGGTGACAGCAGAGTGGAGGACATCCGGTCCCCTGCTGGAACCAAGGAGGGGCATTTTGGAGGCAGCTGGCTGAGTGGTATTCCAGGCTGCTCACCACAAAGCAGAGAACAGGCTGGAAGGGGTGTCGGGGGAGCAGGGTTCAGCATCCATAGAGAAGTGTTCTTGGCCCCTTTGGACACAGTGGCTATTTTGAGCTTCATCAGTTTTTACAGACCTCTCTCACAAGGTCCTTGACATCATTCACCCCCCAGACTTACAGAAAATCGGAATTTGAGTCTGGGTGGAAAGTCACTCATCAGGGCCACCAAGGGTCAGGTCAAGTGACAGTTGACACAGACACAGATACAGCACGCAGGACCAGAAGCCAAGGGATAGGGTCTGGGCTGGGAAGGGCTGAACAAGTCCTTTACAGAAATCACCCCAAGAGATGGGATGTGCCTCAGTTGCTTGCTTACCATGTACAAACCCCTGGGTTTGACCCCCAGCAGCATATGAACTGAACAAAATAGAACATGCCTGTATCCCCAGCACTTGAGAGGTGGAGGCAGGAGGATCAGAAATTCAGAGTTAACCTCGATTTTATATTTGGTTTAAGGCTAGCCTGAACCATATGAAACCCTGCTCAGAACAACTGGGGCATGGCAGGGGCAGGATGACAAGGCATAGAAGAGGCTTCCTCATGTAGAAAGGACAGTCATCAGTGGTGTGAACCGGTCACTGACATGCCCTTGCCCTCGCAGTGCTCAGAGGTGGCTCGCCATCAGGGACACGGAGGCCATGACCTGAGGGCTTCAGGGAAAGCAAGTGTGCAGAGGACACCATGCCCCTTCCTCTGGCACCTGGGAAGCCAGAGGTCCCCCAACTCATCTTCAGCAAAAGGACAGAGTACATAGACCATGTGACTAGGTTGGTAGGCCAGCACGCCTCTGGATTCGAGAGTCTAAAAGACCAGCACCCTCCACCCAGACGGCACGCCCCTCTCCTGGCCATCAGAGCCACTGTGCCTACCTTTCCCACCGCTTTGTCATGCATCTGGCATCTGGCGCAAAGGCCATCTGGCTACTCTGAGGGAGCTCGGTGAGAATCTGAGTCACCATAACCTGTTCCTCTTAAATCCACATGGTAAACACACCAGGCTGCACTGGGCACGGGGTAAGGGGGAGGAGGTGACTAAGGCTTACAGAACCCTCGCTGGGGCCATGGAAACCAAGCTTCTGGAGAAAGGGCTGACTTGACCCACGGGAGAAACCCCTGAAGGGTTTTAAAGCCCAGGGGAGCGATCTGTTCTGATACCATCATTATGCATCCCCTGGGGTAATAAACACTGTGTCATTAGCACCATTAACACCGCAGTGTGAATTAGGTAATGAGATGAAGTGTCACCTTGCAAAAGACTAAGATGGGGACTGATAAAGTTTTGATGCCAGGGGAAAGGAAGCCAGAAAGAGGCAGGCTTAGTGTCTGATCAATGGGGAGGAGGGGACAAAGACCCAAGGAACCTGTTACAGCAGGGTAAGCATCCTACACATATGATCTGTGCCTGTGAATACTGATTGTTCCCAGGGGAGGAAAGACAGGAAACAACCCTTCAGGTCTGCAACTGCAAGCTCTGGCAAGACCTGAAGGAAAGGAATGAGCTCTACGGGAACACTTCTGGGATGCAATAAAGGCAGCAATCCCATTGGCTACCAGAGAACTTCCCTCACCCCCTACACCAGCCACTTCTCAGCATCCCAGACTCGCTGTCCACAGGTCTTATGAGGCTCTCTGCAGTGTCCCAGCCGGGGGATGCCATGATCTCATTACCCCTCCACCTGAAGTCCCTTCCACAGGACAGGGGCAGCTCACTCAAGGCAGCTGGCAGCAATGGCAGAGCACCTCGGCCAACCTTCTGGTTTTCTAAGGAGCAGAGACTCAGGGAAATCAAGTGTCTTTCTTAATGTCACTCAGCAAAACAGAGGCAAAAATCCAGGTTGGGACTCTTCCTTTGCAGTCCTGGCGATGAGGTCCAAGTTGGCAGAGGCCCCTGACAGACCACGCCCCCCTGATCGGGAGGGTAACTCGGTTTCCTCACAAAGCCCTAGAGCAGCATCGCCCTGAAGCAAGACCAGAAGTTCTGCAAAGTTTGTTTCGCATTTGGCCACCTGTCTATCCTTCCTGCGCCTGGAAAGTAGGGGTTCGTGTCTAATGCTGGGCCCCAAGGCTCCTCCCAGGAATGCTCACAGCAAATCCCAACTTTGACAGAAACAGGTTCTGTCACATGATAGGGGTTACAAGTTCATCTGGTCTCTGAGAAGGGAAGAGGGTGGGTGACGCCCATGGAGGAAGTACTTTCTGGTGTGACAATGACCATCAAGGAAACAAGATAGCGAGATAGCAGGAGTACAGTGATCCAGTATAAACCTGGCCACTTGTGGCAGATCCCTCGCCAAAGTCATCTGCCCTCCGCCACCTGCCACGACGAACGGGATTAATGGGAAAATGGTTGGCGGGAGGACGCTGCCCACAGTGCACATGGATGCTTACAGTGTCTGCGCAATGTAGAAGTGGCCCCTGTATAAACAGAGGGTAAGAGGTCCGCATGCTTCTGAACTGGGACCCAGGATGGGTGGCATGACCCACTGAAGACACATCAAAAGACAAGCCTTTGTTTGTCCCGTGGGTTGGTTTTCCAGATTATATATCTCAAGCTAGCTTTGAACTACGAACTCAAAGCAATCCTCCTGCCTCAGTCTCCCAGGTGCTGGTATTACAGTCATGAACCACCAGGCTTGATTTGGTTTTGTTTTAGTTTGGTCTGGTTTGAGACAAGGGTCTTACTCTGACTTGGAATTCAGGATCCTCAAGGGCTGGAATTACAGGTACGCCCCGCCTCACCCAACAGGACCCTCTCTTCTTCTCTGATGAGGCATAATGGTTAGCATGCCTCATCTCCCCAAGGGTGCTGTCACTCAGTGTGCACACAGGCACCTGCCCACTCCCACGAGAATGGGAAACCATGAGCTCATTCATTCACCAAACTCTCCCAGAACAAGGAAGTACCACGCACTGTGCTAGCAGCAATACCCACGCCTGCCCTGCCTGCCTGCCCTGGGTGACACTGTGGGCTGTTAGAGGCGGGGGAGGGTGGGGGCGAGCAGTCTGAAGTCGGATCTTATCTACTTTCCTGCCTTTGAACATTGCCACAACAAACCCAGCAGGCCAGGCTCTTTGAAAAGCAGGGCCTGTTACACACAGCTCAGCCCTGGCCCTGGCCCCCTTCCTTCCTCCAGGTCTGTCTCCCTTCTGTACAGTCACCTCCAACAGCCTGAACGTCAACACCTTGGCAAAGGTGAAGCTACTCACACCTGAAATACAGCACAAAGCCTCACTGATCAGCCCACACTGAGGATTTACTGAGGCCCAGGTACAAGCTAGACACAAAGAAAGGGGTACGTACGCTGTGGCCCCTCACATTGGTTACTGGAAGTGACAGGGTGCCACAGCCTCTCCAGAGGGATTATCAGGTAACAAAAACTCTCATTGTCAGCTTGGCTCGGGCCTAGTGATGTCGAATAGATGCCTAGGAAAACCACACAGGAGTGAAGAACAGACACTGGGCCTCCACGCACGGACAGTGCAAAGGCCACCGGCATCCCAGGTGAGAGGGCCAGGTGAACTGCTGGGATGGAAGCCCCCAGCAGGAAATGGACTTCTGAGTTCCTATTCCTGGGCCAGTAGCACCCCAAGGTTCCCACTTGTTCCACTTGTTCTGGGTACCCTAAGCCATCACCAACCCCAGGTCAGGTCACAGGTACAGACAGCTGGAACCCTAACTCACATCTGCACAAGGCTCTGCTGTTTCCTCAGACTCTCTCCCATCCCCAGCCCTGTTTCCTAGCCACAGCAACCTGGACTTCCCTGAGTCGTGGGAGGGAGGCAGGGAGTGGGGAGCGGAGCAGGCCGAGACAGGGCTCCTGAACGGAGGAGGCCAGCCGTCAGAACTGGGCGGATGAATGACACACGGGCAAGCTACCTTCGTGGAGAAGGGCCAAGTTAATACATTCAAAAAATACTTACGGACCTCTGTGCCCCAGGCAGGAAGTGACTCAGCAGACATTCTGAGAAAGGAAAGGTGGCCAGAGAGAGCTGGGGGTAACCAAGGCAAAGGGGATGGAACCATTCTGGGTACGAAAGAAAGTAAAGACGGGTGCAGACAGAACCGGGGTGCAGCCCGAGAGACGTGAGGGGTAATGAATGTGGCTGCAGGTGCACAGAACATGCCCAGGGCGGGGCGTAGGGGGGCGACGACCAGGGTGTGTCCTGGAAGGGGTGACAGATCTAGACAGTGCTAGGGGCCTATGTACCAGGCTGGGAACAGGTTGAGTTCAGGTCCTCCCAGCTACTTCCATCTGTCCCTGCTCTGGACCAACAAGGCCGTGGAGAAACCCAGATCCACACTTGTGTAGCAGACTCCAGGGCTCGCTCTCCACACGCATCCGTCCACAACCACCAGTCAGCACCAGCCCTGACCAGCACCCCAGGCAGACCCCAAATTCCTGCAGCTGAGGAAGGCCCTGAATGTCCACAAACATCCCACTGGTTTAGAGAGGGTGACTGGGCCGGCTCACTTTGAAAAGAGCGGTCTTTGGATATTGTAAGTGGTTTTCACACATTTCTGAGCAAGGGTGTGGTGGCTGAGTGTGTGAACAACACATTTCAAAAGGGAAAAAACGGTGGTTCCTTCTGACTCACACTACTCTCCTGGCTCTTTGTGGCACAAGCTCCAATGCATGTCTCCAGCGCGCACACGTGTGCGCGCACACACACACACTAACACACACACACACATACACACACACCGATTAGCATGGCAGAGCTAGAGGACCTTAAGGTCAATGCCACTCACTTGTAATACAATCACCTCCCAGATGACCCGTGAGAATTCAACTAAGTCAGTCTCTGGCCGTACCACCCTGAATGCACCTAATCTCGGGTTCATCCGCTATAACTAAGCAGGGGGCAGCCTGGTTAGTACTTGGATAGGAGAATATGATTGATCTGGAAGCCTTGAAAAGAAGGAGCTGAGGAGCTTTCACTAGTACCTTCAACAGAGCAGGTGCCTCAGACCCTGCGGACTCAGGGGCAGAATGGATCCCAAGCACTCCGAGCCTAGTTTCCCCTGAGAAGACCGACATAAATCATGGCACTCTGGACCTTCTTACAATCTCCCCCACCCCTCGGTTCCACCATCCCACAGGTAAGAAAACCTTCAGAGGCCATCACCTCACATCAGCTCCAGATGTGTGGCCGGCATGCTGTTCACCCCCAGAGTAAGACAGCTAGGCTTGGGCATGAGAGGTAGCGCCCTCAAAGTGCCAGGGCTAAGAAGGCTCGGGCTTGTCACTCCTTGTCCCTAGATCATACTTCAGTCAACTTCCCTGGAATAATGAAATTTCCGAGATCCTGGAACCTCCTATTGGTTCTTCTAAAGATTAAGTAGACATTCAGTCCAATGCCAGCTCAGTCTCTTCAGATGGTACCATCACAACTATGGCCACTGTCACCAACTGGGGCAGCATGTCAAAGCTGCTCCTGAGAGGGCAGAGCCACACGGGGCTGGTTCAGTTTGAAGTCCTCTCCTGACACAGCGGCATAAACAGAGTTCACTGACTCCCATGCATGTTACTGTAAACAGATTCATCCACCCTGCACCAGGGCCACAGAGGTCTCACAGAAGTGAGTAGTAACTGGGCCCTAGAAAGGCCTGTTTCCTGTCATGTTTGTAGTCAAAAAGAAAAGAGCAGGGCTGAGGAAATGGTTCGGTGAGTCAAGAGTTGACTGCGCAAGCACAAGAACCTGAGTTCAATTCCCCAGGATCCATGGAAAACAAGTGGGCGTGGTAGCAAGCAGTCATGATCGCAATACTGAGAAAGAGACAAGAGAAACTCTGGAGCTCAGCAGGTGCCAGCCTAGGCAATCGGCATGTTCCAAGTAAAAGTGTCTGTCTCCTCCAAAAAGCAAAGTGGAGAACTAACTGAAGATGACATCTGAGGATGATCTCCGGCCTTCATGGGTACCTTTGCACACATGCACACACGCACACACACGCGCATGCGTGTGCAGCAACAGCAGACCATAGAGATGTCCCATCATAGCCTATACACACATTCACACATAATCAGTTCCTTTGTTCAGCACCAAAACTGAGCAGTGCTGCTAGAATTATTCTAGAACATTCATGCGGACACAGGCCAGGATCTCCAGAGCCAATCCAGGGCATAGTCTCCACTGGCAAAGGCAATATCCCCAGCATTCTAGGAAGTCATAACCCAATTATAACAAATGTGCCCAGCAATGTAAAAACGAAACCTCCACTTCGCCCACTGTGGTATTCCCAGTGCAGACTGAAGCTAGAACCCAAAGATCAACTCCAGCACCTTCCTCTGGCCTTGGGCAAGTCACTAGCCCTCCCTGATCTCTGGTTCCTCATAAAGGTAGGCCTGAACAGAACTCAGTACATACCACAACCCCTTCTTCCTTTAGCAACACAACTGCCACTAACCAAGGCATCAGAAGGACACCAGGAGAGGAATATGTTTGGTCTGGGTAGAGAGATGATAGATAAAAAGCTAACATTCTGGAACTTGAGACAGGGTTTCTCTGTGTAACAGCTCTGGCTGTCCTGGAACTTGCTCTGTAGACCAGGCTGGTCTCAGACTCAGAGATCTGCCTGCCTGTGCCTCTTGAGTGCTGGGATTAAAGGCGTGCACCACCACCTGGCTTCTGAAGCTTTAACATACACAGTTCAAGTGGTGTTTAGCTCATTTGCAATGCTATCAATAATGACCACTTGTTTGCACTTGCAGGATAGGCACACTACCCCTGCCCAGAGCAGTCACTCCACAGGCCCTGTAACCATCCACCTGCTTCAAACCTCTCCTACGGCTGACAACCTGGATACCCTGTGTGCACAGAATCACTCAATAACGGCTGTGAGGAGTCCGGCTTCTTTCTCGGCCCATTTTCAAGGTACACCACAAGGCAGCAAGTACTCTCTGCTTCTTAATGAAAACATTTTATGGGATATGTTTGGGTTTTTGGTTTATGTTTTGTTTTGAGATAGAGTCTCACAGAGCCAAGGATGGCCTCAAACTCATTACGTAGATGGAGACAACCTTGAACTTCTGATCCTTCAGCCTCCATCTCCCAAGTGCTGGGATGAGATGTGCCTGGTTTAAATGGCCCTGGGGATGGTGCCCAGGGCTTCACACATGCTAGACAAGCAATCTACCCACTAAGTCACATTCCCGGCCCCTAAATATCCTTTTGAGTCAGTAAGTAGATCATCTGCAAACTTTAGAACTACTAATTACTAGAAAAAATTAAAGTGAGGGTGAGGGTTCATTGGCTTGGTCCATCCAGCATCAGTATTATATCTCAGGGCATATTCCACCTGCAATCACATCTCATCCGAAGTCACGGCCTGGGGTCCTGTTCAAGTCCTAACCTCCATGCAGGTGAATGGAGCCTCTTCCTGCACACGAGTCTTACCCTCCTCCCGTTCTCGGCCAGTATGACTCCAGGCAGAAGGCATCCCTGTGTAATACCAACCATATGTACAAACATACAGGGACCAGCAGGGCCCCTCTGCCAGCCATCACTGCACATGAAATTAACCAAAATAAAAATACTAAGGGGGGGGGGCTCTGATTCGTTTGCAAAATGGCTGGCAACAGGATTTTTGTTGTTGTTGTTGTTGTTTTGTTTTGAATGGGTTTCCTGGCCTCTCACAGACAGTGTCTCAGCAGCTTAGGCAGCTAGCTGTGTGAGCCAAGAGCTCATCCCCGGCAATGGACGTTAGGAACTGAGGGTGGGTTTCCCTTCCCTGCAATGAATGTGCCTAATCTAGCAGCGACCCGTGCCCCAAGTCCTGGCCCCTACTTTCCAGTCACTTCCTGCTTGTGGTCCCAGTTCACTCTGAGGAACTCAGAAGTCACACCTACTCTCTCCAGGCAGGACTGAGACTGAAAAGGACATGGCCTTGGAGCAGAGGAGCTGGGAATGTGCAGTGATGTGCAGCTTCCCCGAGGAACATAAAGTCCACATCTGTCAATATTTCAAAATGTTAGCCCTCCTAGAGCCTAAACTCCCTCTACACTGGTCTTCTCAGAGACAGGCACACCTCTATCCCACTGTACACCCACAGTGCCCCCCGCCCCCTGGGTACACATGGGTCCCTCGGTGCCTACTTCTACCTGGTCTATGGGAGCTACCGAGGCCTCTCACTGCCACAGCCATCCTCCCCGGCACTCTGTGGCCGGTTCTCCCAACTCCCGAAGCTTGTTTTCTTTAATTAGCTCACTGTGGCAGGAGAAAAACGCTGCCCCACCCTCGAAATGAGAGACTGAGGCCTCAAATGTACTCTGTGGTCTGCCTCTGGGCTGCCGGGCCTGAGCCAGGCAGAAAGAGGCCTGCTTGGGAGGCCAGCAGGAAGAAACCCCCCGCTACTCACTCTGGCCTCTCCCTTCCCACAGCTGACGCTGGCCATGCAACCGCAGGGCTGCTCCCTTCCTGAGGCCCCAAAACCTGCCATTGTGGCTCCAGCCAGGGGACAAAGCCAAACCCCATCAGCTTTCTCTCTTCCTTCCTCCCTTCCTCCCTTCCTAACCTGACAGGGGAAGTTGGATGGTACAGGATCTAGTCCTCCTCATCTCACAGATACTACGAATAATTTGAAATACTGAAGATTTATCCCACAGTTTTCTGCATTGGTACTCAGGGTATTTTTTTTCATCAGTAGGCTTTATTATGACATTTTCATACATACTTTTTGTTTGTTTGTTTTGTTTTGTTTTTTCGAGACAGGGTTTCTCTGTAGCTTTGGAGCCTGTCCTAGAACTAGCTCTTGTAGACCAGGCTGGCCTCAAACTCACAGAGATCCGCCTGCCTCTGCTCCCAAGTGCTGGGATTAAAGGCGTGCGCCACCACTGCCTGGCTACATACTTTGTTTTTAAAACTACTTTTGAATATTAACATGCACACATATGGGGGTGTCCACATACACATGTGTGCACATGTATGTTGATGCCAGAAGTCGGTATCAGGTATGGCGAACACTTCACCAACCAAGCCATTCCTCCCCCCCACAGACCTCATTCTTCCATCCCTCTCCCCATCCCAATTCCCCCACGCTTTCACATTCAGACTTCGACACAGCATCTCAGCTAAAACCTCATCCCCGAAGACGGGCCTACCCCATCCTCACTTCACAGATAAAGAAACGGGGGCTTTCCTGAGGAAAGGACAGCTGAAGGGCACGTGACTGGCAGGGACAGAGGCTGAGGGAATGAGGACCTAGATCTTCAAATCCCAACTGTTACAGCAAAAGGACAACTTGAAGAGCTGTTGAGGGGGCTGGGGCTGCATCCCTCAGGACAGATACCGTCTCTGAAGTTAAAGCTCGGAGCTGGGGCTCTGAGGGGACCCCAGTGCGATCTGTGTCCTCCCAGCCTTCGTCTCCATGACCACTGCGAGCACTTCTGTGACACCACAGCCGGGACCTGGTGCCCTTCCCTGCACTTACCTCATCCTCAACACCACACTAGGCAGCAGTTACCATTGTCTTCATTTTACAGATGGGGAAACCGAGGCTCCGGGAGAACTCAATGACCTGTCCCAGAATAGGCAACTAGTGAGAGAAGGAGCCGTCCGGTCCAAGGAATTCGGCCTCCATGTGGCCCACGCTCCTAAAAGCCACAGAACAGCACACCGGTCCTGATGAAGTGACCCACCCAGGGAGCCCACGCTGGGGCTGGGACTCAAACCAGAACTGCTCTCGGCTTCCTTCTGCCCAGGCTTCCACACTAGACCGTGCAAAGGCTCCTGAAAGTGAATGTACAATACCCCCAAAATGCCTTCCCCAAGGGCACGTGGGTAACCTCTGAAATTCTCAGCTGTGAGGACACCATCACCACTGGACAGCAGTGCTCGTTTGCCTACGAGCTGTCTTTCAGTTCAACTAACCTGTGAGCAGAGCCAGGATCCAGCAAGGGCCTGTGTGCACAAGACCAGCCCAGGACCTCACCGTGTGTATCCTAGCAGAGAGTCCATGAGCTGGGCCTGGTGACACCTGCCCATCATCCCAGCACTCAGAGGCTGAGGCAGGAGAATCACCAGAAGGATCCAGGCCAGACTGGGCCAAAAAATAGTGAATTCCAAGCTACGAACACACACAAAATTCAAAAAAAAAAAAAAATTTAAAAAACTGGAAAACCTGCCACCCAAGACACTAAAATAAAGCTTTTCCTCCTTTTCAATTTACCATTCACCAGGACGTGTGATCTTGTGTGATGTTGACTTTACATGAGCATGTAACTATAGAATCACTGTATGCAGAAATTATATTTTACCCCTGCATTTGCCCAGTGTCAACCTTAGTTCGCCATTTTCTCCTTCACATCAGCCAGTGAACACAGTTCCCTGAAGAGCCGCAGGAAGGGAGTTCTTGTGAGGAAAAGCCCTTAGGGCAGCCCTGTCCTTCCTCTTCCTCCCCACTCTCACTTTCAGAGTAAGTTGTTGGCTAATGGTGGGAAGAAATATGAGGGAGGAGACAGGCTTGCCAGCTCAGCGAGTATCCCAGAGGTGACTCCAAGTCTTTTCTTTCCGCTCCAGAACAAACTCTGGTTTAAGCGCTACATGTCCAGGCCACAGTTGTGACGTTTTACCTAGCACTCTGCTCCAATCCCCCGCACTGTGCATCTGGCTGAATCCTGTGCGCATGAGACATGGCAGAAAGAACTTTGTGTTCCTTTCCCTTCCCCGTTCTGCGGCTCACTGACCATCCCCTCACAGAACATTAATTCAAATAAAATAATCACCAGGAAGAGGTGCAAGATGGTGACCACAGGGCACTGAACCAAGCAGGCCTGTAGCTGCCCATGACAGCCTATACGGCTGGTCACACCTGCTAGAACACACGAAAGTTGCACTCTCCGGCTGGCAAAGCGGCCTGTCTCTGACACTGACAAACTGAGTTTGGTCCCTGGGACCCACAAAGTAGAGAGAGAACAAATTCCACCAAGTTGTCCTCTGATCTCCACATGCTGACCTCGGCATACCCCCACACACGCACACGCTCAGCACACACACAAGACTAAGTCTCACAGCTGCCCTTTACTGAGTGGTCTAGCGTGTATGTGTGTCCAGCTCACACCTGCATGTGCCCTGTAATAACTGTGAAGCCTAACCCAAAACTGACAGGAATTCACTTACAGCAACATGAGGCCCTTTGCGCGAGGTTCTTTATGTGACTTCTGTGTGTAACTCAACTGTGTCTGTCCCTGGTGTAAGCCTTACAAACAACAAGGTCGGGTTATAGTGTCAGAAGTTTGGACACTCAGAATATTGGAGCTAAAGACACCACCTCAGAGGCCCGAGGCTGAGAAATGCTGGCTAAGACCTCAAACACTGAAAGGGGAGAAAGACTTGGCCATAGGAGAAGGGACGGGCTTAGCTACTTCAGTACCTGCGGACTGGGAGACCTCATGGACCTTCTTTACCCTGGCTGAGGCTGACACACTGTCAGGTAACCTGCTCGCCTACCCAGCTAAAGTTGGGGAGCATGGAGATGCTGGCTCAGTGGTGCACTGAATGCTCTGTAAGGACCCAGGTTTAGTTCCCAGCTCACAACCATCTGTACTCCAGTTCCAGGAGATAGGACATCCCTTCTGGCCTCAGCAGGCACCCGGCATATATACATGGTACGTGTACACACACACACACACACACACTGCAGACACTCATACCTTTAAAATACAGACAGATATGTGAACCAAGTGTCCACCCACATCTAATCATCAGCGAAGGATGGAAGGATGGGACCAGCTACTTCCTGGCTTGTGAGCAAGGTGACAGATACAAGCTAAATGTGCGTGCATTAACTTCCTTATCACAGCCCTAAAACACACTTACCTGGTGGAGGGAAGATAGCCTCAGAGAAGTGACATGACTTGCCCATGGCCTTCCCAGAGAGCTAGCTTCATGACTAACACCTCCATCCCCACCACCAAGCCTCTCCTGCATGCAGTATCTCAGGCTTGGGCTATGGGCTATCCGTATGGTCAAAACACACATGTACTTAACTGCAGAGAAAATGACAGTGACTCTGAGTCCACATGCTGTGGCCAACCGAGGCAGCCACAACCTGCTGGGATTTAAATAAAACGTTCAAGCACGAGTCCCTGAGATCGCAATAAGGGATGCAGTCACCTCCCTGCCTGCATTAGTGTAGCCTGTGCGGCAGATCTCTGGTAATTATGAGCTCCCGATGGTCGCGGCTGCATGAGAAGTAACGTGTGTTTATTAAGTTCAAGGCCCTGCTTCTAACGTGGTTATTTAGAGTCATTAGGACCTGCTGGAGCAGGCCCCTGACTCCACGCTATCGCACTGCCGCACCCCGCCACAGCCCTCTCCGCAGGGCAGCAATTTTGAGCCAAGCATGAGGATTCTGTGCTGAGTCGGCCTTAGAAGGCAGCCAGGTAAATACCTGTACCTTGTGTAGGAACAGCAGCTGAGGGGACAGGGCCTGCAGACCCCAGGGGCAGGGTGAGCAGGAATCTCATCTTCACCACTAATCGCAATGTCACCTCCGACTGCAACCCAGATAAATGCCAAGGTCTGAAGCTGCAAGTCCAAGCCTGTCCAGGGCTCAGGCTGGATTTTCTAGGCCCATTCCCCATGGGCCACTGTGCAGGTGGCCTCAGAAGGTTCTGGTGCCCAAAGCTTTGCAAAGGACAGATGGGCAAGAGCTTGGAACACTGTAAGGGAGGTACTTGAACAGCTGAGGACCAGAAATAACGTGACTGGGGTCGGATTCTTTGCCGGACTCACCCCAGGTGAACTGTTTGCCATCTCTGAGCCGTGTGGTCCTCAGTCACTGAGGAAGGCTCCGGACAGGCAAGGCACTGACCAGCCTCACTGAAGCGTACACTGCGTACTAGTCAGGCCTTGCATGGGTCCCAGCGGCTGTGGGAGTCAAGAAGACAGTCACAAGTAGCCTCCTGACGTTCTATGGGGAACCAGCTCCAACCGGCCTTGCCAAACTCATCGTCCCAACATATAGCACGCGTCAGCAGAGTATCTACAGTTCCACTTCCCCTTCTTAGCAGCAGCCACACAGCACATGGCTCAGAAGCACAGTGGCCTTTGTCTGCCTCTGGGGACCGGACTAGCTCACATCCTTCCTCCTACACCATGGAAGCCTCTGCTGTTTCTTGTCAAAGACACCCTGCTCGACAGGATTTGAGCAGTAGGCCTGCAGGACCACGAGGGAGGGGAGGGGGAGGAGGAAGTCAGCTCAGGGCCTTCCCTGGTGAGCACCTACACTGGGCAAGGCTGGAAGTACACAGAGATGCCCTGGCTAGTCACAGACTCAGGAGGAGTATGTGGGGGCCAGGCGTGGGTGGGGTTGACAGCAGTTTCTTGTCAAATGTCCCTCCTGATCCACACCATGGCCAGGATGGGGACGGAGCAGAGGTCTGACAGAGAAGGCCAGGGCAGTTCTGGAGGCTCTGTCAGCATGCCTTAGGGAGAAGGGTGCCTGGAAACCCTACTTTGGGAATTAGCATCAGAGTAACAACATTAACAACAAAAGTACTGGGGGGGGGGCAGCCTAATTATGTGTGAGCACCCCAGCATGGGCTTAGCTTCCCATGGCCTGGAGGTGAGCCGCTATGACCATACTTCCTTCTTCCTTCAACACAGCACTGGGCAACCCCAGCATAGATGAAGCATCATGTCTATCACCAAGTGTGATCCTTGCTGTCTTTAAAAATTATGTGCATATTCATCAGGCGATGAAAGGAGACAGAGACCCAAATTGGAGCACCGGACAGAAATCTCAAGGCCCAAATCAGGAGCAGAAGGAGGGGGAGCATGAGCAAGGAACTCAGGACCGCGAGGGGTACACCCACATTCTGAGACAATGGGGATGTTCTTTCGGGAATTCACCAAGGCCAGCTGGCCTGAGTCTCTGAAAAAGCATGGGATAAAACCGGACTTGCTGAACATAGCGGACAATGAGGACTACAGAGAACTCAAGAACAAGGGCAATGGGTTTTTGATCCTACTGCACGTGCTGGCTTTGGGGGGGCCTGGGCGGTTTGGATGCTCAACTTACTAAACCTGGATGGAGGTGGGCGGTCCTTGGACTTCCCACAGGTCAGGGAAACCTGATGGCTCTTCAAGCTGATGAGGGAGAGGGACTTAATCGGGGGAGGGGGAGGGAAATGGGAGGCGGTGGCGGGGAGGAGGCAGAAATCCTCAATAAATAAATAAATTAAAAAAAAATTCAAACATCAAAAAAAAATTATGTGCATGTGTGTATGAGTGTGTACACATGTATGTGTGTGGGTGTGTGCATCTGTGCACATGCATGGAGGCTGACTAACCTCTTCTCACTTGCCATCTACTCCTTTGAGGCAGGGTCTCTCTCTGAACCCAAGGCTGGTGTTTTCTCTACTAGATTGGAAGCCAATAAGCCCCAACCACTTTCTTGCCTCTCTCCCCTTGGAGTTGGGGTTACAGATATAGACAGGACACACAGTTTGTGAGGTCCATGCTGGAACCCAAGGCTGGTGTTTTCTCTACTAGATTGGAAGCCAACAAGCCCCAACCACTTTCTTGCCTCTCTCCCCTTGGAGTTGGGGTTATAGATATAGACAGGACACACAGTTTGTGAGATCCATGCTGGGATCCAACCCCGGTCCTCATGGTTACACTGTGTTCTCCATCTCTAAACCATCTCCCCAGCCTCTGGTTTTCCACATTTAGCTGACAAAAGAGGAAAGATAAACTCCATCCGAGGCTATTCGAAAGGCAGTCTTGATCTGGGAGGTGTGTGGCTCTGCAACCATTCTGTCGGCCACAGTGCCTTGCTCTGGGGAGAGCCCCTGACCACCAGCACCTTCGGTTTCCACCCTGCAGCCTCATCTCTATCTGAGCTTCTCAAACAATCCCCTGAGGGACTGAAGACGCAGGTGGCTGGGCTCCACCCCAGAAGCTGCTTTTCCAGCCAGTGTCCCCAAGATGCTGATGCTAGCCAGGGACCATGCTTTGAGAACTGCCCACACAAACAGCAGGGACTGGTTGGATTAACTGTGGGACACCTGTCTGATGTAACAGCATGGAAATTCAAAAACCACAAGAAAGCAAGGGGGAAGTGGGGAGGGGGGGAGCCTAGAACCTTCATGCCTGTACCTTAAGCCGGCCTTAGTTCTATTTGCTCTCTGATCCCTCCCTGATTTCTTTATACTCTGTCTGTCTGTCCAGGGCTGGTCCCTGACCTTCTGGACCCTGCGTGGAAGCGTGGAGGGGGAGGGGAAAAGAAGTCAAGATGCTTCTCTGACCTGGGCCTTCCTTTCTATCATTATCTCCAGAAAGGCTCACGGTGACCCTGACCCTGAGCACTGGGAACACCTCTTAGCTTTGTCCTTCCAGCTTAACCGTGGCAGTGGCCTCCCACTGAGCTCTGGGTCACCTTGCCTCCCTTGTTTGGCTCTCAGCTCCTTTCTCGCCTGTGTAGCCAAAGTCCCGTATTAAATTCCCTTTGTGGTAGTACACAGCGCAGTTCCCACTTCCTAGTTAAGACTCCGAATAACACAATCTACCTACTAGTTACGGCAATCTAGAAACACTTATACAAGTGGAGGGGCATGGAAGACCGCGAGCAAGAATTTAAAGATACAAAATGATAAAAAGCATTCTTACCCAAAATATCATTAATATCTGAAACCGGTGCCAAGTACAAAGCAAAAGGGATGGCAAGAAAAAGGCTGGGAAGGTAAGAATCCATGACAACAAGAAAAGACAACCCAGGTCTGTACTTTCAATTCTTAAAACACCTTATTTTGTTGAAACCATGGCCACAGCCACAATGACACCAGAGGTTCCTCCTGAAAGTACCTGGTGGTTATCCAGAGGTGAGTGACTCACTTGCTGAAGAGGTCACACAAGTATCACGCTGGGCCCTTAGCTGCTGGGGAGAGCAGGTGACCAGCTGAGAACCCGAACCCACCCCTTCTAGCTGGAGATGGGGTCAGGTTCTGGTCTAGAGGGCAGTCTGGATGCCCCTGCACACAGGGTGCCTCGTGATTTGCTGGGATGTGAGGGTAACGGAAGGGGCTGGGTGGCAGAGCACCTGTGGCACACGCGTGCAAGGAGCCGGTTCATTTCCCAGAAGGGGACAACAACAATGGTGACAGAGCCCAGCCAGGGTACAGAGAACCAGGAAGCAAGCGGGAGAGAGATTTCTAGCTCTTCTCCCACAGGCATAAATTAACACCAGAAGGAGCTAGACTGAGCTGGGCATGAAGTGCACATTTGTAATCCCAACACATGGAAAACTGAGGCAGGCTAGCCGGGACTACAGAGTGACCTGTCTCAAAAAAAGAAAGAAGGAAGGAAGGAAGGAAGGAAGGAAGGAAGGAAGGAAGGAAGGAAGGAAGGAAGGAAGGAAGGAAGGAAGGAGCAGGAGAAAAATGACTCTGGAAAGCTGTCCTCTGGTCCAAGCGCACCCATGCGCACACTTGATCCAACAGAGTGGTGAGAGGAGGACACGCCCTCTGACACTATACCATCGGAGCATGACCTACCGTTATAAAAAGGGTCCTTCCCTCTCAGCCCCAGCTGATTTGCCAGAAGAGCTTAGGGGCTAGGGTTTAAGGAGGAGGCCTGCAGCAGAGAGCCTTGAGGGCTGCCAGGCAAACGTGCATCTTTCTTCAAAGTCCTGAGTGGAACCATTCAGCTCCTGGGTCACACTTGACATTAAGCACAAGAAGAAAACCAGTAGACAAACCCAGCCCACATCGGACTCTAAGCCAGCAGCAGCAGAAAACACTGCCCAGTACTGCTAGTTCCTTACCTGCTCTCCCAGCCCATATACCCACCCCGTGCTGCTAACTGGTTTTACCCTGCAGGACTCTGGCTGCTCTGGGAGGTGACCATTGGCTAGACTGCCAGCTACCAAGAAAACGTAGTTAGTATTCTGCAGCTACATCTTCCAGGGTCAAACATCCAGGAACAAGAAAGGCTTAAAACATTCACAATCCTCTTACAAAGATGAGCAAAGGCTCCTCTCCGGGTTCCAGAAGCAGAAAAATCACTGCTGAGAGAGGGCTCTTCGATAGAGCTGCCTGTAGATTGTGCAGGGAGCACCAGGAATGCAGCTTTGGGGTGCTGTCACTCAGGCTAGGATGCTCTTGTCAGTGGCGATGTGGCTGCCTAGATGGCCCATACTCCTGCCAGTGATCCCGGTAACTCATCAGAGCAGCAAGCTGGACTTGGACAGACTCACCTTTGGTGTATCTGTGCTCACCCCTACCTGGGGTGAGTGAAAGCAAATGCCCCAGGGGAAAACAATCTTTTGACATTGGACCTTATGTAAAAACTGAGCAATGAAAAACCAGGCATAGGAGTCAAAGACCTATCCCTAACTTTGACTTTCCTATTAATTCACTGCCTGATCTTGTACACCCCTCACCCCGGACTCAGTTTCCCCATCTGTTACCAACAGAGTTTAACTGCACAACTGGAGTCATTTCTGAACAAGGAAATAAACAGGGTAAGGTCCATCTTGTGCCACAGATGTCTTCATAGATTCTGCGGGAGGGTGAGCCTGGAAGGGGGCACAATACTAACTCCAGTGCCCTCAGATACCTAGCAGCAAAGCTGGGTGTCCGTCCCACCCCACCCCATACTAGGCATGGTTTCTTCCCTGCTCCCCGGGAGGGACCTGAAGTCCCCCCCGTGGGGCTTGCTGCCATCTCTTCAGGGTGATGCTTCACCAACATTAGTTCTCCTCTGCCTCTGCCCAGGCTCCTGCATGGGCAGAGTGCATACAGCCAGCCACGCAGAAGAGGACAGCCCTCAGCAACACAGACGCTGTGGCTGCAGAGGAGTAAAAGGACAAAGTAAACTACTGATAGTGGCTTGCACCACGACCCTTTTATCCAAAGCCCCAAGACAGGGACAAACACCTACCACCGAACAGCTGCGTGCCCGGCCCCCCCATCTGCTCTAGCACCTACTTCCAGGGACCACTGAGATGACAAGAAGAAATCACATGTGGAAGGTGACGCCAGAGACCATCATGAAAACGAGAAAGTGGAGCTACTCCCCCTAGTCCAGTGACAGCCGTAAAAGGAGAATCTGTGATTCTCTGAGACAGAATACACACATCGGGTACGTTTCTAAGGCAATGGCGCCATCAAAGAAAAGTAGACCTGAAGGGAGTTGCCATGGAACCTGCTCCTCCACTCAGTACAAACTGTCCCTGGTCACTTACAAGTTAGGAACAAGACACTTGCCCCACTCCCATCAGGGCCATGAAGACATGACGCAAGAGGCCAGTGTATGGCACACCATAATGTAGGCTCACTGCTGCCCTAGTCCAGCCCCACCCCTCCAAGGGTGGGGGCAACTGACCAGCCCAGTCAGAAGAGAGCCCGGCTCAATTTCCTCCAGAATAATAATCACAGAGATAATCATAAAGAAAAAAAAAGGAAGAAAAGGATCGGATCGCACTTTTGGAAAACTACAAAGCATACAGTGGCCTCCTGGAGAGCAGCCTGGGTAAGGGTGAGGCTTAGGGTTTCCAGAGTGTGTTCCTCTCCAAGTCTGGGCTCCCAGCTTGCATCTTTAGAACAGCGTAAAAGCAGCAACGAGTCCCCGAGTCCCACACAGAGGCTCTGAAAAGATTCACCCTGCTGGAGAAAGCTGCCGACAGCACAATTCACACCGGGGACTCCACAGGTTCAAGTGTTGGGGCCCTCCCTTCCGGGCTCACTGAACAAGCTCTGTTTGAGAAAAGTCACCCTGACAAAGGTCAGAGGTGAGCGCCGTCTCAGCCAGGAAGCTGTTCCTTTCTTGCAGAACACAGCCACTCCCTCCAGCTGGGACAAAGAGCAAGGGTGCCCTCCCATTCGCCCCCCTTCATTCAGAGACAACATTTGAAAAAAAAAGTCTTCCTGGCAGGTCAAAACTAGAAGTGGCCTGGAAGGCAGCAAGCCTTTGGTGTCTTCTCATCTCTGCCCCGCCCCCTCCCCTGAACACAGGGTCCCTGAATGGTCCTGCGACCTCTGTGGGTTTCTCTCCCCAGCCTTGCTTGCTCACTTCCTTCTTCCTCCTGTTTGCGCACCTGCGGTGGCACACCTGGCCCCAGCGCAGCCCAGCTCTCACTTCACTGGTTTGTGTCCATGGCAGGCTACCCCCAGCCCCTGCTCACCCACCTGTTTCCCCTTATCTAACCCTCAGAGCTGAAGAACAACAACCAATAGCCACTTAGCCCAAGCCAACACCGCACCCATCCTCAAACACAGGCCCCAGGACCACAGGTTGGGGTTCCTACAACCGACAGAAGCAAAAACAGGAACCCAGAAAAACCAGGCCTGGGTCAGAGCTACATATGTAGCTACATATGTAGCTACATATTCCTTTAGCCAGCAAAGGTGATCACTGGGGCTAAGCCAACGAATGTACAGCCTCTCCCTCCACCTTGAGGTTTTGATTTTGATTCTTTCCCATGAACTGGGAAAACGGCTGGAGCTGTTAATCAGCTGGGCTATAGCAATGCCAAGAGCTCTGTACCACAGGCTGCAAAGGGTAGCTTGCTCAACCGGATTCAGGCAGAGCTGGCCTCAGAGCATGCAATCTCAAAGCACGGACCATAAACACAAAATTAAAAGGTAAAGTAAAAAGGGCGGAGATGTTTACTGGAAACTTTAGTTCTGCTGCCCAGAAAATATGGGCTTTTTTTAACACACACACACACACACACACACACACACACACACACACACACACACATATAAAACGCCTCTGCTGCCCACCTTTAAAAATATGTACTTTGTTCTATATGTGGCTTCCTTATCTGCCCCCATTACATTCAGCTCATGACCGGGAAACCTGAAATAGTCACCCACACAGAATGACAGCCTTGGACAACACCGGGGATGAACAAAACATAAGCAGCATTTACAGTTCATCACCAACTAGCTCAAAGAACAAACCGAAGCTTCCCAGCACACAGAGAATTAATCCCACCCGAGGAAAACGATTCCTGAAGCCAGGGAAAGTGCTTGGAAACAAAACCGCATGTTAAAGCTGACGGCCAACGAGGTGCCCACCAGGGCAGCTTCCAGACACAGAGCATCATACATACCAGGAGGCAGAAGTTGGGCCATGTGTGTCACCTTCTAGCTTAGGTACCATCGCTCCATGTCCCTGTCCCCACCCAGGACCCATGGGTTCCTGGTCCCTAGGGTATTCACTGTGTGACTCTGGCACAGGAAGCCCTCATGATTGCTGGTTGACAGCCACATGCTAAAACTTGCAGGGCCACACTCCCCATTTCTCCAAGCACCTTGTTCGCCTTCGCCTTGACAGATTTCTCCATCCTCTGAATGAGCGACGGTCTAACCTGCCCTAATTGCCAACACCTGTCTCTCCAAGGCTATCTTCTGCCAAGCTCCTAGTCTACCCACTCAGCTCTTGAGAACCTTAAAGGTTAATACAAACCGACACATTTTCTTACCTCCTGTGACTCATGCCACACCGACTGAATGTTCATCTTTTGTCTTCCTCCCACCAAACAAGCCTGCTCCTTTATCTGGACCAGAGATTCCAACCCAGCCGCCCTCTACCCTACTCGTGCCCTATCAGGATTCTCAGGCTGCTTTAGCAGGAGCTGCTCTCCACCAAAGACAGGAACCCTTTAGCCAAAGCCCCAGGAAACATCACCCGTCACTCCTTCATCCTTCCACAGCCCCCAGAATCCACCAGGGCACAGCGGGGTGCCAGCACTGGCAGAGGCCTCGTTCTCGTGAACCAAGTGTGGGTGTGTGTCATGGCCTGTTTCATCCATTCCTTCTCCACCCCGGCCCCACCCCCACCCCCACCTCCTCTGTGTTTCCTGAGCAGAAATAATCAGCTGCAGATGGTTCCACTACTTCAAAGTTCTTGAGAAACCTCCGGCCCAAGAGATGCTGAGAGAACTGGGCTGCCAGCTGATGACCAAATCTGCACTTCCAGACCCAGGATGCCTCTCTTCTCAGTGTGCGTGCTTTATTTTTGTAGCCAACCGCTATCACTTTCCACCCAGAATACACATGCCCGTCACACCAAACCACAGCTTTACATAAGCACTTACAGCTGTGGCTCTCGGCCCTGGCTACACACCACAGTCACCTGGGAAAATTCAAAGACAGTGCTGCCGTTCTGACCCGCGGCAATTCGGAACCCAGTGGTCTGAGGATCAGAAGGTTTGTAGGCAGCCAGAACAGTTAGCACTGACTGTCAACTTCATGAGATCTAGGATCACCCAGGAGACAGACCACTGAGTACATCTGTGAGGGAGTGTCTACATTCGGTTAACTGAAGTCGGAAGACCCACGATAACTCAGTGGTATCTCACGGGCTGGGAGCCCAGACTGAACACAATCATTTCTCTCTCTCTCTCTCTCTCTCTCTCTCTCTCTCTCTCTCTCTCTCTCTCTCTCTCATATGCTTCTGCCACCAGGCCTTCCCGGCCACGACAGACTGAACCCTCAAACCATGAAGCAGAACAGACCCTGCTTTCCTTACGTTGCTTCTTGCCAAGCATTTCATCTCAGCAAAGAGCCAGTAACTAAGACAGCAGCCAAGGCAAAAAAAAAAAAAAAAAACCTCCAATGGTCCAAACTACCAAATGTGAGTCACAAGGAACCAAGAGTCTCAACACCACACAGTACTTTGAACCCCAAACTTCTTTCCATCCTGTCTTCAACTATGGGCCCCAATTTCTAGTCCCAGAGAGATTACAGTGTGATTCTGAAACTCCCAGAATGAGTAACTATCATTTCTTTGAATGCAAGTACAAAAATTTGACCTTGAAGGCAGAAGAAACTTGAAAGCCCTGCACCTTCAGCTGGGGAAGCAAAGTGACTCAGCCAGGGCCACAAAGCTGCTACACAAGAGCCAAGTGTCTAAGTCCCTGTCCGGCTAGCACAAAGGGACAGAAGAAAGTAGAAGGGACAGGTAAGTTGTGTACTTCCTGGATGCCTTTCACGGTCACCCTCTGGGTGACAAATCAAAAGGCTTCACCTCACCCACTGAAGAAGCCTAAAGGCAAAGGTAGTGAAACCCCTGAAACTGCTGTCACCACCTGGAGTCCTCAGACGTGGCCCTGTGGCTGACCGAGGAAAGTCATTGGCAGAATGGGTCTCAGCCAGTTTCAAAAGGGTGCTCTTTGAAGCCGCAGCCACACCAAGAGACCGAAGCCAGCAGTGGACTCAGGGATGGGAGAAAGCCGACTGTCGGTTTCACATTCTCTAACCAACCTGCGAACGCGGTCCCCTTCCTTCCTGTGTTTCTACAGCAGGGCAGTTGCGGTGCAGCTGGTGCCTTGAAGCACAGGAAACCAGAGCCTGGAGCCCAACACGAATTCCTCTTAGCTTGTGGCCTGGTTTCTTCTACCCTGGCACGGATGTCCAGGTGAGGCTCTGCGAAGGCAAGGTGTTTACGGATGTGCGGGCGACTTTCTTTATCAATCTGACAAGAGCTAGATTCATTCTGGAGAAGGGAATCTCAACTGAGAAAACGCTCCCTCCAGGCTGGTGGGCAAACCTGTGACGCATCTTCTTGATTGATGATTGATGTGGGCGGGCCCAGACCGCTGGTGGTCTCCGGTGCTAGAAGAAAGCAGGCTAAGCAAGCCAAGAGCTGCAAGCCAGTAAGTGGCACCACTGTCCAGCCTCTGCATCAGCTCCTACATCCAGTTCCTGCCTTGAGGTCTGCTCTGACGTGCCTCAGTGACGAACTGTGATATGGGAGTATAAGCCGGAATAAACACTTTCCTCCCCACCTTGCTCTCGATTACAGTGTTTTATCAGAGCAATAGAAATCCTAACTAAGACAATGGCTTTCCAACTCACGGATCCATCTGCAGGTCCCATCAACACCACCGATGATAGCAGGTTGGTAAATAATAGAATAAATCATGGCTGTGGTACAGTCAGTCAAATAAGGCTGCTAACGAATGGGGAATTCTCCCAGGAAAATGTATTATAGAGGAAGGCAAGAAGCTAGAGAGGACTTAGAGAGGAGCTTACAATAACAGGACCGCCATGGACCTCCTGAGAGTCTCTTTCAAGCTCTGTCATTCTGTAGGTGAGAAGAGCAGCAAGCAGGATGCCAAGGTGACCTTTCCAGGGTCACAGAGCCCAAGCCCACCAGTAGGTCAAGGGACATCAGCATCACTAGAGAAGCATGACACGAGAATTGCAGGTCCTGTTTTCATTCTGTCTGAGGCCTGTGATCTCTATGACAGCCCACTTGCTATGGAACTATGGATGATTTTGATCCCCCTGCCTCCACTGCCAATGCTGTGAGGTGTGAGCCATTACCTCCAGATATCACAGGCTCTTTGCGTTTCAGCTTGTCTGTTCCACTCTCTTCATGCTTACTTAGCTGAACGTGGGGGCGCCCATGAACCCAAGCAGGTGGTGGACAGAGAAACAGTACCCACTCAGCTTCAGATGTGGCACAGGTGTCTGGAGGATGATGCCAAGACAGCAGCCAGAGCTGAGGCCCTGAAGCTCGGAAGGACTGCAGGCCTGGAAGCCATCCCCACAGTGGTTGCGAATGAACCCCAGAGAGAGAAGTGTGATTTCGGATTCTGACTAAGCCTAGCTGGGCAGGACGATGCCAGCAGATGGTTCCATTTTTTTCCCATCACTGAAGTTACAGCAGATAGGGGGAGGGGGAAACGAAGTGGGGAAGGGGCAAAGGATGACATTCAAACAGATCTCTGGAGCAAAGCCCTTCTGTGCACAGCGCTTCCATCTTCCTTCTGCTGTAACCACTTCCCACACAAACCCCAGCAAGGCAACCGTGCAGCCCACAAGGGACAGGCAACTACAAGTACACTTCCTGCTCATCAACAGGCAACGGCAAGCATCTGAAGCTGATGGTCCATGGCGTGGTTACATCAAAGGTTGGGGGCCCCAGACACAGCTTCCCATATGCCACTGCACCGTATGTGGTCAACCTGCACCAGTAACGTCAGAACCAGGGCTTACAAAACAAAAGCGGTCTCACACTGGGATAACCTAGCTGGGATTCACGGCCACGGTCACCTAGCCACTGCTCTTGGGAACCTGAGAATTTTCAAGGGAATTCAGGTCCCAGGCCCACGTTCAAAGGTCCATCTCTATGTCAGACTCTGCAGTGTGACAACTGACCTTCTGCATGCCACCCTAGCAACTCCACTTGTGGGGTCAGTAATGGTAACTCTTTAAACCATCAAAGGGACTGGGGTAAATAACTCTGTGGATGGGATGTATGTTGCACAAGCAGGAGGGCCTGAGTTCAAATCCTCACCATCCACTTGAAGACGCAGGCACAGTGGCACACCTGTAATCCTTGTGCTGGGAGGTAGAAACGGGTGGATCTTAGAGGGTGGGGTAGGTCAGTCAATTGAGGGACCTGGCGAAGTCCAGGTCCAGTGAGAGGCTGTGTCTTAAAAGAATAAAGAGCAACAGAAGAAGATACCAGCCTCCAGCCTCCACAGGCGCATACAGACAGTAGCAGGAGTACAGCACTCACTCACAGCTGCATGTGCTTGTGCACGCGCACGCACACGCGCACACGCGCGCACACACACACACACACACACGGAGAGAGCGCGCCCAAACAGCGATTCAGTCAAGCAAGAAAAAGAGAGGCATCTTGAAACATCTTGAATTAGCTTTAAGATACTCCCTGGGGTCCCAACTTATCACAACTCCTAGATCAACACGAAAATAAAAGGTGAAGGCTTGGGACAGGGACAGGTTGTTTGCAGCGACCTCGAGACCAGCTCCACTGTGAAGACTGGAGGCATTCTGCTACAGAGGGCTCTGCCATGTGTGATGGTAGGAACTCTGCTTTGACCAACGCAACACTTACAGGTTTCCATTGCCAAGAGTATGGTTTTAGGAGATGGCACAGAGCAACCTGGAGATGCATGGGACGCTGCTAGCTTAGAGCATGACTGACTAGCCTAACTGTGAGTGACTCCGAAGCAGGAACCAATCAATCCTCAGGAACCTCTAGACAACTCCCTGCCCGGGGAAGGAGCTTTGGGCATGGTACCTTGTAGCAAGCTGCGTGGTGTCACACCTGATGGAGATGTATAATCAACTCCTGAGATGGCTAAGACCTGACTTATGCCTGATCACACAATAATCATCAGCTGCCTGCATATGTGTGAACCTATGGGCAGTGCCCACCTGGCAATCCGGGATTGGCAGCCCATGCCTACTTAGGGGCTGGGAGAGGTTTGCCCAGAGAGAGGACAGGGAAGGAGAGAGAGGAAAAAAGGAGAGAGGAGAGAGGAAGGAGAGAGAGGGGAAAAGAGAGAGAAAGTCCTGGAATAAACTGCAGTGAGAAGAGCTCCGGTCGCGTCATCCTTGCGGGACGAGGGGGGCGTGACATTACCTGCCCCCACTGCAAAAGCTAAGGCAGGCTTTATCTTCCCTCAGAGGAAAAGGAGAAGCTGAGCAACAAGGGAAGACAGATATCTGAACTGCCTTAGGGGACCTGGCTTTGGGTCACAAAAAAAAAAAACCATAGCCCTTGGGCACAGTCTTCAGAGGTGAGAGCTCCCTCTGGTCCTCCGTTCTGTCTTGTTTCCTAAGACCCAACTAAAGCCTTCGATCTTCTCGGGATGCTGTCAGCTGCCTGCTAGGTGCTCTGAGTACCAGAGTGCATCTCCCCCTTGACTGCAAAAACAGGAGATGGGACCAAGCACCTAAGTTCTCGCCCGTGCTGTCCACAGGAAGCACACACACACAGATGAGCCTGGGAGTCCACTCAAGGAGACTACAAGTCAACAAGTTTTAACTAAGAAGTACCTAGTGGAGAGCTGAAGAGATGGCTCAGAAGTTGAGAGCACTGCCTGTTCTCCCAGTGGGCCCTGGCTTGGTTGTCAGCACCCACATGGCAGCTCTCAGATGGATGTAAGTCTAAGATCTGACACCCTCACACAGACATGCATGCAAGCAAAACACCAATGCATGTAAAATAAAAATAAACAAATTATTATAAAGAAGAAAGAAGAAAAAAGTAGTAGTAGTAGTAGTAGTACTAGTAGTAGTACTAGTAGTAGTAGTACTAGTAGTAGTAGTACTTCTTAGCGGGCCTGGTGTGGTGGCACATGCCTTTGATCCCAGTGCTCCAGAGGCAGAGGCAGGTAGATCTCTGCAAGTTCAAGTCCAGCCTGGTCTACAAAGTGAGTTCCAGGACAGCCAGGGCCATTAATGCCACACTAAGTGCCCTAGTATATCCAAAGAGCTTGTTGACAATCCACTGTTGCTGCCACTAACTACATGTAACATGACAGAGGCTTAATAACACATCTGGATTCTTTCCAGGATAGAGGCCCCTAGGGAGAGGCTCCTGGGGCTGTACATTTTTAAAGAAAATGATGTTCTCAACAGCTGTGTCCATTTGTGAACCAACCACAAGACAATGTGATTCAAGGCCAGTGAGCTGAGGATGGCAGGCAGGGTGGAAGGACGAAGGCTCCTGAGTCCATCTGAGGACTGAACCTCACACCGGTGTGGAAGGGACAATGAGGCACTATACCTCAGAAGTTGTTCATGGGGTTCAGGACAGCTTCAGCCAAAAGCATCCTGATACAGCAGGCCTGGCTGCATGGCAGAGTGGCGGATGGAGCAGAGGGAGCAGGGGCCCTGGGCTAACTGCAGGCTCTAAGAGCAAGTGCCAAGGGCCTCAGCTTAATATTCACACATCACTTTAGCCTCATCGGAAGGGCTCTTCCCTGTGCCAATTCTCCAGCGAGCATAAGTAGTTACTATTCTGTGCCTCCACTCATTCCATACATGTGTCTGCAGGTGACCGAGAGGGAAAATCCAAATCGTTACATCTATGAGATGCCACAGAGCCACTGAGGGAGACAATGGGCACCTCAGAACTCACTGATGTTCTCCAATCAAGTACTGACATCTTGTTTTTCTCATCCTATTACTGTCCCCTGTCCCCTGGGCTGTATTCCTATGAACTCAGACGTGGGGGGCCGGGAGCTTGCCTGTGCAATGGTTTAAGAGTTAAGAGAATTCAAGGCTCTCCATAGTTGACCAGCAGGAAGATGAGCTTCAGACAATGGCAAAGGCAAATGCTGAGGTGGGAGGGGAGGGGAGGGGAGGGGGAGGAGTGGAGGAAGCCATGCTTTCCTACTGCTTGTCCTCCCCTGGCACAGGCATCCATTACTCTGGGCACGTGCTAGACCCACAAGCCTGGCAACAGTGCATGTGCTGAACTCAAAGAGAAAGAAAAGGCAAGCTTGGTGTTATTTTAATTCCTTCCTCGGCACCTTCCAAAATTCTGTAGCAGAAGGATGAGCCACTAAACTTCCGCCAGTCCCAGCCAATAAACAGCAGTTCTAAAGCTCAGCTAACATGGAGCAGGAATGCCCTGTGTCCCCATAGACAACTCTGCTCCAGACCACTGAACGCCATCCAGGGGCAGGAGGCCTCGTGGCATGAAGCCCTGGGTTTGTAAAGGGCCTGGTAAGAGACACCCCTACTTCTGACCTCTCTATAATCCCCAAACCCCACCCCTTCCTCCTCTTGCCTCCATCCAGTCAGTATCACCCTAACTCAGCCAGTCCTGCCCTAGCACTGACCTCACCACATCGGGTTAGGGTCTGGGCCCGCTTCATAATACCTAAAGTTACCTACTCACTTCAGGCCCTCAGACCAGTCCCTTCCCCAGGCAGCACCTGATTACTTTAGAGTCACTCTGAGCAATAGCATGGGAACCGGCTGGTTCTCCCAGTGACTGTGGTCGGGTACCACAGTCACTGGTGCAGAGGTGTGTGACTCAGGATGGCCACTCGCTCAGATAAAACTACTATCTGGCTGTAATTATTAGTGGCATAACCACAGTATGCTCTTAGAAATACCCAGAGGGGCCCAAAGAGATGACTCAACTCCTAGGGAGCACTTGCTGCTCTTGCAGAGGACACAGGTTCAGTTCCCAGCGCTCACACTGGGGACCCACAACCATCTGTAACTCCAGTTCCAGGGGATCTGATGCCCTCGTCTGACCCGCAGGCACCAGCAATGCATTTGATATACAGATCATGCAGGCAAAACACCCATACACGTACAATAAAAAAAATTTAAATCACTTTTAAAAAAAAAAAAAAGAAGAAGAAATATCCAAAGTGGTTTAATGTATCACCCCAATTCTAAAAGGATGCATAAACCCATTTTCTGCCCATCCTTTTTCTTTCTTAAGGACTCTGGCTTTGATCTTCTCATTTGCAAACAATGCTAAAATCTTATGGCTTTTCCCATCAGGATGCATAGGATGTTCTTCCTTGGTGACCGTGGGATAGAGGGCAGACAGCAGCAGTGATACTACTTAGATCTGACATGTCCCCACAGGCTCCTGTGTCTGGACACCTGCTCCTTTTCCCAGCTGGGGTGCAGTGTGAAGAGGTTATAGACCTGGCTAGTGGGTGAGACCACTGCAGAGTGGGCCTTTGCGGACAACAGCCTGGCCCAGCTTCTGCTGTGCACCATGCTTCCTGGTTCTCCAAGGCATCAACAAGCTGAGCTGCAAGCTCCTCCACCACAGCCCAAGCTGCCCATGCCACCTATCTTCTCCACACAGAGGACCACATCCTTGACACAAATACCCTTGGTCTTCCCTAATGCTGCTTCTATCACAGCAACAAGAAAATGGCGGTCACAAGGGGGCGAGTCTGGTCACAAGGGGGCGAGTCTCAGACACCCTAATTCCAAATCCTGCCGCTGACACTCTAGGCCTCAGCCTCCCCTACATGAACATTTAGGGGATGTTCTGGATGGTCTCACTCATCCAGAGTGCTGAGACAAAGAGAGCCGGTGGCCGAGTCCTCACACCGGCAGCCAGCCCGTAGCCTGCGCTCTGTCCGTACACCACACAACAGAATAAGCTCACGGGAGATCGGGACGCCTGCACTAACAAGCCAACCATACTCTGACAGGAACAAGAGCGACAGCTCAGCAGCTCTCTAAGACCAAGGCACAGGTGCCCACAGGCCCTGAGTTTAGACTCTCTTCAAGGTGCACGCTGCTCGTGGTTCCCTGCGGTCCCCATGAGAATCTGGGTGTGAACTTGGAAACCTGAAGCACTGTGCATGACAAAGTTGTGGGAGGTGACACGGCCTAACATGTTACTTCTCGCAAATGGCTCCACACAGAGTACACGAATCTCTTTCATTAAGCCTACGGCAGAAGCCCTGTCTCTCTCTGCTCAGTAGGACAGGGAGGCATTGGCACACAGTTACCAGTACCTTATGTGGAGAATCTGAGATTCAAACGCAGGGCACCTCAGAGTTATGGGTGGCTCTGGACTCACCTGGATTTCTAGCAATATCACACACTCACCAAGAAAAGGAAAGAAAAAAGTCCATGGACACAAAAGCTTATCTAAAAAAGACAAAACTAATCAACCCAGATTAGCAGCAATAGCAAGGGACTCACAACCGATAAGGTGAATTGTAGGTACTGTCCAGATATGCGATGGGATTTCTGTTTTTTCTTAGTGATAAAGGGAAATACTTGTTTAAACAAGTATTTTACTCTCTTGTTTTTTGTTTGCTTAATGTATTTATTTTGTGTTTGGGTGTGTGTGCAGGCACAGGTATAGAGGTCAGATGATAGGAGTTGGCTCTCTCCCTCCACCGTGTAGGTTCTAGGGATCGAACTCAGGTCTTAGCAGCAAGCATACCCCCCCACCCCGCAGCTGAAATATCTCACCGCCCCCCCACACTCACATTTTTTTTTTAAACCAGGGCCTTCCTATGAAGTCCAGGTTGGCCTGGATCTCCTGGGTACCAGGCTTGTAGCTGGGCACCACCAGGCCTCTATTATCAGACACACTCATTAGGAGACAGCGCCTGTTTCTGATACACTGATAACATTCTGAGTCTACTGGGCAGTGTAGCAACGCTGG
The DNA here is from genome assembly GCF_000317375.1 of Microtus ochrogaster. Classification (NCBI taxonomy): domain Eukaryota; kingdom Metazoa; phylum Chordata; class Mammalia; order Rodentia; family Cricetidae; genus Microtus; species Microtus ochrogaster. The sequence goes on along the minus strand of NC_022012.1, from coordinate 76,001,775 downwards.
CTGGCTGCAGTGTGCTCTGGAATCGGAAACCTGGACTAGATAGCCACTAAAATGTGACACACCGGCCAGAGGCAGTCAGCATAAAGGCTACGCACCAGGCCTAGGGAGCCACAGAGGGACCGTGCTCCTGTCTTACAGCTTTTGTGTAGGGAGCCTGGGCATCCACAGAGCCCAGGAACATTCCCCCTCATTTCCCAAGGAACCCATGACATGAGTCATGGCTGATTACCTGAACGCTCACTCTGGAGCCTCCTGGCTGAACAAGGCGTCTTTGCTACTGACGGGCAAAACACTATTTCAACCTGCTCCAGACATAGCCTAGAGCTGTCCACATGGCGGTGTAAGGATTATGTCTCTGACCTGGATAACTAGGGCAGTAAACCTGCTGTTACTGGCCTCGAGGCCTGGGAAGAAAAGCAGGCGGGCAGTGGCTTTAGACACACACCATTCAACTGCTCTAAAATCTGGACTTTACAGAGCAGGGCCCAGAAGCGCCGAGCTTGGCTGACCCAAGCCCTTGGCACCAGCCTTCCCAACTCCTCTGGCCACTCCCACTTCCTTGTTCTAGCCACCCTGAGCTGCCCTGCCTTTCCCAGACACTGGCCCTCTCCGCGCTGTCTGGCCTGAACTCCAAGCCCAGGACACATCCATGAAGGCCCAGCTAGAGCATTTACCTCTTCTGCGAAACCTTCTGGTACTCAGAGGATGGCTGCTCTCCCTCTGGGCTCCTAAATGGCACTCTGCGGCCTTAAACAGACCGTTTCCCTCGAGGGCCCTCGGTAGTTTTACTGGTCCTTATGTCCCTTTTGGCCTCTGGACAGTTCCCAGACAGGATTTCATTTCTGTGATCTGTGAGGCCCAACACGAAGTCAGTTCTCTAAAATTAAATGCACACTTAGGAGCCAGGCTCCCTGTTTGCTCTCAAGCCAGCCAGAGCCATGGGCAGCATTTTGCCCGCCTCAGCCTGGGTTCCAGGTGAGAAAACTCAAGTCCTGGCGATTTCTCCATAGTCCCTGTCACAGTGGGATGGGCCTAATCAAGGCCATTTTACTGATCACCTGGTACTAACAGGCCTGCTACTAACACAGGTGGGCCTGTGTGCTGTACAGCATCCTCCAGCAAGACAGCACAAGGAACAAACTAGACCAGGCTGTCCAGGCAATCCAACCTTGGGAAACACCTTAGCATAACCCAGAGGTCCAGGTGGGAATTTAGGACTCTGACACCTTAGTTCCCAAAGTGGAGACCCAGGAGAGCTAGCCCTGGGTCCCTCTGGAGCTATCCTACACTTTAGATGTCTCTTGTCCACCGTGGCTATGTTCCATGCCACATCTCCCATTCCAGACAATTCTTTACCTAGGTCCCTGGCACCTTGTCTCCCATGTCCGTGCCTCTCAGAGCACGGGCGGTCTGTGGTAGATCTGCCCTTAGACGATGGACCTGGGAGAGCAGCTGCGGGCATGACACAGGCCAGGCCTGCCCCTTGGCACGGCAGATGCTCTGTCCTGTGAGGAAGAGCCTAACAGGAGGGCTGAACCTGGTTCCCTAAAGCCTGAGTTCCTTCTCCTCTGCTCCAGATGCAGTCAAAGGCCCCATGGCCCATGTCCAGGTCAGTCTGGAGCCACTAGCTTCTGCTGCTAAGGTAAAACTTCAGGAGGCCAGCCTTCCAGCCCTGCCCCCAAGAAAACACCAGCAACAATAAACACCATGCACTTACAGGCAGCTATCAGGGACAAGCCTGTGAGTCACAGGGCTCTGCTTGGGGAGCTCGCCCATCCCCCACCCAGGAGCACTGATTCATCGAAGTTTGTTTTCAACGCTATTATTTTTAGTCAGGCAAACAATGCTTTAAACCGCCGTAGAGAACGGGGGAGGGGAAGAGAGGGTCGCTGAAGAACATCAGCTACTTTTCTAATAGTCTACCAAGGCCTAAGCCAAAACCGGCACTTCTAGGCACTCTAGGGGTACAGGCATAGGGGTACATGAACTGCCATTTCTTCCCGAGGGTGACCTCTGAGACCAGGGATCTCCAGGCTCCCCTGCTGATGCCGTCACCAAATTTCCTTCTTGAAAAAGAAAGAGAGCATTTACTGAGCACCTACAAGGCACAGTGAGCCACATACATGGGCTGGGTGTTTGCCCCATCTTATCTTAGACATTATTTCATGTGAGGCTGGTGGTCCTTTTTTCCCATCCTGTCAAATGGGAAAGTTGAAGTAGGTACATCCAGGGCCACTAGGTTCTATGCTGTCCTTTTCTCTGCTTTGTTTTTAACGTTCTGGCTGCCTCTCCTGCTCCACAAGGTGATTTAAGACAAACGTTAGGAAACAAAGAAAGGGCCACCATACTTTGAGAGGTGCGGGGCCTCTACAGTCAGAGCCCAGGCAACCTAAAAATTTACACTCGTGAGGCTTTGGAGCAGAGAGAGATCCAGTGCTGAGGCTGCCAGAACGTTACTGGGGGTGGGGGCAGGGAAGACAGAAAGAAAGGAAAGGAAAGGAAAGGAAAGGAAAGGAAAGGAAAGGAAAGGAAAGGAAAGGAAAGGAAAGGAAAGGAAAGGAAAGGAAAGGAGAGGAAAGGGAGCTCTTTCTGGATCCATTACTCCACATTTGGGTTCAGCCCAGAGGTGATTTTTTAAGGAAAAAATGCCTTTTGGCATTTTTGAGCTGTGACAGCATCAAAACAGACCTTTAAAAAACACACACCCAAAAAGCATTACTATTGTTAAAAGCTTTAAAACACACACACAACAACAACAACAACATAGGGGCCCCTCTGAGCCATGACAAACTGGCTCCGCAATGGGCAATACAAGGCCTGGCAGAGAGAGCAAGCAGAGGCTAACACGTTTCCAAGGCAAACCTGTGTGCTGCTTTCTAAACAGTACTCGCCCCAAACGCCCAGCAGAGCCCAACAGAGAGAGCACGGAGAACTTGCCAGATCTGAGTGGGGAAAGCCTTGGGACACAGAGAAAGAACAAACTCAGAGGAACTCGTTTTCTATTTCCTAGATGGGGTTCAAATTTGTACCCTCCCTGCTCTCTCCGTGCTCACACAATGGTGGGGGGGCAACGTCTGTCTCGGTACAGACACTGGAAAATAAACAGAGGATGCTTCCGGGGTAAACACTGGCATGAGCAAACATTTCCACAGGTGTCTTCTAGAATGCCCACCTCTTGTCATTAACCTTTTTTAGGCATCTCTGGTCATTAGTGTAAGTCAACTTCCTGCTCCAAGAATAGCCAAAAATAGCAACAAAGGCAGGCAAACTGCGCCCTGCATCTGAAGACGCACAGTCTCCTGGCTTCACGCTAGGGTTGGGTATTTTTACATGCCTTTGTAGTTCAGATTTACCGATGTAGACCCAAGTAGCAAGGAACCAGGAAGGGCAAGTAGAGAAGATAACCAAAATTAAAGATTGAATTATAGAGCTGTTTTTTCACTTTTATAAATTAATTGGAACCGAACCGATAGAGTCTTGGAATAATAATTAAAGAAGATTCATGATTCAATTAATGAACTAGCTGTATGCCAAAAGAAAGAACTTCTGAAACAGGGCTAGTGGGATGGGTAACTGGTGCATAACACCAAGCATGACGACCTAGTTCGTTCCTCCAGGAATCTGCACGAGAGTAGAGAACCGATAAGGTCCTCTGACCTTCACTCCGGCACCTACGGCACGTGTGACCCCTCCGCACACAACACAAAGACAACGCAATTCTAAAATGCCTTCAGAAACTCCTAGGATGCTTACTCAAAAATCAAATCAGAGTCCTGAGATCCCTCCACCAGAGCTTGGCTACCTAGACAACCTGCCGCCTGAGAACACGAGAAACAAGAAAGATTGAGTGACCTGCCCCAGGTAACACAGCAAATCAAGGGAAAGGTCCAGAACCACCCGTGTCTGCCATGCCCACTTGCCAAACAACCTGTGACCAAGCGCATTAAGTTTTCTTCGATAGCATTTATGCAGCCTGCTAAACAAACTTTCAGCCTGGTCCAGAATTAGCCAAACTTCTTCATTAATAGGCTTCCACTGTGTTTTCTGTTTAAACTGAGTCTCTCTGTCAAAACATTGTGTAGCAGTGCGCTACTGTGGCAGGCAGCTGTTGGCAGCAGGGGCTCAGATCCACCACAGAGGACAGAGGCGCTTGTCCTGCAGATATGTTATTTCTCACACTGTTAATTAAGTCAACACAGAATAATGTGTGCTTTCTCTCTCTCCTCCCCCCCCTCCCCCAAGCACGCACGCGCACACGCACACATCACACACACACACAGAGTCAGCTTTGTCAGGAGTTAATACATTTCAGAGTTTGAGGGGATTGGTTTCTTAGCACCAAGCAAAGGTTATTTACCAATTAGCTAAAGATAAGCACACACAACGGTCTTACAACTCCCAAGAAGCCACATTTAACCAGCTGGCAGATGGGAAGCTGCAGAGCGGAAGGAAGGAGCTGGCCTTCTTCCTTATCATGTACCTGTCACCCAGTGCGGGGAATGAGCACCTGGCAGGTGCACTGAAAGAAAACAGAACAATAAACTGGACAAGGTCTTCTAGAGTCTTCTCTGTTCTAGAAACCACACTCCTGGACTGAGGAGAGATCTCAGGAAGCAAAGGCGTTTTTCACCAAGCCCGACAACCCGAATTTGATCTCCAGGTCCCACTTGGTAAAAGGAAACAACTGATTCTCCCAACTGTTCTCTGATACACCCGTGCATGCCAGGGCACAACTACATAAACAAAGGATCCCCATGGCAACGTACTACTGTTTCTAGGAACTACTGTGGGGAAAAGCTGGTTCCCTCCAACCCACACCAGCTTCAGGTTCCTCCCTGGGCCACATACACGAGCAGGATCCTTCCTCCAGGTCCCAGCCCAAGAGCAACCTTCCAGCCAGCAAAACAACACTATTAGACAAGCACTAGCGATAAGAGTGGGGCCATTTTCTTGTTTTTGGTTTTAACCAGCTGTCACAGTTAATCTTGATTGTCAAGTTGATGAGATTTGGAATCACTATGGAAACAAACCTCTGGATGTGTCTGTAAGTTGGGTTCCCTGAGGTGAGAGGACCCACTCTAACTGTGGGCATCAGGTGTCCTGGACTAAAGAGAAGGGAGAAATGAAGGGGCCCCCTGCATTCAGCTCTCTCTGCTTCCTGACTGTGGATGCCATGTCATCAGCCACTCCAAGCTCCTATTTCCCCCCCGTGGTGGCTTTCCCACCACGATGAATTATCCCCTGAAACTGCGAGCCAAAATAAGCCCTTCCTCCCTTCAGCTGCTTTTTGTGGGAGTATTTCTGCAGTACCAAGAAAGACCGCTAATGTATCAGTCAGTCCAGCAGAGGAGATAAGATCAGAAGTTAACTAGCTACCCATGGCCCTGCTGCTTTGGGAATCTGACTCTAAGAGGGGGCTTGTAGAAGCTGAAGATCTAGGGGGAATACCATAACAAAATAAAATCTCATTTCAAACGAACAAGCCCTGCCCAGTCCTATTTATTCCACAAAGAGGCACATGAAGAATAATTGCTGTACAGAGCACAAAATGGCATTAAAATCTCCTAATAAATTAATGAGGGGAAATTAATAGTCGTTCAGTCCATTAAATTGTGTTAATTTTACTTCCATTGTAATACAGCAGCAATCACAAATTTACATTATTAAGCCAATATTTATTTTTCAAAAACTCATTTTAATTAGATTCCTGATATGATAAGCTCAAACCTAATTTTCTCCATTTTCATCAACTTCTTGCACTTCTCATCAAAACTAAATGATGGCTCCACTCATCATTTTTTTTTCTATCATGAAAATGGTCATTTAAATGTTTATGTCCAGGGCCTTCAAGATGGCTCCGCAGGTAAACTCTCTGGCCATGCACCTGACAGCCCGAGTTCAAGGTGCGGAACCCCTGGTAAGAGGAGAAAACTCCCAGAAGTTGTCCTCTGAGCTTCACACGAGCTATGGGATGCAGGTATCCTCACTCATCGCTCACACACAAACATAAACCTTCTCAGAGGCTGGAAAGATAGCTAGGTGGTTACGAGAACAGGCTGCTGTGGCAGAAGATGGGAGTTAGGCTCCCAGCAGCAGGTTGGGTGGCTCACACTGCCTGCAACTCCATCTGGGGGAGAGAGGTGACGCTCCCTTCTGGTCTCTGGGGACACTGCACTGACATGCATATACACACATGCACATGAACAAAGTAGCTTCAAGTGTTTATATCCTTGCAAAGACTGCTTAAAGCTGGCCTACTAAAAGTTTCATTGTATTTTCAGAAGCTAGGGTTCACATCCTGTGGCTAGCGTGTCATTTAGGGACACGAAAAGCCAAGCTGCACCAAAAGGAAAGGCTAAGCACTAACAGTCATCTGCTAGAGTCCCTGATCCCAGGAAGGAAACCTGAATTTCAGGTTTACAACACTAAGTTGTCTTTTACTTCAAAGAGAAAACACTTTAAACTTGGGTCCTAGGCAGTACTCAGCCCACAAGCATGGCTGTGCAGGTGACAGGTAAGAGATTCACGGCATCTGTCTGCTTGGCAAACGTCAGAAGATGAAGATGTCATTCAAGACACAGGGCCTCGGGTGCCAACACACAAACACACACACACACACACACACACACAGAGGAAGTGCTTCAAGGGAAATGGGTAGAACTGAAGATCACACACAACGTTAGGCAAACACCAGACTGAGACAGACATAGCACACTTTCTCTCATGTGCAGAATCTAGAGTTTTCCTTCTTTTAAGTAAATAAGAGATGAAAGAGAAGAGGGTCTACAAGCAAACCAGTGGGGAACAGGAGATCAGGGAGGGTAATGGGAGATAAATATGAGCAAAATACAAGACTTGAAAATGAAATAATAATAATAATGAAATCTAGTTTGTACAACAAATAGACATTAATAATAATAATAAAGACAAGACCAGTTCCCATGGGCTTCCTGCAGTCAGTCCAGACTCCTCAGACCATGACCCCAACTTCAGCTTTCCAACACACATCACCTCCCAACACACACGCACACACACACACATACCTGCTCCCAACACAGAACACTGTGGAGCCCTCAACCGCCCTGGGAGTCCTGCATCTTGGGGTAGGAAGGCTGAGCTCCAGGAATACAAGTGCCCAGGCACTGCCATCTCGAAAGGCCCTTGATAAATGATTGAATAAGTTCCCATCAATGTGTGCTAATGAAAGAAGACAAAACACACACATCTCCCCAGCACATCTGCAAACTCTTCTGGTCCCTCCTCTCACCCCGATTTCACAGGTGCAGACAGGAGGGCTCTGAAACCTGCTGGTCCCGAACCCATTCAAGTAGCAAAAGGCAGGTTCTGGACTGGCGAGATGTCTCAGGAAATAAAGATGATTGCCACCAAGCCTGGTGACCTGAGCTCCATATCCGGAACTCACAGAGTGGAAGGAGAAAACCAACCCCTGCAAGCTGTCCTCTGGTTTCCCCTCCCCCACAAACACACAAATACATTAATACAATAAAAATGATTTTAAAATGGCAGACCCAGAACCTGAATTCTAAGGAGGCTGAGGTATCTTTCCCCTGAGGAAACAGGTGGCTGTCACTGTTTACTATTCTACAGCTGTGGCTTCACATTTAAAATATTTATCATAAGCATCTTCCCCACCCCACCTCACCATTCTCCAAAAGTCCCTCTATCTTTTCAAATGTATCTCTGCATCCTTCCCCAGGAGAACTTAGAACACTGACTCAGAGACTAAAGGGCATGGGTCTGGTTAATATCACCTCATACACAACAACAAGGCCTGATCACAGATGGAGAGTAAAATGTTGTCTGCAACATGTATGGGTCCCAACATCCAGCCCCAAGCTGCAAGGGTCAAATCCCCCCCCCCACCAGAGAATGCTAAATGACACTTGGGGGTCAGCCCTCTAGTCAGCCAGCTCCCCTGTGTCCTGCAGCCCCTATCGGATGGGCTGCCTGGACGGCAGCTGGGAGTAGGCTTGCTGCCTGCCGATGGTTTACAGAAGGTGGAGGCCTCAGGTGCAGAGACCTATAGGGCATCATCTATAGCCTTGGTGTTTGTCCGCAGAAGCCTGAGAAAGCCGTGGTACAGGTGGAGATACTTTTCCTCTCTCCACCGGTTGAGGGTAGCCGAGCAACATTCCTAAGGGCCCCAGGAGGAGGTCACACTGCAAAGCGGGTGAACAAAGAGGTAGGAGATGCTCCCTCTGAGACCTACTTCACTTCTCCAATTTTCTCTGGGCTTGATGCTCTGTTGTAAGAGAGCCTAAGATAACTTTCTAAACCAGCAATACCTTTAGCATGGTCCAGCTGGAAACAACTCACTGAGCCATGGACCACACACCGTAGTGTGAGCTGCGGTTGCCTGCGGGAAAGGAGGCTAAGGTGCCCCTGCTGCTGAGCGCGCTCTCAGAGGCAGATGCTTCACCTACCCGTGTAGGAACTGGAGAGGAAGACACCTGTGGCTCCTCTCAGGCTTTCAAGCAGTGGACTGCTGGTGTGGAATTCCCCCCAGCTCTGCCCCAAGCCTGTCAGATCTGAGACGCCCTGCTCTCCCCTTTGTGGCGAAAGACCAAATTCCTACACCTCATCTCTCCAGATTGTATCACTCCAGCTCTCCGGATCATTCAAATCGCCTAAAGCTGGAGGAACCAACCCGGCAACAGCGACCACAGCCAAACGGTGCCTCTGCTGCTCAAGATGTCCACTCCATATCTCAGACTGAGAGTCGTCAAAGCCGGGCTCCAGATTTGACAGAATGTGCTGAAACACCCAGTGTCCCCGCCTCCTGCCCCACACGAAGCGGGTGACTAAGTCACACACTTTCCTTTGTCTACTTTCCAAAGCCCTAGTTCTCAAAGACAGCAATGTGACAAGCAACACGCAACCCTGGGGCTTAGCAGCCACCGGGATAGCGCTAGCATGAAGCCAGCTAGTCGCCTCCCCAAGCCGTGGCCTTTAGCTTTCTGCCCATGGCCAAAACAGCAGCAGCTGTTGCCAAGGGAGACAGCGTGACCCAGAGGCGTGGGCACAAAATCCAGGGATGGAAATCCACCTTTGTCTGGATCCACCCAAGCAACTGGGGCTCTCTAGTTGAGAAGAGAGGAAAGAAAACAATCCCAGAGCTAGGAGTGTGTAGGTCAGGAGCAGAGGGCTTGCCTAACACGTCAGAAGCCTTAGGTTCAATCCTCAGTGCAACCAAAGAACCAACCAACCAAAACCCTGCTTCCACACCCCACCTTCTAGGTGCACGCTGAAGATGCCTAGCCCTAGAAGGTCCAGGTGGTGTGAGGGTGGTCAGCCTGAACTCTCAGAAGCACACAAACCTCCAACTGTCCCGGGCTGGGAAGGGCTGCAAGGGAAAGCAAGGTCAGAAGGCAAATGCAGGCTAAGGAAAACAGCCTCTCCTCTAAGATGCCCCCAGCCCAAAGATTAACCGAGAACCCTCCAGATGGAGCTCCACCGCCCACTCTGGATAAGGATGCTTCTGGTTCCCAGGGTCCAAAAGAGCCTGGGGAAAAGGGTATGCTAGACCCAGTCTCACGTTTTCCCTCTCTCCTGTGAAGTTCCATCTGGTTCAAAGTCAAAATCATTTTAGACCTGGTTGCCGTTTCTGTCTCCCAGCTCTGCCTTCTCCTAGGCCTTCGCCGGGCCGTTTGACAGTGCCTTGTACACTATGAAACACCCTGCACAGCTGTTTCATAAATGATATCACTCCGAGGAGGGGGGGCTCAAATCATAAAGCAATCGGTCTGGGCATATTAGGAAAAGGCCATTTCTCAGGATCTGACAGAGACCTGAGACTCAACCATCCCACTTCATCAAAAGGCTAAAGAAGAATGAAGAACCGGAACCGGAGCTGAAACCCAGGTGCCTCTGACCACCACATCCCCACCACCTCCCCTAAAGCCAGCTGGCAGAGGCTCATAGGCCAAGTGTTCTTCCCAGACTGCCTTCCCTCCCCCTTTGTTGATGGGATCCACCCACCCAGGTTTGGGGGTTGGTTTTGTGTTTTGTTTTTTTTTAAACTATTTTTTAGGCAGGCATGCCCACCATATGTGGTGTTTATTTTCAGGGAAGGCTGACCCTGGGTTCCTGTGGACAGATGTTGCTTTGTGCCTTACTGTCAGGGCTGGCAGCACATACACAGCTGCCTTGAGCAGGTGGCCAAGGATGGAGGCCACCCTGGCCCAGAAGGACGATGGCCTCTCTGTCTTAGGCCATGGGAGCCATCTCTCCATTTCTCTGCAGCCTAGGACAAACCCCCACCCCCACCACCAAACATTCCCTCCTGTCCCTCCTCTGGAATCAGTCTTTAAAGGTGTCTTGAGAAGTGGAGACAGAAGGCTAAGGTGCCCTCACCCCAATTTCCAGGCGCGGTTATGCTCTGGGGAGGCCCTGGGAGTGAAGTCACTGACCCCTTCCATCAGCCATCTGTGAACTCCCGCCGGACTCCTCTAGCCCGACGGGAAGGATAAAGGAGGTCAGGACAGATGGCAAAGCGTTTTGGGAAAAGAGGGCTCTACAGGAATGCAGGGACGATGGGAGGCCAGCTCTGGGGTGTTTTGTTGTCTGTCTGGAGCTGCCTGCTCGGTTCTCGGCACCCGCAAACTCTCGATTAAAACGATGGCAAACAAGGCAGGGGTGGGGTGAGAAGAGGGAATGCCCCTACTTTCTGCCACTTGTTTCTCCCGCTTCAAAGTCGGTGCTTTGCTCTGCAACTAAGTGCGTGCGTGCATGCGTGCACAGGGGGTGGGAGGCTGGCACAACCAAATCTAAAAATACTCGATAAAAATGCTAATCCCAAGGCAAAGAAAGAGCGAAGAAGGAATCTGTCAATCAACGAGCTCCCGCTCCTCACCCACAGCTGTACCGACTGCATTCCTGTAGACGAAGAAAAGTGGGGGAACAGAGCTGAAGAAAAGAAAGGGACACACGCCACCACCTCCACGAGCGCGGGGCGGGAGGCGGCGGCGGAGGAGGGGCTCGGCCGGCAGAGCCGAACAAAGCGGGGCCTCTACTTGGAGCCCAAAGCACGGAGAGTGGGGGGCCAAGCTCAGCAGCACCCCTGCTGCCCGGAGGCGGCTAGCGATCTTTGAGGTCTGGATGCCAGAGTGCCGCATGGAAGCCTGGGCTCTGAGCCTGGGCAAATCCGAAGGTTTTGTTTGGGGTCCCTCCACCCACTGCCTGTCCCCTACACTAACGCGCGCGCACACACGCACACCCCCTCCCTCTCCACCCAGGCCGCCCTAGGGGGCTGGGCCGGCGCGCCCCCCGCTGCTCCGGGCCCCCACCTGGGGATGGTAATGCACTTGGTGTTCACGTTCTGCGTGGTGATGGCCTTCTCCAGCTCGTCCAGCTGCCCGGTCTTCTTGAGCTTCTTCACCAAGCTCTTGACCGCCTTCTCACACCACTTCTCCTCCTGCCCATTCTGCTCGCCCTTCTTCCAGCCCAGCAGGCGCTTCACGATCGGGGGGGTGAAGGGCAGGATGGACGACATGGCTGGCACGGGAGGGTCACCGGCGCCCCCGGCGGGACTGGGCGCACTGGGGACGCCGGGGGCGCACAGGGGCAGCTCGGCCCGCGCCGCGCCCGAAACTTCGCGTCTAACTCTGGAGAACTTGCCCCGGCTTCTGGGCCGGGGCCGCGGCGCTGCAGCTGCGGGGATCAGGAACACTACGGCGCCCGAGCAGCTCCACGAGGACCGACGAATTGACGGGCAGGCCCCGGGCGCGCGGGGCGGAGGCGGCGGCCGCGAGACTCGGAGTGGCAGTAGAAAGTTTGGGTTTCCGCACGGGGTAGCTGTTTGGGTGCCGCCTCCGGGAAGGAAAGTCCAACCCCCAGCCAAACTTGCTGGCCTGGCTGGCTCTGGTGAGAAGATCCCTCCGCCTCTGCAGCCCTCCTCCTCCTGCTCCTCCTCCTCCCCTGCGATCGCCTCCTCGCAGGGCCGGCCAGAGCCGTGCTGCCGCGCTCCCGGCTCCTCTCCCGCCCGCTCTCAAGTCTACGTTTCACGCAGCTCCGCGTGCAGCCTCCTTCCCAGCGCTGTCGCCGCCCCCTCGCCGCCGGGGCTCCCCGCTCCTCCCCCGCGCCCTGCTCCGGGGAGGACCCACTGCCTTCCCCGCCCCGCGCAGCCAAGCGCGCCCACGTGGGCCACCGGGCACGGCGGCCGTCACCTCTGCCAAGTGCCACGGGACGGGACTCCTGGGGACTCGCCGCCCTCAAGACGCTCAGAGGCAGTTGCAGGGACTAGAGAGGGTTAGACTCGCAGGAAACGGGCGTGTGCCGCCTAGGGCTCGCTGCTCTCGGGAAAGGACCCGAACACGAAGAGGGGTTCTGTTCCAAGCCCAGGAAGCCGGGTCGCACTGAACTCTCTCAGTGGCCTGGGTTGTTTTGCTTTGGTTTGGTGTTTTTTGTTTTGTTTTTGTTTTCCTGCTGGGTGAGATCTGACCGGCTAACTGCCCCGAGACTGCGGAGGAGGGAGTTGGGAAGGGGGAGAGGGAGACTTAAAAGTGTAGTTAGAGACCTCAGTGACAACTTGAACAATAGCTGAAGCCAGGGGTCCCTTGGGCCTAGTGAACCAATCTCTTTGCAGAAAACGGGCCTCAAAGACATCTGTTGCATTCCTGAAGGAATGAATGGGGGCGCTTTAGGATTTATCTTTGGGGGAGGGGGAGAATTAACATTACAGGGTGTTACTGAAATTCGACGCCAAACAAGCAAGAGAGCTTCGTTAACAAAACAGTGGACTCGCACAAATGGAGCGAGCCGGGAGGATTCTGGAAATTAATTCAAAATTAGCCTAGGTGAGAGGCCAGTAGAACCTGACTTTGGGTAGCCCTGGGGCTTTCCCCACAACTAGCGGAAATCAGGGCTGACTGCCCAAGGGTCCCTCCACCGGTTTGGGGGCGTTACAGCAGGCCCTCAGGTCTTTTACCCTGTTGCCGCCTCCCCATCAGGTTAGCCCAGTAGCTAAAGCTATGCTTGTTTTAAACGCTGGGAAACCCCTCCACCACCTCCCGTGGTGAGAAAGAAGTTTATTTGCAAACCAAGAGCTGGTGGGAGTTACAAAGCCCTGTGAGGTGTGGTCAATCCCACAAAGTCAGCCTAGAAGCTGCAGGGGCTCCCAGCTCTGTTACCGAGGATGCCCCACCAGCAGCCACAGTTCGTCAGAGACTGTGGTTTTCTAGGCCTCCCCTTCCACCTCCCGGAGGCTGAGTCCTAAATGGAGGATCCCTGAGACCCAGTGAACCTTAACAAGCCGGTTCCTGCCCTCCTGTTAGATCGTGGCTGTGGCCTTCCTCTTCCACTCGACTTCCCAGCCCTTGTCAAGAGACTGGAAAGGTAGGCTGTAGTAACTGCTGTCTTCTACCCTGACAGCCCTGCGTCTGCCCTCGAAGTCCACGCCCACATTTGCCTGGAAGGCATGACCCTGAGGTAGGGAGCCAAGATTTAAACTCAGGTTTTTGTTTTGTTTTGTTTTTGAGGTCTTGCTCTTGGGCCTGAAGTTGCAAAGGGCGTCTTTGACACAATTTGCAAAACAAAAGCTCTTCTCACAGGTGCCTAATTATGAGCTTGCCAGAAATGTTCCCAGGCCCATTCCTCTCCACCTCCTGTCCAAGATCGGAGTGGACCTACGCCAGAGGCCCATGTTGATACCACGCAGCCAGGGAAGCTGGGTTCTGTCAGATCCTGCTTCTGTCTCTCCAGCACTTCCTTGTCACAAGTCTGCTGCTTGTTGGGAAATTACAGTGGAAGAAGAAGAAGGTCCTAGGGCACAAGATGCTCACAGACCAGAGAAGCACCAAGAGATAGGGATGAAGGTGTGCTTAGTAGGACAGAAAGGGATCTACCAATCATCTTCCAGTCAAGTTCAGCAAACCGAGGCAGTTTAGCCTTCGTGAGGCAGCCAGGTCAAGTCCAAGGTGTTGAGGCTCCGTCCATGATCCGTTTTGATTGTTGGCTCTTGACCCTTCATCTTGCTGAGCCTCCAGTCTCTCGCCGGGACAACGTGGTGAATCTAGAAAGTAAGTTAGAAGCCTTAGGATTATTCTCCAGGACAGGTCCCTCGCCCACAGGGGAAGCCACGTCTAAGCGAAGCTATTTGCACCCTGGAGAAAAGGAGGGAGCCTGAGGAGAGAGAAAAGCTGCAGAGAGAAGGGGAGAGAAGAGGAGTCAGCTGTGTGGAAGAACCTTTAAGTCACTGAGGCTCCAGAAGGGACCATTACCCACCCACTCATTTCTCTGAGGGAAGAAAATAAGTAGACACACCTGTGCGACTGAACAAGCGTCTGTGACAAGGACCACCTGAGTTGCAAGAAAACTGCTGTACCTACCTGCACATCTGAGAGCACCCTTCCTCCCTCCCTCCCTTTCTTTCTTTCCTTTCTTTTCTAGCTGTCCTGGAACTCACTCAATAAATGAGGAGGTCTCAGACTCAGAGATCTTCCTGCCTCTGCTTCCTGAGCACTGGGATTTTTTTCCCTCAAGTCTCCCTGTGAGAACATTTGGGGCACAAGGCCAGTTCCACAAAGCTCTGAACAAGGGGGAGAAAGAGCCCCTCCTCCTGTGGGCACTGAATAGGAGAGGGCTCAGGATTGGCTACCACTTCAGCTGGCACCTAGTCTCCTGGGATCCAGCCAGGCCTGCCATGCAGACTTTGTCCTTGTCCTTGGGAGGGAAACATTAGCCCAGTTAATTTTTCATCACGGTGAGTGCAAAGTTCAGCAGAGGCAGGAGAGGGGGTGGAGGCAGCTCTGTCTCCTTAGAAATAGACAGCACACTCAGGTCAGAGCCAGGGACACCCGCATGCTACAGTGTACATGGTGTGGTTCCTGGGAATCGTGCAAAGAAGCGCACACCTGATTGCAGGCAAGATCATTAATCCACAGGCGGTGAACCTAGAAAAAGTGCAGGCGTGTTCTGCCTCCATTTCACACAGAAAGGTGACACCTGGTGAAGGCATGCGGACAAACCAGGGCTGGAATTTTCATCAGAGGATCTCACCCTGCAATTGGTGGTCTACAGGTGGCAGCTCTTTGTAGCTCCTCCCACAGGTGACCCTCTTAGAACCACCCCCCCAAAAAAAACCCAGCTCAACATGGAGCTCTATGTCCAGCTGAGAACCAATTCCTGAAAGTTGTTCCCTGACCTCCATACACAGGCATGGCACATACCCCACCCCCATAAATGAATATACATACACAAATAAGTAAATGTAATTTTCATTTTAAAGAAAAACACTGTTCAGAATGAAATCAATAAATTAATGGTATGATGCTATTTGTAAAATATAAAATGACCATATGCACATTGCCACCAAGAATATGAAATGGTGTTACCTTTGTGGAGAACAACATAATAATTATTCAAAAAAATCAATGCATAAATACCATAGGGTCCAACGATTTCACCTATAGGTGCATGTACGTGCACGCACACTGAAAGCCGGGATTCAAAGAGAGCACCTTCACACTAACATTCACACCAATCTTTTTTCACAATACCCAAAGCTGGAAACCCCATAAATGTCTATGAGTGGATAGACAAAGTGTAGTCTGAACACACGGGGATTTATTCAGCTTTAAAAAGAAACACTGAAGCCGGGCGGTGGTGGCACACGCCTTTAATCCCAGCACTCGGGAGGCAGAGACAGGCGGATCTTTGTAAGTTCGAGGCCAGCCTGGTCTACCAGAGCTAGTTCCAGGACAGGCTCCAAAGCTACAGAGAAACCCTGTCTCGAAAAACCAAAAACAAAACAAAACAACACTGATTTGTGTTGTGACACAGATGAGCCTTGCAAACTCCATGCCAGGTGAAATAAGTGCATCACAAAATGACAAGGTGTGATTCACGTTTGCAGAGATAGAAAGCAGGTGGTGTTTGCTAGGAGCTAAGAGGAAGGGGCAGAGATACTCTGAGTTAATGGGCATGGACCTTCGAGTGGGGAAGTGGATGGTGGTGAGGGTCACTCAGCAGTATAGCTGTGGACAACACTCAGAACTGGTGTGAGGGTCA
>NC_022012.1:75975029-75983806 GCF_000317375.1 Microtus ochrogaster | reverse complement strand
CTCAGCAGCTAAGAGTACTGGCTGCTCTTGCAGGGGAACCCAGTTATATTCCCAGCACCCACATGAGTTTACAACTGTCTGTAACTCCAGTGCCAGGAGATCTAGTGTCCTCTTCTGGACTCTGGGCATTGCATGTGTATGGTACACTTAGATGCAGGCAAAACACTCATACACATAAAAATAAAATATTTAAATGAGTAAGATATTTAATGTATTCGTTACTAACTAAAGATAGGTAGAACTTAAAATTTAAAAAAAAAAACACTGAGGGGGCTGGAGAGATGGCTTAGTGGTTAAGCTTACTGGCTGCTCTTCCAGAGGGCCTGGGTTCAGTTCCCAGCTCCCACATGGCAGCTCACTGTCTGTAATTCCAGTTCCAGGGGACCTGGAACCCTCACATAGACATATATACAGGCAAAACACCAATCACACAAATCAAATCTTTAAAAAAAAAAATTGGACACAGCTATTTGAGGGTGGATATATGGACAGGAAAATTAAGGCAGAACTGGAAAAAATAAATTCAGGGATGGATATTGATCAGTGTCCTGTGTTAGGAAGAGTATGGTTAACCAAATATTTTGGTCAAGCTTGGCAAGGTTAAGGTGCTAAGTTCAATGTATAGCATTGGTAAGAATGCTCTTTTTTTTTTTTTTTTTTTTTTTTGGTTTTTCGAGACAGGGTTTCTCTGTGGCTTTGGAGCCTGTCCTGGAACTAGCTCTGTAGATCAGGCTGGTCTCAAACTCACAGAGATCCGCCTGCCTCTGCCTCCCAAGTGCTGGGATTAAAGGCGTGCGCCACCACCGCCCGGAAGAATGCTCATTTTTATGGCTTACTCAAAGGACAGTGTCTATGGCTTCCAGTCCTTCCTAGTTCTAGGATCAAGATCTCTTACATATGGTGAACTCAGTAAAAATGATGTTAAATGCTTGTCTAAATGCCTCCCTAGGGATGTGTAGGCCCAGGTATTTTCCTATCTGACATCTTAGGAAGCAGAGGTCGGGGACAATGGCATCTATGGGTCTGCTCTATGTGAGGCTTTCAGATTTCAAGGATGAGGTCATATTTAAGGTTCTCATAGGCATGGGCTGAGACTGTGGCTCATTTGGTAGAATGCTTGCTTATCTAGCGTGCACAAAGCCACACCCAGCACCAAATAAAATGGTCACAGTCATGCTTGCCTGTAATTCCAGCACTCAGATGGTTGAGGGCAAGAGGAGCAGAAGTTCAAGATCATCCTTGGCTACCACAGAGAATGTTCCAGAGTCACCTGGGTTACACGAGAACCTGGCTCTAAATAAACAAGCAAGCAAACAAATGTCTTCTTAGTCTCTCTTGATGCCACTGTTTTGTAAAAGACAGACCAGAGAGCCTAGAAGCTGAGCCACTGTTGTCCAAACTAGAATGGATAACGGACTGCTGGTCCATGACTGCCAGTCCACATGGTCCGTCCGTCCGTCCGCCCCCCCCTCCCGCCCCCCTCCCTCATCAGAGCCCTCAGTGAGCTCTCTAGTGTTGATCATGGAATGTTCCTGGAAGATCAAGGCTCTGACAGAAAAAAACAATGTTTCCATTGTCAAGGAAAGTACGAGGGACCCAGGAGCAAGACCAAGGCTGCAACAGTCAAGACAGGTGTGTAGGTAGCTGATTAGAGTACAGGTCAGGTTTGTGGAACTGTTTTGACGTTGTTTGTTTTGTTTTTGTTTTTGTTTTAACAGGATCTCACTTCCAGCCCTAAGAAATTGCAACTCTGAGTTCCCTGGGATCCTTCCTGTTCATGACGTGTTTTCAGAACCCAGTCCCACATGTTCTAGTGACATGGATACATGCGTGTGAGTTTTCTCCCTGTATTCACGTGGTCTTCATGTTTGGATTTATCTTGTACAAATGCACATACCTTCATAGGGGTCACTGTGTTTTTCCTTCCCTCTTCCCTGGGACAGTTAGTGACTAACATGGCCTCGGCTCATGTCCTGGCTTATCACATAGACCTAAACCATAGAAGTTAGAAAACCATTGTCTCATTATCATTGCATTATTTTTAAAAACACAGACACATGGAGAGCCCCCCCAGAGGGATACACTCCAATGAAAGGTTCTAGAAAGGTGACAAGATACTGTGCCTTTATATTACCTTACTAATGTCTTGTTATTCTTCCATTAAAATCAATAGACCTATATCCTCAAAGAAACTGAATTCAGGGTCTTGAACAAATACTTGCACACCCGTGTTCACAGAGGCATCATCTACAATAGCCAAAAGGAAGAAGCCAACCAAGTGCCACAAGCAATAGACAGAAGGAGAATTCAGTGTGTACAGACAGACAATTGAATACTATTCAGCCTTAAGGAAGGAGATTCTAACATATGCTATAGCCCCTGCGTACCTTGAGGACTCCATACGCCCAATAAGCCAGTCAGTCATAGGAGAAGAGACACCTGATCCTGCTAAGATGGGATCCATAGAGCAATGAAGCCACAGAGAAGGAAAATAGCATGGTTTATAGGCACGGGGGGAGGAGCAGGAATGGGGTCAGCATTTAGTGGGTGTAGAGTTCTACAGGATGAAGAAAGTTCTAGAAATGGATAGTGGACCAACAAGATGGATCAGCAAGTCAAGCTGTTTGCCATCAAGTTCGACAACCTGAGTTAGCGCCTCAAGGCCCCATGGTGGAATGAGAGACCCAACGCCCAAAAGTTGTCCTCTGACCTCTATGTGTGCACTGTGATGCACACACACACACAAATACACAGAGTGAACAAATGTAATTAGGAATGGATAGTGATGGTGGGGGAAAGCAAGACAAAGCAATGTGAATGTATTTCAGGCCGTGGGAAGTTCTTTCTTGATCTTGAACTTTTTCATGATGAAAAAGAAAGAGAAAGGTCTAAACTGAATACAGAGTGCTGTTTAAAAAAATAATAATCACTGAGTAGAAATGCATTTTAAATACAGAAGGCAAACAGTGTGCAGGTGACAGCAGAGGGAGTGTCCCCTGAGTGAGGAAGTAGACCCTAGCGTCTCCAGGAGGAGATGATGGCTGTTTGTGTCTTTCATTGGGGCCTCCAAGGGCCACAGAACTCCTGTTTGGTCAGGTACTGGGGTGTGACTAGGGGAAGGGTGGAATCCTGACCTCTCAAGATCCCATGTGCACCTCCAGTCCTCTGCTCCGCTCCCCACTGGCCACCCACATCAGCAGCCTGCGGGAAGTCCTGTCTGGTTTGGAAGGACGATGTAAGGTTAGAGAGACAAGGAAAAGTTACCCATCTCCAGCAACTCAATCTTACCAGGCAGGGGGATGATAGCTTAAAGTGAAATATGTCTGGTGGGTATTGTAAAAACAGACCATTTTCATCACAGAGGGATGCTTTTAAATTTCACAATGACTTGTTTGCTCATGAAGACTTTTCTGCTGTAAAAATAAAAATAAACCAAATGGCTGCCTGTGTTGTGTCTTTGAAAGCTGTTCTTATCAGAAAAACGAGTTGCAGAAGACCACAGACTGAGCAATCCCACCCCTAGGAAGGTCCAGGGGAAGCCCATCTTAGAGACAGAAAGACTAGTTGGCAAGGGCTGGAGAAATACCATGATGAAAATGTTCCTAAAGTGGCTACCAAGCTGCAATTAACATCGACTTGGACCTGGTCAACCCCTTGAGAAAGAGAATAGGTAACTTTTCCGTGCTCAACCTTAGACGGGGCATCCCTAGTAACGCCCTCGTGCCTCGGAAACCTCTCAGAATGCATGCTGCAGCAACTTCAGGTTGTGCCTAAGGGGAACAAGGGAAGAGTTTGGGATGATGATCAAAATACACTGTAGTGGGGCGTGGTGACATATGCCTTTAATGCCAGCACTTGGGAGGCAGAGGCAGGAGGATCTCTGTGAGTTCCAGGCCAGCCTGGTCTACAAAGCAAGTTCCAGGAAAGCCAGGGCTGTTACACAGAGAAACCTTATCTCAAAAACAAACAAACATTGTATACATGTGTGAAGATGTCAAAGAATAAATAAAAGGTAAGAGTTTAAAAAACGGTTTGTGTGATAGGTTACCTCAGAATATACTAAGCACAGCTGAGGTGCCCCTTTTGAAATGGGTCACATGTGGGCTAGAAAGCTGGTTCCATAGCAGAGAATGAGTGAGGACCGATCCAGAGGACCCGAGTTTGGTTCCCAGCACCTGCCTCAAGCAGCTCATATCTGCTTGTAACTCCGGCTCCAGGAGCGCCAGCACCTCTCGCCTCCTTACACACAGGCACACACACACACACACACACACACACACACACACACACACAGGCACACACACATAATTTAAAATCAAGTATGACCCGAAAAAAGGCTGATTAGTTAAGAGCACTTGTTGCTCTTGCAGAGGACTGAGGGTCAAGCCCCAGTGCCTACACAGTGGCTCACAACCGTCCATAACTCTAGCTCTAGATCTGATTTCTTCTTCTGACCAGAGGGCACCAAGCACGGATATGGCACACATACAATACACACATGCAGGCCAAACACTCGTGCACATGCATAAAGTAAGTACATCTAAAGGAAAAATCTATAAGAATCTAGTCTTCAGAAATCTAATTAATTAAATCTTTAAAGAAAACTAGATGATTTGTACGAAAGGACTGTATCTCCCTGGTTTCTTTGGAAGTAGCACAAGCGGGCCCACACTGAGATCTTTGGAGCAGGAAGCCCTGTTTCGACCAGCTGGGTGAACCTGTTGAGTTTTTATAACTACCCACGGCCCACGCCATGATCAGTCCCTTTGCAGAAGACAGCAAGGCAAGCAGCATGGCATCTGAGTGGCCACACTCCGCTGGGTGGGTAACACTCGTCCTTAACCAACAGCAGTCAGCAGTAACAAAAACCCTCACTGCAACCACCTGCTTGCTCATTGAACACACTGTGAATGTCTCGCTATGTCCATAAAAATGTGCATCTGACGGTGTCCTGAACATCTGTAGAGCATGTTGTCATGTGGATCTAACTATGATTTATTAAGCTCATTTCCCATAATGGCTTCTGCTTCTATTTGATGTCACAAAAGTGACTTACTAACATGTCTGAGCATGCACATTAGTTTATATTACTTACTTTCCTAGAAGAATTGCTACTTTCCATGACATGGCCACATGGCCTTCAGAAAATCTATGGAACCAGCCCATTCCTGCCACACCACCTATGAGAGAGCTGATGCCCGGGACAGCGTCTATTCATGAAGACAACAGGCTTTGGTGTTGGCTGTCACTTTGGTTGTTTTGGTTTGCTCTGAAACCAGCAAATGGGAACAAGGGTCTCTCCCAAAGACTTGCCAACATGGAGCCAAAAGCCGCCTGCCTCACAGTGAGGGATCACAAGGTGTCAGTGTTGGCAGGGATCTCCTCTCTACATTCCTACAGCTACTGGTGTCCCCAGAGCTAAATCCTCTCCCTGGGTAACTTCATTCACCCTGAGCCTCGGGATATTTTTAAGTTTTGTGTGGGTGCTTAGTGTAAGCACATACATGTGTTTGTACATGTACACCCATGTATGTGTACATGTAGAGATCAGAGACGGCTTCTATCGCTTTCCACACTGGCTGTTGAGATGGGATCTCTCACCTGGAGTTCACTGATTGAATGAAACTGCCTGTCCAACAAACCCAAGGATCCCCTTGGCTCTGCTCCTCGGTGCTGGGCCTTCAGGTGTTCGCCACCATACCTGGTCTTTTACATAGGAGCTGGGATCCAAACTCAGGCAAACACTTTACCAATTGAGCCAGCTCACCAGCTCCTCAGGGGGACACTTGGAAACCAATACCCAAATGAGAATAGACAGCCTTTAATCTCCACAGAGCTCTAGCCTTCCCTCCAAGCCTCCCCACTGGGGGATCCTGGGCATCTGAGCATCACTGTTAGTTACTGAACCCATCAGCTTCCTCCAGCAGCCTTTTCTTTTGTCCCTCATCCTCCAGGGCCACAGCTTTGCTCTAAAGTCAACCCAGCCAGCAGCCCCGAGGCTTCTCCCTTCCCACACTCTGCAGCCCAGCCCTCCACAAGCCCCAAACAAGGTCATCTCCCACCCCAGCCTCCTCATTCAACCCTCTATAATGCTCTCTACCAATTGCTGTAATGTTTTTCTAATTGTTTCCATTTTTCTGCTCCTCACTGTCAGAGTGAGTGAGTGTTCTCAGACACAGACCTAATCTTCATCTCCTTTGCTCATTGAAAAAAATCATTGTCGGTGATGTCACTGTTTCTGGCTCTGTGGTCCAATAGAAATATAATGAGTGTGTGATTTGAAATGTTGGAGACTGTTAAGAATAAAAAAGAAACATGTGGTATTGTTTTTTTAAGTTTTATTTTATTATTTAGTATTGCTATTATTTTTAATTATGCACATGCATGTGCATCTGTGGGGAGTTTTGTGTCTGTGTGAGTGCAGGCACCCATGGAAGCCAGAAGAGGGCATCAGATCCCCTGGCACTGGAGTTATAGGCAGTTGCAAACTGCCTAACGTGAGTTCTGGGAACCAAACTCAAGTCCCCTAGGTAAATGTGTGCTCTTAACCTCAGAGCCCTCTCTTGAGCCTGGAGTGGTATTAATTTAATAATGTATTATTTTAAACTGTGCATGCCCTGTATATTGTCATTTCAACATGTCATCAATACAACACTGCCGACTTTGTATACGTTCAGTCTTTTTTACTCTGCGTGTCACGTGTCTTCTCATCAGGACTGAACACATTTCAAGTGCTCAGCACCCACACCTGCAAGCAGCCATCCTGTGGAAGAGCAGAGAAGAGAAGGCACTGGAGACGTGACCTGGCCCACCTCGTGTGTTATGCTCTGCCTCACATCCCGCATTCTCTCCAGGCAAATCACATTGTTTCTGGCTCTTTCACGCCCTGTGCCTTGGCTCACTTCATGGAGCCCCTCTCCTTCCCCTCAATCCTGGACCTCCCATGCTAGGCAAGTGCTTGTCCACTGGCTACCCCCACTCTCAGACCCGTTGAGTCTCCAGCCAACTCTTCAACCCAACCAACACCTCCTTTTCTGAGGCCAAGTTTGAGAATCACCCCTGTTCTTATTTCCAGAGTAGGACTAAGCCCCACTCTACCCCATTTGGGGCTCAAGCCAATTAATATCCATAGTTCATTGGTGCACATACCTATTGCTACACCAATCTTGACACATAAGATTTAATCCTCTTAGTGTCCAGGAACTTGACTTGCTTTTCTGTCTGCCATGCCAGTGCCTGAGTCATCAAATGTGCTTAACAAGGGTTTGGACATCCCACTCCACAGATATTACCTAGGCAAGGTTCATTGATGCCCTGTTCTAAATACCTAAGAAATGGAAACAACTTAATGTCCTTCAGCAGATTAAGGGATAATGAAAATGTGCTACATATACACAATGAAATACTATTCACCAATAAAGGAAAATGGAATCTTGGAATTTGCAGGGAAATGGATAGAACTAGAATAGATTGTATTAAGTGAGGTGACTCAGGCCCAGAAAGACAAATACTGTATATTCTCTCATACTGCTTCCTAGCTCCAAGTCTTTATATGTGAGTTTAGAACTCGGAATAACCCATCACAGGAAACCACAACTGGACACAATGAAGAGATCCATGGCTCATGGGGAGCCCAGGATCAATAGAAACGTCTGCATCACAGCTCCTTATCTATGGCTCAGGGAGCATCACTAAAGAGCAGGCAGAAAGATTTTAAAAGTCAGAATACCAAGACGTTTGCTGTGAAACAGTCTCCCCTACAAATGGCTGTATAAACAAGACCTGAACAATGGCAACATCCAAAGACATGCTAAGGGAGAAGATGGAGAAGGGGGCTTTCATGGGGTCCCCCCCTTACACAAAGACCCACAAGCAACTAATGACTGCTGAGAGCAGGCAAATTGGCCTCTTCTAGGACCGAGTCCCTAACTGGTTAGCTAATACGAAGTCGTCAGCTCTGAAACCATAAACACACACACACACCAAAACGGACCCAGCATTCATATTTTGCACCTATATATACACACATATATACATACATGTCTGTGTGTATATAACAATAGTAATCAAAGAAAAAGAGGTTGTTGAGCTGGGTGTGGTGGCGCACACCTTTAATCCCAGCACTTGGGAGGCAGAGACAACAGATCTCTTGAGTTCAACCAGCCTGGTCTACAGAGTGAGTTCCAGGACAGCCAGGGCTACATGGAGAAATCATGTCTCAAAACAAATATAAACAAACCAAAAGAGAGAAGGAGGAGGAGGAGGAAAAAAGGAGAAGCAAAGGCTGTCGATTGAGAGTGGTTGGTTGGAACATGGACGTTGGAGGGAGGGGACTTGGGCAAGGTTGGAAAGAAGAAAGGGAAGAAGAAAAGGGATGTTATTATGCTTTAACATGTATTTTAAAATGGAAAAAGTAAATGTTTGGAGTGTGGAAACTGAGGTCTCATAGCTTACATAAGGCATACTGTCTTACACTGAAGGTCTTCCCACAGCCCTGGGCACCTGCAGTGTCTGTGTTGGGTGGTATCAGATAGCCTGGTCAATTGTGTGTGCACATTGCTGAGATCCAGGCAATCTGGATCACCATCCTCCTGATTCTGGTATGATCTCGGCTTTATGTGCTATATCTTACTGCCCTTAGACCCTTTCTAGGGGATGAGAGAGCCCTGCACATTGCAGGGTGACCAACAGCTCTCCATCAGTGGGGTGTTCACTCACAGGTCTCGAGGGTGGCTACAGCCCCAGCAAAGAAATCCCTCAGTCTGAAAAGAAAGAAA
>NC_022012.1:75972770-75974919 GCF_000317375.1 Microtus ochrogaster | reverse complement strand
GAGGAGAGGAGAGGAAAGGAAAGGAAAGGAAAGGAAAGGAAAGGAAAGGAAAGGAAAGGAAAGGAAAGGAAAGGAAAGGAAAGGAAAGGAAAGGAAGTTTAGGGCCTTCAGGGAAGTGTCAGGGGAGGAGACGGGTCAGGCTCTCTCAACAAACCCATTGGTGTCCATGTCTGTAAGATCAAGGATTGTAACCATCCTGGGCCATGTAAGCATGGGACTCCATTGCCCTTCACTGCATTAGCCACAGCAGACATTGCTAATCAATTACCCAGTTCTCCTCTTCCTTGGAATCCCTCTTAAACTTGCCAGCTCTCCTGTGGCTGACTGAAACCTGTTTGTCTGTGAGACTCTGGCTCTGGCCACATCCCACCAATGGAGACACATTCCTCCGGCCTTTGGGAATCCCCCTCCAGATCCAAATGACTGTGGGAGAGTCACACCTCAAGTTCCTGTCAGCTTTAATCAACAGCTGAACTCTTCAGGCTGATCCTGCCAAGACCACCCAGGAGGCCCTGGAGATAAGAGCAAGAGAGGAGCCGATAGAAGGAAGCCTAGTAGCACAAGGGCATCCGCATTCATGTTGAGCATCCATCTTGGGAGAGCACATCCAGGCCATTTTACGGAGGAAATGCCAGATGACAAGAGCATGGCCTACTGCCCGTGAGCGGTGACGTGCAGCTTCATGCCACAACCAGAAAATGAGGGCTGTGTTCCCATTCACCCCAACAGACAGGGCAGGGACTCGACTATGTAAACAAAGACTGTAGCCGCGGGTAGCACCTGGCACAAGATAGTCCGTCCATAAACGTTCAAATGGATGAACAGAGGTACACACTCCTTCCTTCGAGTTGCTGCTTACCCCTAAGATCCCAGCCAGTCAGCAGCTCATGTTTTCACAGGGGTTTCCCCCGCTCACCCCACTTTTTCCAAGCAAAGCCCTGTTACCCTAACTTAATGCCCAGAACACACACAATTCTAAACTCTGCCTCAAACTCAGGCCCGGTTGCCTGTGGTTTTGTGGTACGTGACACATCCATTAAGTGTGTTTTGGAAGCAGATTTAAGCCAGGTTGAGGCAGAAATGCATTTACCTTTTGGGGGCTGCATCAGGGAATCTAAAAAACTCCTCTTAGGCTCAAATCTTCTGGGAAGGTTGGGTTCCAAGCCCAGCACCCCAGTATTACAGCCATGTGTTTCAGGGTTGGTCAGTCTCAAAGTGGGAACTTTGTTCATAAGTCAGCACCAGGAAGGGGTTTCACCATGTGTGGAGACTCTAAGTAGATATATTAATTATGAGAAGGAAGAGCGTGTTTTTATTTCAAAACAAGACTAAGAAAACGTGCCACTCCCACACATGAGTGCTCCCCCCTCCCATGTGTCTGTAAGCTGATTAATTTTCTGCCCATACTCCAACATGCTGCTGCTTGGATCAAGTATCCTTCTGGGAGTGGACACACCTTATTCAATTTAAAAGATGTGGTCTAACCTGGACACTCACTCCAAGAAAACCATCCTTGGCTAACAGAGGACCAACTAAAGCAAGGAGGTACTTAGGCCAGGGGCCAAAGTCCCCACTCCCATCCCCACCCTCAACCCAAGAAAAAATGTTGAACTCAATTGCATTTTTTTTTTTTTTGGTTTTTTGAGACAGGGTTTTTCTGTAGCTTTGGAGCCTGTCCTGGAACTAGCTCTTGTAGACTAGGCTGGTCTAAAACTCATGGAGATCCACCTGCCTCTGCCTCCCAAGTGCTGGGATTAAAGGCATGTGCCACCACCGCCTGGCTAAATCCTGAATTTTATAGTCAGAATTTCTGAAGGAAGCCATGCTGAGCACAGTACACAGTTCTGTTTAAACCTCAAGGGAGGCCTTATCTTCTAAGCTGTCTTCTTAATTCAGCCCATCCTCTGGACAGAGCCTACAGGCACACAGAGATGAATCAGACAAGGACCCAACCACAGGCACCAAAACCCAGCCTCTCCAGGCTCCATACTTTCAGCCCAGAGATGAGGAAGAGGAAAAACAGCTTTTGTTTCTGCACAGCTTGGTTACCACCGTTCCAGAGTCCTGGGTCAGATGCTGTGAGTCAAGCCATGTTCCTGGGAGCCGCACTCACATCAGGGCATCTGGGCATCAGCACACACACAGGTGC
>NC_022012.1:75972084-75972310 GCF_000317375.1 Microtus ochrogaster | reverse complement strand
CACACACACATACATACACACAGGTGTGCACACACAGGTACTCACACACACGCATGCATACACACAGGTGTGCACACACAGGTACTCACACACACGCATGCATACACACAGGCATGCACACACAGGAGCTCACACACACATACACACAGGTGTGCACACACAGGTGCTCACACACATACATATACACAGGTGTGCACACACAGGTGCTCACACACATACATATACA
>NC_022012.1:75970209-75971984 GCF_000317375.1 Microtus ochrogaster | reverse complement strand
ACACAGGTGTGCACACACAGGTGCTCACACACATACATATACACAGGTGTGCACACACAGGTGCTCACACACATACATATACAAAGGTGTGCACACACACACATACATACAGGTGTGCACACACAGGTGCTCACACACACACACATACACACAGGTGTGCACACACAGGCGCTCACACACACATACATATACACAGGTGTGCACACACAGGCGCTCACACAGGTACATGCATGCATGCATATGCACGTGCACCTGTGTGTATAGGGTACATATTGGGGCTAAAAGTCAATATCAAGTGTCTTCCCCAATCACTGTCCACCTTAGTTTTTTGAGACAGGGTCTCTGATTGATCCTAGAGCTTGCCAATCCAGCTGGGCTGGCTGGGCAGTGATCCCTATAGACATTCCTGCTCCTGCCACCCCCACACACATAGGTGTGTGATGTAGGTGTCAGGAGATGATGCTTGCTTTGCTGTCTCTGCAAGAAATCCCCTGTGGATCTTTTGGAGACACAATCTCCAGTTTCCGTGGCTGTCAGGCAGCTTCCTGTTGGTCCCTGAGCACATCACAGAAGTCACTGTTGGCTCCTCACCTTCCTGTATGAGGTAATGAAGGGAAGGCACCTTTGGGACTGAGACATCCTGCCCCTTCTCCCCCTAAGATTTATTTTTGTTTTTTTGTGTATGAGCATGGGTATACTTACATAAGTGCACTGCCCGGGGAGCCCATAAGAGGACATTGGATCCACAAGGTGGAGTTATATGTGGTGGTGAGCTACCCAACATGGGTGCCAGGAACCAAACTCTGGGCCCCTGTAAGAGCAACAGGTACTCTTAACCAATGAGCCATCTCATCACCTTGACACCCTCCTTTAACGCCACCCCTCTTTCCCACCACAACTCAGTCACCTCCACGAGTGTAACAACATCCAACTCATTTACACAGTGGCCTTGTAATCTCCTCCCCTGGTCCAGGAACCTTCCTGTGCAAGATCAGGCTTCAGAGTTGAAGGCATTTAGTTACAGACAGAAGAACTAAGTATGGCTTCTCCTGCCCCAGGTGTGTCTTTGTCACTCCCAAAGAGAATCATGGGAAGATATCTGTCTTCTCTGGAGCCCCCAGATATCCTTAAGCTCAGGTGGGCTCTGCCTTTTCTCCTGGGGGTTCAATAAGTAGATGGGGTGCCAAGGAAAAGAGACCTTGAGTTTTGCTGCTCGGGATCTAAAACTCCATTTCCCAGGGCTGGCATGCAACGTGCATGTATGAAGCCCCTGGGTTTGATGTCAACACTATAAAATAAATACAAAGTAAATAAAACTGTGTTGCTTTCTGCTCTTGCCCAGGTTAAGTCAGGGTTACAGTGTGAGCATTTCCCCATCCCTGGGCAATGCCCTTTCACATAACTTACACATGAGTAAGGAGTGGGGCCATGTTTGTGCAGTTTATTTAGATAAGAAGGCAACCCCAGCCTCCTGGGAAGGGCCACCACAGAGGGCAAGGCGCAAGTTAGTTATTAATCACCAACTGGAGGAAGGCAGCGCTCTCAGCCGCATAGCAGCAGAGTGGGCGCCATGCTGGACTGCCCGTCCCACCTACCATCTCTATGTTCAGACTGCACTTTGTCTCCAAGCCTCAGTTTCCCCCCTCTGTGGGGTGGGCAATGGCATTTCTCCAACCCCGGAGGTTCCTAGCCAGCTGGGTTGATGGAAAACATAGATATGAACCATAGAATGTACAATGGGATGAGAAGGTGACCAAATGTCAGTCTCCATGAGC
>NC_022012.1:75953547-75969407 GCF_000317375.1 Microtus ochrogaster | reverse complement strand
CCCAAACCACTGAAAATTCAGAAGAAAAAATGTTTTACTTTTTTGTTAAACAGAAACTATGTTTCTAACAAAGAGTTAAAACACAACCTGCGAGGTTATAAAACTCAAAATGAAGTCTGCTCTGGCTGAAACAGCTCCGGGCCTAGAGCCAGGACTATCTGCCCCACAGTCGGCCCACCCACCCACTTAGATCCCTAATCCCACCCCTCAGCAGTCCCCATGGTGCCTACTCTAAGCACTGCCATTTACAGCTCCCAAGCACCCCCATCTGTGAGGAGCACACTCCAACCATTTTCTTTTTATGCGTTTAAGATGTATTTATTTACTTTATGTATATGGTGAACTATCTGCATGTATGCCTTTATTCCAGAAGAGGCATCAGATAGATGCCCTATAGATGGTTGTGAACTGGTTGCTGGGTCTTGAACTCAGGACCTTAGTGCTCCTAATCACTGAGCCATCTCTCTAGCTCCCAACCCCCAACCTTGTTCTTACAAGGAAGAGTGCACACGGATCTTCTGAGAAGCTGTGACTTTACGGGACATTGGTCACTGCCCAAATGTCCGTGAGCATGCTGTGTGAGTCACAGGGTGTGTGTGCACAGTGCAGCTGTGAGTGTGAAAGTAAATGTGTCAGAGCCACTGTGAGCAATAAATGGGGGCCACATGAGTGTGCCATGGAGTGCAAAGAGCAAACTGAAGGATAGGGGTTGTGTAAAGTCTACACGTACACAAAGCAACTGCACATGCTTGGTAACACATAGTGAGTATTAAGTTGTATGTGAGCAAACAAGGAAGCTTCTAGAAGGAACCATAGGAGAATCTCTATATTTTTGGAGTAGACCACACTTTCCTAAGTAGTCACAAAACAGCACAAATTGTAAAATAAGATCAGTAAAGTGGTCTTCATTAGAACTAAGAACTGTTCTCATGGCAAGAAATATTGAAAAGAAATTTACAATGTATATGTCTAAAAATCTCATCCAGGCCTAGCATAGTGGCATATGCTTTCATCCCAGCAGAGGGTTGGGAGGCAAAGGCGGACAGATCTCTGTGCATTCAAAGTAATCCTGGTCTACATAATGAGTTCTAGGCCAGCCAAGGCTACACAGTGAGACCCTGCTTCAAATAAACAAACAAACAGAACTTTTCCCAAATTATACAATAAATTCCTAAAAATTAATGAGAAAAAACTCACTTTAAAATATCAAATTTGAATGGCATTTTTATTTTTTAAGACGTATTAATTTACTTATTATGTGTCCAGTGTTCTGTATGCGTGTTTGACTGCACACCAGAAGAAGGAATCAGATCTCATCATAGGTGGTTGTGAGACACCATGTGGTTTCTGGAAACTGAACTCAGAACCTCTGGAAGAATAGTCAATATTCTTAACCTCTGAGCCATCTCTCCAGCCCTGAATGACTCTTTTAAGAAGAAGCCTTTTCTATGCTTGTTATGTGCCAAGCACATTAAAAAAACAAGTGTTCAACATCACTAACCAGCCAGAACGCAAAAAACAAAGCCCACAGCTACACCACTACACACCTAGCACCATGGCTGAAATTTAAGCAACATTGGTTCACCAAGGCTCTCAGATGTCACCAGTAGTCTGGCAATATGTCTCAGAGGGTAAAGGTGCTTGCTACCACACCTGAAAACCTGAGTTTGGTCCCTGGAACATGGTGGAAGGAGAAAACCAACTCCTGAAAGTTGATCTCTGACCCCCACATTCATGCTGTACGCATGTGTGCACACACATGCACATACATACAGAAAAATAATGTAAAGACCCCCTTCATGAGAGCGTACTGTGTGGGTAAAGAGAATGAGACCTGTAGAGCAGGCAGACTTTCAACTTGACTTTTACAGTATACAGACTAGGAAATGGTCATCCCAAAAGACAGTGAGGGAACACGCCTAGGTGTTCATGGGACAAGGAGAAGGGTGGGACTGGAGCGGAACGTCCGGTCAGGACAGAACAGAGGGAAAAGAAAAGGGGTAGCCTGGTAGAAAAGGGTTGGACAGTCTAGAAATCCGGGTCCAAATCCTAACTCTACCACTAGCTGTCCTGGTGGCCTTGGGGGATAGTCACTCAACCTCTCTGGTCTCAACTTCTCTTTTTGAATAGAGAGAAATGGTCTGAGCCACATATCAGCTGCCTGGTGTGGTGGGGTGGTGCTTGACACAATATCTGCACAGGGAACACTCTTAGTAAGAGTGGCACAGTGAGTCACTGCTTTCATCTCAGCGGATACCACAAGGGCCCAGAACAACACAATGGGCACTAAGAACCTCCATGTTGTAAAGTAAGGGCTGGACCATCTGAGCAGGGTGAGCAAGCCTATCCCACCAGCACTTTAGGGTAACAGAGACTGGAATAAAATGAAGATTGCGATGGAAAAATCTTTCATAAGAATTGCCAAGTGTGTGGCAGGGCCCCTGGACATGCAAGAGACAGGAGAAGGCACTTCATGACTCCTCAGAGAGGTTGTGTGTGACCTCAGAGTCTGAGGGACACAAAGACTGTCTGGCTCATATCTAGGAAACCTAAAGGCAAGAAGCTGTCTAGACCAGCTGGAGCCAGGATCTGGGACTACCCAGAAGAAAAGGTCCTATTGCTATCCCATGAAGGGACGGCTTGCTAAGATATCCTAGGCTAAATTGTATTGCTTGTGACCCCTGGGAGTAGCATAGCCATAAGCCTAGAGAGGCTATGGCAAGAAGGAAAAGGCAGCTACAGGGGTACAGGAGACAGGTATTCAGGATAGAGCTGCACCCCAGGGGACTCCTGTGTGCCTTCAATCAGCTGGATCTGTTCTGCATTTCCTGAGCCTGGAATGACCTTTCCATAGTAGGTGAACCATGTTCCCAGTGTGCACCATATCCCAGGATATGCTACATCCTCGGGCAGCTCAGGGCCTGCTCTTGGCCCAAAGCACCTTCCACTCCCAGGAAGATTTTGACCAAAGCTGGAGGCCAGCGTGGAGTTAGAGAGACTTCTCTGAAAACGCTGCTTCGGCTTCCAGAATCTGCAACTGCCCCACTTCAGTCCGCTTGGAATTCCAGCTTGACCTCCAGAATCAGCTGTTCTGTGAAGTCCGGGGCTGGGCAGAGGCTGGCAGACCTCTCCCAGCTTCCGAGGGGCCATCAGGGCCATGACTTCCCTGCCTTGCCTGCTCTAGTGTGGGCTTCTACTCCATCCTGGATGTTTGAGGGACAGGAAGGCAGCAGCTGGGCTTGGCAGAGGTGAGAGTGCACACATTTCTAGAGACGGCTTAAAACAGCTGGGGCTGGGCCACCAGGCTGATCCCTTCCTGGTTTGGAGACTCAGGGCTAGAGCTTTAAGTTAGAGGCTTGGGGAAGGGGTTATTCTCTCAGTTTAGCTTTGGATGAGTAAGAGGGAAGAAAGGAGCTGCTATTATTGCGCATCTGCTATATCCCAGGTCCTGGGTCCGGGGCTTTGTGTGAACTGACCGAGATTTCCAAGAGCAATCATGTGGGGTAGACATTGTCATTTCCAGTTTACACGTGAGGAGAAAGATGTCCAAGGAGTTAGGAGTCTAGTCCAGAGTGTCCTTGAACCCTCTATGTAGCCAAGCTTTGACTTGGGACTCCTGATCCTCCTGTCTATCTCACAAGTGTGCACTGCCAGGCCCAGTGTGTGTGGTGTTAGGGATCAAGCCCAGCATGTTAAGCAAGCATGCTAAGCAAGCACTCTATACAAGCTGAGGTGCATCCCTCACCCCTCAGAGACCATGTCCTCTGGCAAGCCCTGCTAACTGGCGGTATACGGTACTGCTGAGGGATGAGAGCCAGATCCACCAGCCTCATTTCTACCACGCAGGAGCCAAGGACACCTAAAGGAGTTCCTTCTCTGCCCTTGGGCTCCTCGCCTGTAAGAAAAATGGCACCTTCCCTACAACGCCGTGAAGATGACGTGTGACCAGGTGTCAGCACACTATGTGTGTTCAGTAATCTTTACTTCTGATAACTCTTATCATGACCTAGTGAGAGGACAGGATGGTAACCATGGTTACCTCACAGGGGACAGGCTATTAGGGACCCTGAAGTTCAAGGTTAGGTGCTGTCCAAAGTCACACGAGTTTCCCCAAGGTTGTTCCAGCCCTTGGCCTGTGGCTATGTAGAATACCAACTCCCTCCAGAGTCCCTGCCTACTTCTGGAGCCCTGGACTGAGTGTCTGAGCATGTGCCTGTCACACTCCCCCATCCCAGTGCACACACGGGCTGAGCTGTGTGCAAAGGCGAGGCTGTCTGTGTAGGTGGCTGGAGCTGCAGGCAGGCGGCCAGGAATGCTGCTTCTATGTGCTTTGTGCTCGGGGAGCGGCTTGCAGGGGTGGGAAGAGGTGGCTGCTTGGAATAGACAGAAAAGTACAGAAGGCTCCGTAGGCAAAAGTTCTTCCCACGTGGCCTTTGCTCCGCTGCTCTAAGCTGGTGAGTCCCCACTCTGCCCTCGGCAAAGTTCTGCATGCACATCCATGCTGGAAGAAATGTTCTAGCTCCTCTCTTGGTCCCTTTAAGCCTCTGTTGAGCTTTTCCTTCCTTTTGCCTCCCCCCGCCCCCCGCAGCACCCTTTAACTACACAGTAGTATTTACTCACACTGGAGGCCCATGGTCCCCAGGAAAGCCTGGGGACCCTCCCCCAACCCCATCCTCCAGTGGTGACCAGCCCACAACTGGGCATCTGGACAACCACTGGCCTGGACTTCAAGAACGATCATATCCGCAAGGCGCATGGAGGAACCCAGCCCGTTCAGAGTAAAAATAACCTGTGGAATCAATTACAGCAGCAGCAGCAGCAATTAGGGTGTCCGCAGGGGAATCGAGACGCACTGTTTAACTTCAGCTCCTTCCTGTTCCAGCAGCATGCTGGGCAGCATGACTAAGACAAACGCAGGTTACGTAACTGGTATTTCTCATCATCAGAAGCTGCTCCATCCCATCTTCCTTCAGAGAGAAAGAAAAATAGGAAGAGAAAGAAGATGGCCCCTGAACTCACACAAGCCCTGGGGAAGAAAATCTAGGCCTCTCACTAAAGGAGCCAAACTTCCCACTCCATCACCTCAGGCAGGATCGCTTTTTAGAGGAGAATCAGGGGCTTTGGGCCTGGTGATCTCCGAAAGCCTCCTGGGATTCCATTCCTCAGAACAACTTTGACTCTAAGATCCTCCCGGCCAGCATGGGGGGCTTGTTTGTGTTTGGGGGGAACCCCATTGTTCCTTAGCCAGGGTCTGTGTACACAGGTGGTCATTAAGCACTTGCAAAAAGGAATTCATTTAGTAATCTTAACCACGTGACCAGGCTCAGCCTTGGTCACTCATTTCTCATCCCCAGGACGTTGCCAGGCACTGGGTGGTAGGAAGGAGTTTCAGAAAAGTGACTGAGTCTGTGTGGTCAGGCCAGTGTCCTCCATTGTCAATAGTTGCTCCAGGAACAAAAAACCTTCTGCCTCTGGGACACTGCATCTCCTTGCTTTTCTCAGTGCTATGACAACATACATGTAAAGCAACTTAAGGAAGGGAGGGTTTATTGTGGCTCACGGCCCGAGGTTACAGTCTATCATGGTTGGGAGGGCATGGCGTCTAGTACCTGAGGCCCCTTGTCACATGGCATCACAGACAGGAAGTGGAGATGGACGCTGGTGCTCAGATCCCTTTCTTCTTGCTATGCAGTCTGTGACCCTAGCCCACGGGAGGGTGACATAGGGTGGGTCTTCCCACGTCAATGAACCCATCTGGAAACTCCTTCATAGGTGATTCCGTAGGAGGCTCTAGAAGCCCATCCAGTTAGCAGTCAGCACTAACTATCAAGAACATCCTCAAGGCGAGTTCTGGAGAGGATGAAATACTACTGGGTAAGCCTGGAGGGTTCTCAGAAGTCCAGCAGGTCGTTTGGGTAAAAGATGCTCTGAAGCAGGTATCAGAAGTGGGGAGGGAGAGAGCCTGGCGGTGGGCAGGGATCTGTGTTGGAAAGCAAAATTTCCCACAGTGTTCACTAATAACAACACAGCCTCTCAGAAAGGAGCTTCAGAAGCTGGTGAAGCAGGTGGGCTGAGAACTGGATTGGCACAGGAGAGGAGGGTGTGGTCTCACAGAAGCTTCTCCAGGGCTAGGGGTGGGTTCACCATTCTAAAAAGCTGGAGACCGGCTAGAAAGACTAGAGGTCTGGAGTCATGGGAGAGAGAATGGCTCAGGGCCATCTGAGAGGGTGTGGAGCTATGGCCCTCCAGTCATTCCAAGACCCCAAGTTTACTGGCAATGACCAAGGATGTAAATAAATTTCACTGTATGGGGGTAGATGCTGCCAACACCCTCCCTGGCTCAGCACATAGCCCATATTTTGCAGCACACTGGCCAGTGTAGGACCAAGTGTACTGTGCCCATGAATGTCCCAGAGATCCGCCCTTAACCAAGGAGCAGTGAGGATCCGGAGGACTGGGAGACACTGGGTGTGTTTGGTTCTGTCTCCCTGACCCTCCAGCAGGATGGCTCGGGTTCCTCCCTGATGGCCCCACACCTTCATGCTTCCTTTTCATTTCTGCCCCTTGCCCACACCTCCCACCTCAGCTCCCACGGATCTCCTCCTATAGCAGCTCCTTCAGCTTGCACCCCACCTCAGGGTCCGCTCCTGGGAAACCCAAGCTAAGAGAATGAATAGACTTCCCTCATGCTACAGCTGGGGAGACTGAGGCCCAGAGAGATGATGACTGCTCTTAGTCACCAAATAGCTGGCTAAGTCCCAGGAGATCCCAGGTGACCAGTCCCATCCCAGCGTCTCAGATCAGTGCAGAAATCATTGCTGTCCCTGTTCCTGTTTGAACAGAAAACAAGAGGCCCCAGCAGAGAGCAGAGAGAGGCTGGGGCCCCAGTGTAGTTCTCACTATCCTGTCTCCATGGTAACCAGGGCAGTGCCCATTTATCTGGTGTCAGCAAAACAGCTGTGGCCTTTGGGTCCAGTTGCTGGGGCTGAAATGACATATTTGCCAAATGGAGTTATTATCCCTTCTAAAAGAGGGGGAGGGTGGGTCTTATTTTCTTTTTCTCAGAGAAAGGGCCATGGAGTTCAGGGGTCACTCCATGTCAACATCACAGAAGTGCCAGGTCCACAAAAGGGACTTGAAGGGGCCAGAGGAGTACGTGTAGACAGAGCAACCCAGAAGTGATGTTTGAAGGGAAGGAACACATCCTTTTAAAGGAAGTAAATCTTATCCTGGGATGTGGGGAGTATGATCTCAGAGGCAAAAATGCTGGTTCTCTCTCCTTAAATAACCCAAGACTGCTTGACATCTTCGTCGGTGGACAGAACAAAGGTATTGTGTGCTCAGAGAAAGAACTAACTTCTCTCTCTCTCTCTCTCTCTCTCTCTCTCTCTCTCTCTCTCTCTCTCTCTCTCGTTATGTGACCTGACTCTGAGGAACCAGGCACAGCCTGGCTCTCTGCCAAGTTCAGTAGCCAATGCACCCCTCATGAAGACACTCAGGGACATGAACTGACCAACTAATTATTCGGATCCCGTCCTGCTTCTGGAGTGTTTGTGAAGAGCTAGCTGCAGATTTGGTCATTCATCTATTCATCCACTTATTTCATTCAGAACGCTCAGCAGTTTTCCTGCCTTGCTTTAGAAACACTCTCTGTATAGAATGTGGTAAATGGTTCACACTCAGCGGTGTGAGCTCACCCAGTGCACCAGCAACCAAGGCGCCCATTTGAGCTACTGGTAAAATTCCCCTGGTCTTCCGTGATAAACCTGGAACACTTGGCATTTTTATAACCCAGCTACCAACCTTCTTTTTCAGGCCAAACTTGAGACTGCTACCACCAAGATGACTGTTTCCCATCCCCCCCACACACCTACTGGAGGGGAGAAAATGTCACAGGGTGCTTGCCTTGTTTTTCCAGGTTCTTCAGGGTGTTCCCCTCCTACTGTGGAGGCCAGACATTGGTCATGTATGTTTCTGTCGATAAGGCATGACGTAGAGAGCTCTGGAAGCAAGGGACATGAGACGATGAAATGGTCAGGGGGATTAATAAAGCTCCATTTGTTTCTGTCCTCTGGTAGCAACTGGTTATTAAAAAGCGTCTGAGTTGTTTTTTCTTCCTTCTGATGGTGATGAAACAGCCCCGCTAAAGTCGCTTTCTACAGGTTATAAAGGGACAGCCTGGCCATCAATAACCACTACCCAGGGTGGAGAAGACAATGCTCAGGCCCTGATGAGCATGTAGCTATGGGTCCCTCTCCGCCTTTACCAAGAAGTAAAGG
The DNA here is from genome assembly GCF_000317375.1 of Microtus ochrogaster. NCBI lineage: Eukaryota > Metazoa > Chordata > Mammalia > Rodentia > Cricetidae > Microtus > Microtus ochrogaster. The sequence goes on along the minus strand of NC_022012.1, from coordinate 75,961,128 downwards.
AAGCTGGCCAGATTCAGGGCACATGTTCCTTGCCATATCTTCAGCTCATTTCCACCAGGGGAAAGTGGTGTCATTTGGCATGGTGAAGATAACTTGCTTAAAATGGCAGCTTCCAGAGGGAGCCACAGGGGTTGGGGCAGCCTGAATCAAATCGTCTGTTATGAGCATCAACTCCATAATGTGAGCAGCAAGAGTTCATTTGTCCTCTGACTCTGCTGTGTTACTCTGAGTGAGTAGCATTACCCCTCCGAGCCTTGTGTCTGTCTTTACAGGAAGGGGTGGCCCACAGTCTGCAGGTTATGTGGGTGAAACACGGCAATCATAGTGTGGCCCTTCTGCCCCTCACAGCTTCCAATGGCCAGGATACATCAGAGAAGACCCAAGACGGGGGACTGAGGAATGCCAGCTGGGCAACCTGCCCTTCAGTCTCTACCCAGGCACAGTGCCTCATGATTCCTCCAGTCTCCAAACTCAGAGGGAGACATCCCGCCACACCCTTCTCCTGCCATGCTCCGCGTTACCATCTAACGCCTTGTGATGCTTCATCCCAGGTCCCCAGGATAAAACACCTCAACACACCAGAGCCCAGCTACCCCCTGCTCTGTTGTCCTGGGAGACAAACAAAAGTTCTGCCACTCAAAGTTCTTTTCCGCATGGGCCCAGATGTGCGCCCCTGAGAAGGCTATTTAATGTCCTTGATCTCAGTAGCACAATGAAGGTGAGAGGCCATCAAATGCTTCCCCGTGGGTTGCAGCTGAGTCAAGCGTGACCTCCCCCACTCCCCGCACCTCTCTCCAATGTCCAATGCCTGTTGAGAGAGAGGCTCTTACGATGCAGCATGAACTGAGCTAAAATTATGTTGTTTTCTGGGTGTTTTTGTCAAAATCTCTGAACACCTGCGTTCAGCACACCCTAGCTGTAGGAGAGGGGCCTCTCTCAAATCTACTCTGGCTCCCACACGGCCTGGCGATACTCCCTAGCCTCGGACCTTGAAGTTCTGCTATTCCCATGAGAGGGGTGGGGGAACCACAACTCCTCAAAGGTGCAGAGAAATTTCTACCAAGTTGACTATGTCAGAGGACAGCACTGTGTCCTGGTCCCTTGAACTGAAACTTGAAGTGAATTTGGCATTTGTGTGAAATCTCTGCTGTGTCTCCAGCTGCAGGACAATGGGGGCCGTTTATAACTTTAAAAGTGGAGGGAAAACATCTGGTTCAAATAACACACACATGCTCACACACACCAACAAGAACACATAGCAATACACATAAGCAACTTAACCACAATGCACACTCAGCCTTTCCATTGAGGGACCCTGGGAAACATGAACACACAGGCCCTGTTTGTAGGAGTCATATAGACTGCTGGTTCTAAAGGTAAGACATCAGAGATGGTAAGCAAACTGTTTAAGGTCACACAGCATGTGAGAGAAATCAAAAGGCCTAGAATCCTGGTGGCCCAACTTCTAAGCTCCAGGCTTTCCCAGCTCCAAATGATAGGACAAAGAAAAAAGGTCCCCCTGCCCACCTGAGGCTCTCGGACACAGAAGGGAAGCCACTCCCACCAAGAGGTCAGAGGGTTCCAGGCCCACAGGGAGCAGTTGGCTTTAATAATGACTAGTTGGGCCACCAGATCCTGTCACTGCAGCCAAAGAGACCTCAGAGTCATAGGCTCTTCTGGGACATGGTCCCAGACTCACAATGACCCACAAGTGAGGGGCATCCTGGGCATCCCAGATGCACATAGAGACAAGTATCCAGAGGTTGTAAACCCCCTCCCGCGGTGGCGGGGACAGGAAGAACAAGTAGGGCAGTGAAAGTGGCCAGCACACACGCAATGGGGACAGGCATGCAGCCACTGTTACCACCACAGCTCCCCTGGGAACACAGCCTCTGCTGCAGCACCAGTTCTCCAGGGAAACCAAGCTGGCCTGGCTTCATCTTGTTCCTCTTTCCTGATTATTCTGCTCTTCCTTGGGCCAGAGTCCCAGATCCACTGTCCCAGGGCCTACTTGGTTTTTCCCCAGGACAGAAATCCAGGGAGGTTGTATAGCCATGCGGCATCCTACCCTGCTCCCACCCAGAGACAGAGAGCCTGGAGGGAGGGGCCACACCCCTTCATCTATACCTATTCCACTCCCTCCCTACCCTATCCCCCACTCCATTAAAACCGAGCACCCCACAACGAGGGCAAGAAGAACCTCACTTTTGTCTTCCGGCCTGTATCTCCTGGTCCCTTTGGCTACCTACTATAGGACTGAAGAGCTGAGAATCTCAGTGTGTGTCTGGGCCAGCCCCATCACTAAGAGGGAATAGTGCCTGGAAACACATCTCTGGCCATGCATTTTAGACCAGGGACCCTTGACAGGTACTTTTTCTCAAATGTAGGCACCTTCTAGGTATTTTGAAGCTACTGAAGTCAACAGAAGACAAGTCCTGGTTGATGGATGAACTTACACTGGGGGGTGGGGAGGGTAGAAGGGCAAATAAACACACTCGCCAAGCAACAGCAAGAGGAAGGATGTAGCTGACCGAAGAAACGGTATGTGGCAGGGACAGCCTCTCTACCCCACTACCGTAGCAAAGACCCAAAGGAAGGGAGGGAGGGAAACACGAAGATATATGCAAAGATACGGGACGAAAGTGCCCAGGCCCTGAGGCGGGAGTTTGAGGAACTGGAAAGAGCAGAGGGAAGAGTGCTGTGGGTGACAGCAGATAAGAGATGAAGGGGACACATTACACAAGCCTGTAGTGTAGGGGAAGGATTTTGAATCTGATTAAGTGTGGGAAGGGAAGTTTCTGGAGAGTTTCAAATAGAAGGGTGAATGATGTAGCTTCAACCCTAACGACAGGGTGAGGATCAGAGGAGGTCCGGGAAGCCAATGAAGGATGACCTCACCCACGCAGGCAGCTAACAGTGAAGACCCAAGGATCTCGATGGGGTAGAAGCGGAGCACACCTCAGACTGGGCTGGGGAGGACACGAGCATTGCAGAAGAGTTAAGGGTGAGGCCACTCTCTTCAGCTGAGTGGCTTGAAGAATGACATTGCCACCAAGTAGGAAGATGGGAGGTCAGGCTAAGGTGTCCTTCACACAGGCTGTTGGATGCCTTCTGGACACCCAAGGAGGCATGATTAGCATGTGTGCAGGGTCTGGATAGAGAGGCTGAGAATCTGGAGCAGAGACCTGAGCGGAGAGAGCAGGTGCCCTAAGGCTGAGTCTGTATGAAATGCCTGAGGCCTTAGATGCCTATTGACCCGTTCTCCCTCTGACCCTTGCCCTGAACTCTAACCTTTCATCTCCAAGGGCATCTTTGTTTCTATAGAACCCTCCAGTAGGCAAATCTGATCCAGGGCTTGAAATCCACACAAACTCTCTTTTTGTGGTTTTTCCACAGATGAACTCTGTAGCCGACAGAGTCATACTTGATATGGAAGGTCTGGGTGAGTCTGCTGGGGAACCAGGCCAGAAACCGATCTGGAATTTTCATTGCTTCCTCTGGAGAGGTCTTTTTTTTTTCCTCTTCCGATAGGAGAGCTGGAAAGGCTCCAAGTGGCCATCTGGCCTCCTGCTCAGCATCTGCACAGGAGGAAACTGAGTCCCAAGAGAAGGATTGATTTGTTTGAGGTCACAGCCGGCCTTTGGTGGTGAGATCCTATGCTGAGCCTGACAGCAACCCAGCAGAGGCTGACCTCAGCCCAGGGCTGCCCTGTCTATCACCTTGCCATGACCACATCAGGGTCCTTAGAAAGATAGAGATGAGCTTGCCTCTTCCTTCTGTGGCACCTCCGGCTATTCTAAGGGCCACGTGTACAAATTACTAACAGGTCTTGGAGACATCTGGGCACTCCCCGTCCCCAGACTTATGACGAGGCTCTGGCCCCCAGCTAACCTCCTCCCCTTTGATAGTAATTTACTGATTATCAACTTGACAGGGTCTAGAATTACCTAGGAGGCACACCTCTGGGCACATCTGTGAGGGAGTTTCTAGACTGGGTTCACTGAGGTGGGAAGGAACATCCTAAAAGTTGCCTGTACCAACCCAATGGTCTTGTGTCCCTAATACAAGGGAGAAAGTTAGGTGAGCAGCGGCGTTCATCTCTCTCTGCTTCCCGACTGTGGCCGTGATGTGACAAGCTGCCTCCTGCCCTGCCATCCTGTCTACCTGGCTTCTCTCACCCTTCAGGTTCACCTGAGATGCTCCACCCTTCAAGTGCCCCTCTTAGCATCCCGTGGCTGTGTGCCTGGACCTGTGCTTTTTCTAATCTCTCTGCCTCTCCAGGGTGTGGTTACGCTAATGGCCACATCCTGGAGGGCAGCAGCCTAAATCCAGGAACTGGTGCTGAGGCTGAAGCCAAAGGGGGATGCTCCCTAACCAGCCCATACCCAGGGAGGGTGTGGGATCATAGCTTTGGGTGGCTCTGCCAGGGGATTAGCTGTTTGGTCCACACATCCTTGCCTGTAAGAAAATTTAGTAAACACATCACTCCTGGCATCGAGGTGAAATTCTTTGGGCTCCAATTTGAGCCACAGTAGGACTCCTACAGGAAGTAGTTGTATGATTTCTTTTTGAGATGTGGTCTCATATGCCAGGCTGGTCTTAATCTCTGGAGCTGATAACCTTGAACTCTGACCTTCCTACCTGTACCTTTTGGGATTATAAATATACTCCACCACGTTCCAGCTAAGAAGTGTTGGGATTGAACCCAGGATGTCCTGCACACTAAGTAAGCACGCTAACCCTGAGTTCTATCTCCCCATCACACCTTATTTTGAGACAGGTCTTGCTATGAAGACCAGGCTGGCCTTGAACTAGCATTCTGACACTCCAAATCCTGCTGCTTCAGCCTCCTGAGTGCTTGGACTATAGACATGTACTACCACACTAGCAATTCCTTTTCATGATGTTTTTCATCCTGGCTCAGTTCTAAGATGAATTTATCTCAAAGGTTCTCATACAGAGAGCCCTGTGTACCCTAAAAGAAAATACTGAGCTGATGTGGGAGTGTCATATATCAATCTGTTGATTTCAAGGGTTAAGTAATAAAGAAACTGCTTGGCCTGATGGGTTAGAACATAGGTGGGTGGAGTAAGCAGAACAGAATGCTGGGAGGAAGAGGAAGTGAGCTCAGATGCCAGGCTGCTCCCCTCTCCAGGGCAGACGCGATGAAGCTCCGACCCAGGATGGACGTAGGCTAGAATCTTCCTGGTAAGCACACCTTGGGTGCTACACACATTATTAGAAATGGGCTAGTCTAGGTGTGAGAGTTAGCCGAGAAGAGGCTAGATATAATGGGCCAAGCAGTGTTTAAGTGAATACAGTTTGTGTGTTGTTATTTCAGGGTATAAGCTAGCCAGGCGGCCAAGAGCCGGGCTGACAGGAACGCAGCCCGCAGCCCGCAGCTCCTTCAACACTGAGCGTCCTTGATACAGTGATGGTAGCCATGACTGCTTGCTTAGCTTAGCAGCTATGGCTGGGCCTTATACCTCCTGGAGAGAAGCCAAGAGTAACAGAAGGGTGACAGACCCAGGCTCCAGCCGCCTGACCTGTGCGTGGACATCCCTTGCCAGCGGCCAGCCAGGCACTCCCTCTCTCCCGCTCACCCTCTGCATCTGTGTTCAGGTCATTCTCCCTGCCTGGCCTTCAGCCTGGGCCATTTCCTGTTCCCTGAACATCTCTCTTCAGCATATTCATGCCATTTCTCAGATCATTCCCTATCCCTTCCAGAACCTTCCTTCAAAACTCACCTCAAGAACAACAGTGTCCTCTTGAGGCAGGGTAGAAAGGCAGGGGAGTTTGGGGAACATGAAAAAGTCAAGAACCCCTCACCCTGAGATCCAGTTAAGCCTGTCACCAGCAAGAACTCCAGCTGAGGAACAACTGTTTACAGCTTTTCTCCCTGGCCAGCCATAAACCTGATATTTTCTAGGAATCTCAACCTGAACTGTTTACAGGGAAAAGACAAGCCCCCTGTGCAATCCCAGTGGCTCCTGGTCTCACCTCACCTGATTATGAGTCCACCCCGGGGAATCTCCAGGACCACCCTCTGATCTCACTTATCAAAAGGGAGAGGAAAGGAGGAGGAAAACCGGGTTCCTTGGTAACCTTTGGAGGTGGACCTTGAGAGCTACTCACATGAAATTGGACTGTGACTCCATCTTGATTGCTGTCTTACTCTCCCCTGCTCTCTCTTGGGAAGCTCATACCCCAACTTGCCTGTCTTTCCTCTGAGTGCCTCTCTTTCTCTTAAACTTCATGCTTAAGGCTATATTAAAATATATTGCATGAACTCTCCAATGCCACTTCATCATAGACAGTCTTGAAATTCTTTTGTGTCAATGTCACGAAGCCCGGTTTGGCCCAAGTCACAGTCTCTAAGTGTCTAGGGGAACTCCTTGGGCTGCTGATGAGGACACCATGGAGCTATGTCTTCAGACCCCTCTCTGCTGATACCCTGACTTCCCAGGTCCCCTCTGTACCTTCCTCTCTATGATGTGTGACCACGGTGACAGTGAGGAAAGCAGCAGAGGTGATGGTTGCCTGTGCTAGTCGGCTACTCCTCCAGGTACTACTTGAAGCTCTTCCATCATTTCAACTAATCTAGATAAGAACCTCTGAGGAAGGGACATCTCTGCTGTGTAAGCAAGGAAACCACACATGGGTGGGTGCACAGCTTGCTTGACCCCCGAGGGTGGGAACAAAAGTGCTGACATTTGTCCTCAGATCCGTGTCCACAGCCACACTGGGGAATTGTTTCCCACCCAACTCCCTGTGGGTTTTTGTGTTTGTTTTGTTTTGTTTAATTTTTTGAGACAAGGTTTCTCCATGTGACAGTCCTGGCTGTCCTGGAACTCACTGTGTAGACCAGGCTGGCCTTGAATCTGCCTGCCTCTGCCTCCTGAATGCCGGGATTAAAGACGTGTGCCACCACCGCCTGTCAACTCCTTATGTTTTGCAGCTAGAATTGTTGTCCGTGGTAGAGAGGTCTGTCTCCCTTGGCCTTGTATCCTCAGAAACTGGCACCAGTGGGCATATGAGGGGTATGACTGCCAATCAACTCACAGTTAACTTTCATTTCAAAGATCCCTCCTCCCACTCACCCTGGTCAGATCTTTTCACAAAACTGTCTATGGCTTTGAGTGCCTCCTGTGCCACTGTGAATTCTACAATGTGCATGGATGCCAACTAAAGATTGATCCCAAGTGCTCCCAAGCACTGCCATGTTGTAAGTCCCAATGCTGAGGACTTGTGTATAAATCATGTCTTGGGAATGAGGAAATGGCCCAGTTGGTAAATTGCTTGCAGTGAAACATGTCCACCTGAGTTCAGGTCCTCAGACCCATGCAAAACAGCCAGATGTTGTGGCTTACATCCATGATCCCAGTGCTGGGGGTGGAGATAAGGGGGTCCCTAGGGTTTGCTGACCAGAGGCCTAAATGAATCAGGGAGCTCCAGTTCAGTGAGAGGCAACGTCTCAAAACTAAGGCAGCATGATGGAAGACACTTGACCTTAACTTCTGCCCCCTCTGGCTCATTTGAGCCTCAGGTAGTAGGACAAGGTGGTATCTGCCCTCCTTGCTT
>NC_022012.1:75950159-75952954 GCF_000317375.1 Microtus ochrogaster | reverse complement strand
GCCCGGCCCCAAATCCTAGGCCTCCCCATCCGCGTCTCACGCACAGTCCAGCCGCTTCCCGTGTTTCCCATTCCCTCGTTTTGCACCTAGCAATCAGTAGGTCTGCAATAACTGTGAACTGGATTAGACCTGAAGGAATGCGGGTGGGTGGTCTGAGAAAAATGGGCCACGACTCAGCATTCCAAGGGAAACGCAGAGACTCGGAGCCCAAACCTGGAAAAGCCTGCTCTTCTTGGATGGCCTTGAACAAATATGTGGGCTTCCTTTTTGCAGAAAATGTCACTGCATTAGTTTCCTAGTTTCTTTCTCCTGCTGGGGCTAAGGAGGATTACGCAATCAGAGGCTCGCAGTGAGTCACCTCCTGCTCAGCTGCCAAACCATCCTGCAGATACGGGCTTTGGTACACACTCCCACCCAGCTCGTGGGTGGCTGTGTTTAATGCGCACAGCTTTTCTTCCTCTTTTGTCCTCCCCCATTCTCCCCCATCCTATTCTTCCTTTCTCCTTTTCTTTCCCATCCTTTTCTTCCTCTTTGATGAGATCAGATTTCAGCACCCAAGTCTTTCAGGCTGCAATCGCGAATTCACGCGATTTTATGTATGCCACAGAGGAAAGAAATCCATTCTGGAGATGACATCATGGAAGGTGGCAAGAGGGGGTGGGTGGGTGGCTGGACCATCTTTTCAGGGTAGACAGAAGTTGCTGTCCACTGAACCAGCTACAGGCACTGCCACCCACAGCATGCTGGGGAAAAAGAAGTGGGGCTTCTGAGGCCCCATACCATGGCCAAAAGCCCTTCACACCCAATACACAGGCCTGTTTACTCAGTTGAGTGAAATGGACTGTAGACTCTGGTGGTCTCAAGCCAGGGCAGTTCTGTGACCAGTGCCCAGGGTCCAGGCCCCACTGCTGAACAAGTCTGCCTCAGTCAGCAGCTGCTAAGGGATATTTGGAAGGCCAAAGCTCAGGTTCCCAGAAACAATGGCTCTTATGGCATCATTGGTCTCTAGAATGCCACTGGGCAGTCCAAGGCATGGGGGCAGGCTTGCTCTTTGGCTATGTTTCCTCTGAGGCTGACCGACTGACCCAGAAGACATTAATTGGCATAGGAGAGGTGGGACAGTGGAAACCAAAAGCTGGCCCTGGTGTCTTCATGGATGACAGCCAGCCACTAGCAGTGCTAAAGAGGGACCTTGGGATGCTAGCAGCCCAGGTCCAGCAGCAATCACTAGAACCTTCTTTGCCATATCTCCTAAGACTTGACATGTGTACAACACTCAATGGTCTCCAGGGTACTTCCCACACATGACCTCATGCCTGCGATGCTGAGGAACCAAAGCCCAATATCCAGCATCAAGGAGCACCAGTGGTACCCAGAGGCCCCCTTTGCAGCCCTAGGTCTCTGGCCTCCCCCTGGGCAAGAGAGGAGCTGAGCACACTCCATATAGGAGTAGACAAACCTGCTCGGAAGGGAGAGGAATGGGCTTTCACCGTGTCAGTTCATACTGAGCACCCACAGGTAATTCTGCCTTGTGGGACCTCACTTGCTAGCTACACAGACACAGTTGGTAAATAAGTTAACATGGCTTATAACAGGAGATGCCAGGTTTCTGCCTGAAAGCCTCTGGTGGAGCAAAATCAGGAGGATTTGCAAGGCATTTTGCTTCTTGGACCCTGTTCCTCCGTTTGCCTGATCCCCAGCCTGTTCACTGGCCCTCCAAATACCAGTTCAGCCCTGCCATGGTTTTGGCTTTGGAGACTCTGGTGTGTTTGTGCAGTACACCCTCTGGTCTTTTCAGAAATGCAGGCATAGCAATGAGGCCTTCCAAGAACTCTCTAGAATGGCAGCACTCCTCCCTCCCAAAGCCTACCAACTCCTTGACTCCATTTTTCTTGGCAGCTCTGAGCAGCATCACAGATTGGCCCTTTCTCCATCCATTCCTTGCCTGCCTGCTTCCTCTCCACCAAGCTCCAGGAGGGCAGGCCTTTTGTGTTTTATCCCCCATGTAACATCTTTCATAGCCACTGGGCAGCTAGGAGAAAGGCCGCAAGGGTATCTGACCTATATACGCCGCAAGCGTGGGGAGGGGGTTCCTGGGATGCCTCTGCAAGTTGCCTGTCCCCTGAATGGTAGCATGTTTGAAGTTCTTCCTTTCCAGATGGACTTAGACTGGATTTGACCAAGTAGGCAAAGTGCTTTTTTAGCATGGAAAAGGCCCTGGGTTCCACCCCCAGTATCAAATAAACCAGGCATGGCAGTATAACCAGAACTTACGAGGTGGAGGCAGGGGAACCAAGAAGTTCAAGACCATCCTTGGCTACATGGAGAGCTTGAAGTCAGTCTGGGCTACATGGGCCCTACCTCGGAAAACAAAGATAGAACTTTAACTTAAAAGCCTGGCTCCTGTCCCCATCATTTCTCCGGTAAAAAGTTTCTCTTTTTATATAAATTCTAGAGTTTTTAATATTCTCTTTTCCTGCTTCCTTTGTCATGTAAACAATGAAAGCATGTCAGAAAAACGAGTAGATTTTGATAAAACACTGAGCCACTGTGTTCTCAAATGTTATGTAAGAAGTCACTAGGATGTGGGCTTTCCACTGCCTCTCTCAGCCTACACACGTGCACACACACGCACACGCACACACACACCCCACTGCATACTCACCACACACACCACACACAACCCCACATACACCTTGCACACCCCTCGCACATCATACATATCTCCCCACATACACATTCATACCCCATAGCACACAAACACACATATATAGGCACACAGCCTACACCCCCAC
>NC_022012.1:75932687-75949934 GCF_000317375.1 Microtus ochrogaster | reverse complement strand
CACACCCCATGCACCATACACACCTCCTCACACACACACACTATACACACCCCATACACACATATACACCCCTCACACACATACACACACCCCATACACCATACACACCTCCTCACACACACACACACACCATACACATCCCATACACACATATACACCCCTCACACACATACACACACCCCATGCACTATATACACCCCTCACACACATACACACACACAACACACATACACAACCACCGCACACCATCTTTGGCTGTTTGCTGTTTTGAAGTATCTCAGTATGGTATACAGCAGGCATGACTAAAACCTAGATGAAAAAAGTGTCATTCTCCAGTGTTTGCTGGTCCTCTAGCTGGACAGGAAGTCAGCTGAGGCCACTTGGTGGACAGCATCCATCCTGGGGTCAGCTGAGGCCGCAACATCAGCTTCAATAGAATGTGCATGAGCCCTGACACGCTAGAGAACAGCTGAATGGGGGGAAAGCTGGCATCCAGCCCCCAGGAGGACAGTCTGGCTGGGGACTGGCTGGGGAGGTTTGGGATGGGAAGCCTGTGGAGGCATACAGGGAAGCGAGCCTGGGAAGCTGTGGAGTGAGCAGCCTGTCTGTCAGACATAAGGGCAGAGCCTGAGACCATAAGTCTAAATACCGGGAAGTTCCTGTCACACAGGCCAAGCCTGGACTCCAGCATGGGGCCTTCCCAATTCTGCCAAAGCTGGTCTGCAGAGATGCATGTGCTTATAGGTGATGCTCTGAAAAGTGGCTCAGCGCCCACCCCGGACACCTCATCGGTAAGAACAACAGTGACACTTCCTGGAGTGCATTAGCATGGTGTCACACTTTCCTGTCAACTCCTTCTTTTGTGAGAATGGGGTGGGGGAATGTTGTGTGTGTGTGCACACATAGGGGTCCTAGGACACTTTGGGTGCTATTCCCAGGTACCGCCCACCGTTTTCTGATTCAGTCTCTTACTGACATGGTCTCACCAGTTAGTCTAGGCTGGCTAATCGATGAAATTCGTCCCCTGCACTTCCCCCTGCCCAAGGATCCACTGTCTCTGCCCCCCTAGAGCTGGCACTGCAAGCAAACCTGGCTCTTTTACTACCGGGGACTAAACTTAGGTCCTCACGCTTGCAAGGCAGGCACTCAGTGGCTGACCCATCTCCCACCCTTGACTGTTTACACGGCAGTAAGCAGCCACAAACACTAATACAAAGGCTTTTTACACTTGCACTGCTACAGAGCTGTGTCTCTATCCTCACTTGAACACCTAAGGCAGGAAAGGCGAACGCTGCCCTAAGTGGCACTGACACATGAAGCCAAGCGGGCTGACCTCAGAGTGAGGTCTCTCTACCTTGGCACGAACAACCTCTTGGAGCAACCATTCTGTGGTGTGGAGGCCAAATTGTGACTTTCAGAATATGTAACGGTATCTTTGGCCTCCAGCCCCACCCTCCAAGCTGTGACAATCAATAGTATCTTCTGGTGTCACCAGCTACCTCCCCACTGAGACCCAGGGCTCTGTAGTCAGGGTTGCCCTGGATTGGGGAACTGCCACGCTTCACATGGGGGATTGCTGAGTTAGGGTGGAGATTCACAGTGACTCCCCTGCAGGCTCTCCCTGGGGACCCTCACAGGTTCCCAGCATTCAGTCATAAAAATCCCATTCTCATTTAGAATCAGCATGGGGGGGCGGGGGACGACGACAAATTCTTCCCAATGCAGTTGGAAAGACAGCTCAATAAAGTCCATCTTGTCTGTGTAGACTGTCTTCGTAAAATGCTTCTAAACATTAAAAGTTAGGTTTCATTAACACATCTTCGTTCGCATATGTCATTTCATTTTCATATTAATCACTGTCCTCCCCTCATCCTCCCATCCCCTTCTGATGGTCCCCTTCCTTCCCCCAAGTAGTCTTTTTCTTCTGTATATGTATTTATCTTATGTGCGTGTACCTCAGTATGTATGCACCCACCATGTGTGTGCAGGAGCCCTCAGAGCTCAGAAGAGGAATCGGGATCCCATGGAACTGAAGTTTCAGGTGACTGCGAGCTGCCATGTGAGGGCTGAGAACTGAACCCAGTTCCTCTGCCAGAGCAGTAAGCTCTCTGAACTGCTTGTATGTGGCATGTACTCCATTATCCCCACCTCTTGAGATCTCTTCCTCCTCACGGTCCCTTTCTAGGCTCATAACTCCTACATGTGTGCATCCATCAAACACAGGCACATACGCGTCAGTCTAGACTCCACATCTGACAAGAAAAACCACACAGAATATTTGTCTTCCGAGTCTCACTTACTTTGATTAACAGAATGATCTCCCGTTCCCGCCATTTTCCTGGGAATCTCATGACTTTATTTTTATTTGAGGCTGAATAAAACCCCTCTGTTGTATAAACCACGGTATCTGTATCCATTCATCTGCTGACGAACATCTAGGCTGGTTCCATGGCCTGGCTGCTGTGACTGGGACATCAACAAGCCTGGCTGTGCAAGCATCTCTGTTACAGCACTTGGTGTGCCACACACCCAGGCGTGCAGATCAGAGTCATGGTATAGATCTATTTTTCGTTCTTAGAGGAACCTCCACACTGACCTCCATACTCTGGCTACCCCAGTTTACACACCCACCAACAGCGTGCCAGGGCTCCTCTCTCTCCACATGGCCATCAGTATTCGGTGTCTGTCATTTCAGTGATGATAGCCGTTTTGGTTAGGTCAGCAGAATCTTTCAAAGTAGTTTTAACTTGCGTTTCCTTGGTAATTAAGGTTGTTAAATATTTTTAAAATATTATTTGTCATTGAAAGCTGCCTGTCTTTTTAGTTCATTATTTCACTTATTCAATGATTTGAGTTTTAACATTAATTTTTGAAGTTCTTCATGTATTTTGGGTATTAGGGCCCATCTACCATAACATTGACAAATGTTTTGCCTGTTTTATAAGTTGGTTGTCTCTTTACTCTGCTGTTTGTTTCTTTTGCTGCACAGGAGATGTTTAATGTCATGTAATGTCATCTGTCACATCCTATGCAACCAGAGTCCTTTCTGGAACATTCTTACCTGTGCATAGGCACTATATATTCAAGTATTTCCCTTTTCTCCAGCAGTTACAAATTTGGGGTCTTTAAGGTCTTTAGTCCATTTGAGCAATTGGTCCCTAGCTGATGACAATGTTTAGAAGGTTGTGAAATTGTTAGAAGGTGGAGTCTTACTGGGAGCATACCTTGACGCTTTTGATATTTATTTATTTTGCTTTTTTTTTTTTTGAAACAGAGTTTCTCTGTGTAGCCCTGGCTGTCCTGGAACTCTGTAGAACAGGCTGGCCTTGAACTCAGAGAGCTGCCTGCCTCTGCCTCCCTAGTGCTGGGATTAAAGGAGTACACCACTCATTTGTTTTTATTTTTGTTGTTGTTGTTTATTTTCCAAGACAAGGTTTCTCTGTGTAGTAATTTAATATTTTTAGTAGTAATTTAATATTTTTAGAGGAAGCATGATGTGGCATGCATGAGGAAGTCTGAACAACTGATAAACCAGCCTGCCTCCATCTTAAAGCCATCTTATAGCAAAAACAAACTAGGTTCATTCCTGTTTATAAATTCATTTCTGTTTCTCAAGGATTAGGCAATGCCCCACCTGTAATCTTAACCTCAAATGGTTCTGTTCTGCCTGTTGCAGGAAATGGCAACCATGCTTTTGTTTCAAATTCTATTATGACCATGTTGTTATGACCATCTTGCTGTGACTACCTTGTTATGATCCCATTGCAACCACGTCTTTGTTTTAGGGGTTTGTTATGACCAACTTGTTATGCCTATGTTCTGCTCCACCGAATTTGTCTACCAAATTCCCCATTTGGAAATCCCTACTCCTGAACTATAAAAGCCCTTAACTTCCCATGTCTAATGCTAATCTCTTGAGCACTGCCTTCAGGGAGAGACAGCCTGTATACACAGATTATAAAGAAGCTTGCTTTAATTAATTGCTTGCTTTAATTGGTTTGGCCATGATGATTTGGGCCAGTGGTCTTTCTTCTCTCCTCTGGGGAATTAACACAACTTGCCTAAGTCAGTTCTCTCCATCTACCATGTCGGTTCAAAGAACTAAACTCAGGTCATCAGACTTGGTGGACAGGCTTGGTGGTCCAAGCTTTGAGGTTTTATAGGCCCTGCCCAACTCCCTGTTTATTCTCTGCTTCCTAACTACAGACACAATGTGACCAATCACCTCAGTTCTTGCTGCCACACTCTCCTGCTACTAAGGATTTGATTCCCTCAAAAGGCAAGGGATAAACAAAAACAAAAATTGAAAACAGCATCAAGAAAGGCATTTGATAGAATCTACTAATAATGCAAGCTCCTTCAGCATGTACTCCCGATCGGAAAGGGCTGTGGGATGTCCAGGGGAAAGCCAGGTGGCCAGGCTGAAAGGTCTCACATTATTCTGAGCCTGGGATGGACGTTGGAAGGCATCACCACACACACACACTGTTGAACTGGTGGGCAGCTGAGGTGATACAGGTAGGAGGGGCAGGAAGGCTGGTCCTTGAGAGAAAGCAGACTCTCACTTTCAAATTCCTATCTGTCATAGTGACCATCAGAGGAACAGTAAGATGGGGAAGCCCCATGAGATTGACAGCTTCCTGCTACGGTCAACCCCACTTCCTCTGCTGCCATGCCCACCTTTATGCACCTCTTCTCCCAGCCCTGGGTCTGCCCAATATCACCTCGCTATGTTGGCTTATGTGTGATGAAAGGGAGTGGAGGGAGTCCAAGGGAGCAATGAAGGGATAAGACCCTGGGAGTAAAAGAGAGGAAAGACAGATGGACTTCATGCCCACAGCTCTCTGGCTATCAAACCAGCCCTCACCAGCACCAAGCACAAAGTATCTGAGGCTGTATGGGGGAGAAAAAAACCCTCCTTGCAGTGAGACCAAGGTTTGGGTGGGGTTAAGGTGAGGTTAGGGTGGGATGTGGAGCAGCTCCAACAAGCCCAGTGTTTCTCTAGTTTCCTTCCAGCCTCCTGCATCAGCTCCAAAGCGCGAGGGATTTTACATCCTACTCTGTGATGAAGGTTAGTACTGTGAGCTTTGGCACTTAAAAATTATATTCTATTTTTTTTTAAAAAAATATATTCTAGCTCAGTGGTTAAGAGCACTGGCTGCTCTCACAGAAGTCTCAATTCCTAGCACCCATGTGGCAACCACAACCACCTATATAACTCCAGGGGATGCAATGCCTTCGTCTGGTTCTGAGAGGACCAGGGAGACACATGGTGCACTTACGTACATGCCAGCACTTACACAAGATAAACATTACCATACTAAATAATAACTATTACATGCTAGGGCAGTGAGACAGCTCAATGAAGGCATTTGTGGTCTCCCCAACGCCACACGCTAAGCCTTTTCTATGGACCGCTCTCAAGAGGATCTATAATCTCCATAGCTCAGATGAGAACACCAAAGGTCAGGGAGGCCCATGGCTAATTCAAGTCACCAACTGACACTCAGTGGCTGGACTGGAATCAGGAACCAGTATTCAGCCAGTTTTTAAAACTACCTTCAGAGAGAGTGAACTTCCCTAGGCTTTCCTGCAGAGCAGTTGGACTCCTTGCTGACCTGGTCACAGCCTCGGCACTACCTCTGTGTGTAAATAAAGGAAGAGTGGGAAGAGGAACCGCCACCCAGCGGACCCAAGCACTCTGCCCTCAGCGGCCCCACTGCAGGTTCCTTGAGCTTGGATGCTGCTGGAAATTCCTCTGCCTCACCATCAAGGCCTCCAGAACAAAAGCTCCCACCACAGGAACTTCCTGCTCAGCCCCTAAGGAGAGGGCTCCAATTTCAACCGTACTGCCTATGCATGACGTCATCTGGGTTAGGCCTGTGTTGGGGGTGGCTCCACTGCCTGAGGCACTCAGCGAGACACAAGTTGTCCCTGCGGATACTGGAGAAGTGCCAAGGCTGGCCAAAGCCAGTCCCATCTCTGCCTTCGTCTAACTTCCAAATACTTGAAGTCACGGAGGCAGCGTGAGTGTGTCTGTATCTCTTTGCCAGTGGGAAAACTGAGCCCAGTGGAGCAAAGTCAGTGGCTCCATGGTAATTAGGAAACTAGAGGCAGAGTCAGAGGATGAGAATTCTGTCCTCAATCTTCCCTTTAACCCATGCTTGTGTGTATGAATGTGTGTGCATGTGTGTGTGCGTGTGTGTATATATGAGTGTGTACACATGTGTGTACATGTGTGCTTGTGTATGTATACATGCGTGTGTGTGTGTGTGTGTGTGTGTGTGTATGTGTGTGTACAAAGGCCAGAGGATAGCCTCAGGTGTCACTCCTCAGTTGCCATCCACCTTGTTTTGAGACGAGGTCTCTCACTGGCCTGACAACTCACTGAGAAGCTAGGCTGGATGACCAGTACACCCCAGAATCCTCCTGTCTCTGTCACTTCAGTGCTGAGAGTGCAATTGTTGCCATTGTGCCCAGTTTTGGGTTTTTTTGTTTGTTTGGTTTGGTTTTGGTTTTGGTTTTGGTTTTGGTTTTCGAGACAGGCTTTCTCCATGTAGCCTTGGCTATCCTAGAACTCACTCTGTAGACCAGGCTGGCCTTGAACTCAGAGCTCCACCTGCCTCTGCCTCCTGAGTGCTGGGATTAAAGGTGAGCACCACCATTGCCTGGCTTTTGTTTCAGTCTGGTTTCTGGGGTCCCCCTCAGGTCCTTATGCTTGCACTGTACCACCTGCCCCATCTCCCCAAGTTTGTCTTCTGGTTCTGAGGTCATTCTTAGGTCACGAAGCACAAAAGGGGAAATGGGGTCTCCAAAAAAGACACAAGCGATATGGAGACCAATTACAAGAACTCCCTTTCCTCGCCACCCACCCTGTCCCCAGTGACACACTGAGGGCTGGGCAGGAGAAGGGCCTCTTGTTCATTCATTCAGCATATCAGGGCCATGGGTTTGGTCCAGTCTGAGCATCTTGTGTGCTCAATTGATACGTTTATGTCAACCCAGCAAGGTGAGACAATGGCCCAGGCAAAGCAGGAAGGAACTGAGAAGATGTACACATGCTTGCTGGACATGTGAGAGACAGGAAAACATCCTCAGTATCGCTGCCCCTCACCCCACACATGTTTCCCTTAGCACCAATTATGATCCCGGAACATTGGCACAGGGCTTTAGTCCATGTCTGCCTGTTCCTGTGGCATTCCTTTTACCTCACACCCATTCTATGAGGTAAGGCTGTGGACAGCAGGAGCCACAGTCTGTCTGTCTGTCTCTGTCTTTCTCTGAGACAAGGTCTCACATGTAGCCCTGGCTATCCTAGAATTAGCTGTGCAGCCCACGATGGCCTTGAACTCACAGAGATCTGCCTGCCTCTGCCATCTGACTGCTAGGATCAAACGCGTGCACCACTGTGGCTGGGACAAGTCTCTCTTTTGAGAGGTCTTAGACACTTCCCCTCATTCAAGAGGGTTGAGGTCATATTGTACTGTGTGGTTCTGCTGCTGGGATTAGAAAGGAACATGTGACTGAGCTGGACCAATCAGATTCTTGCTAGAGAGTCTTCTCAGCAGAACCAGGTATGGCAGGAGAAATGCAGAGCGGGAATGCCTCACAAGGGCTAAGAGTGGTAGAGAGTAGGTGGCCTCGGCCAGGTTCGAGGCCAGGGATGGCTGCTTGCTCTGCTAGGACTCCCAGACCCACCTACCTCTATACATTGCATTCTTGTTTTGCTCAAGCACAGGAAAGTTGGCTTCTGCCACTTACACAGGAGGATTGCTAAGTAGGACAGGGAAGTCTATAAGGTACAAAGTTTACAATTGAGTAGGTCTTCTTCATCCATGTCTCCAGGTCCTGGTGCGAGCACGCGCACGCACGCGCGCGCACACACACACACACACACACACACACACACAAAGGTTCAATTAGTCCTTCTTAAATTACTGCTAAGTGAGCTTGGGGATATTTATTGATTTAGACAATTCTTGCAAGAATGGCTGGAATTTGCACCAGGTCTACCAAAGTAGGTTTGACAAATTGCTGTTATTACTACTATTATTGATATATTAAAATCACAAAACAAAACAAGTTGGGGATGTAGCTCAGATGGTGGATGGCTTGCCTAATGTGCATCAAGTTCTGAGTTCAATCCCCAGTGCTGTAGAAGCCCAGCCTGGTGGGAAACGCCTGTCATCACAGCCCTAGGAAGGCAGAAAGACAGGCAGATCAGAAATTCAAGGTCCCCTCAGCTGCACAGAGAGTCAAAGTCAGTTTGGTCTACAGTGGACCTTAACTCAAAAACAAAATAAAACAAAATCAAATCACAGATGGCTGGGGTTGGACAGAATCTGCAAGATGTTTAGGTTTTGCTTGTTTCTTTTTCTGGATGAGAAATCAAGGGCTAGAGAAGGGAGATGGCAGAAACCCTCAATTTTCACACAACCCTCCCCCCCATCCCAAGCTGATAGAGTTGTTAACCTCTGGTTAGCTTCAGCCTTTTCCTGCTCCCAGCTCGCTATTCCTGGGAGAGTCAGTTCCTTGGGGACCATTGTTTTGATAGTCTGATGGCCAAAAGGAGAGGCACAGGTGTCGTATCTTCATCCTCCCAGGCAGCTGAACTCCCCCAGTCTGATCCGCCACACTTTCATCCTTTCTTTATTCCAGAAATATCAACTGAGCCCCCATTCTGTGCTAGACTTGGGCCCCACCAATGCTTGTTCCCTACCACCTAAAACATAAACAGTCTTGGGAATGAGAACTCTGAGGTCATTTGGAGTGGGGTGAGGTGGTACAGACCCCTGGGTGAGGTGTGGCGGCACACCAGGATTACCCACTGGGCTGTCTAAGCCATCCCAAAAGCCTGGCATTCACAGGGAACAAAATAAGCCAAAGAGAAACACAAAGGTAAGCGGCTGTATGTTCTTAGTGAAGATGTCACGAAAACACCAGCTTAGCTAAGGAAACGGCTCAGTGGGGAAATGCTTTCCATGCTGGAAGAGAGTGGATTCCCGACACCTACAAACATCGTAACACAGTGACAATGCATCTGTACCCCGGGATCTGGGAAAGGGGAGTAGAGAAAGGCAGAATCCAAGGACTTACTGGTCAGCCACCCTAGCCATAAGGGCAAGCCCTAGGCTTAGGGAGACACTCTGTCTCAAGCTAAAAAAGGAACTGGAGAGATGGTTCAATGGCTTATTGCTCTCCAAAGGACTGGAGTTCAGTTCCCAGCACTCACATGGAGGTTCACCACGATCTATTGCTTTTGTTCTAGGAGATCCTAAAACCTCCTTTTGATCTTGTTAGGCATGAAGCTCTCACATGGTATGCATACATATATGCAGACAAAACATTCATACACCTAAGAAAAATAAATCTAAAAAAATCTTTTTAAAAGTGAAGTATAGAGTAATAGAGAAAAGACACCTACTATTAACCTTTGGCTTCCCACACACACATGCATAAGAGTATATACACATACACCATACAACACATACACCATACAACACACACACCATACAACACACACACCATACAACACATACACCATACAACACGCACACCATACAACACACACACCATACAACACATACATCATATAGCACACATACCATACAACACATACACCATACAGCATACACACCATACAACACACACACCATACAACACACACACCATACAACACACACACCATACAACACACACACCATACAACACTTACACCATACAACACTTACAGCATACAACACATACACCATACAACACGCACACCATACAACACACACACCATACAACACACACACCATACAACACACACACCATACAACACACACACCATACAACACACACACCATACAACACATACACCATACAACACACACACCATACAACACACACACCATACAACACATACACCATACAACATACACACCATACAACACATACACCATACAACACATATACCATACAACACATACACCATACAACACACACCATACAACACACACCATACAACACATACACCATATAGCACACACACCATACAACACACACACCATACAACACGCACACCATACAACACTTACAGCATACAGCACACACACCATACAACGCACACACCATACAACACATACATCATACAACACACACCATACAACACACACACCATACGACACACACACCATACAGCACACACACCATACAGCACACACACCATACAACACACACACCATACAACACATACACACAAAGCCCACTTATTTTAGAGATCTCTAATGTTAACTTTGTTTTGCACCTGTTAGAAGCTCATGACACAAGGAGGACCTGGTGGTCTTAAATATCTGAACTGGGCAGAATCATAGGGCAGTTGAGAAAATCCAGGACCACAAGGATGTGGATTGAGCCCCGCCCCCCCGGGTGAATTTCTGGTGGGAGAGCCTCCTAAGGGCTTGTTCATGGGGCATTCTTTGGTGCTTCATGGGTATATGTCATGTCATAGTTAGGTCACTGCAGTCACAGTTTAGATCCTTTCCTGTTATGGATGACAGAGTCTGCAATCCAGGATTGCAACATGATTGTCACAGGTGGCTTCGCTGCCCCTGGATCGGTAACCAGTAAATACTTGTTGAATGAATGATGCTTTTGTTTCCCAAGCCCATATGCTCATTTCGTCGTAGCTGGCAAAAAAAAGGTGAAAAAGATTCCCCAAGCGCAGCATGATTTGTGTGTAGGTATGTGTGGGCATGTATGGGTAGGTGAGTGCACACTTGTACATGTGTGCAAGCACTCCCTTAAGCCTCATTTGACATATAGCCCAACTAAAGCAGATGAAGAGAGATGAAGCCCTTGCCTGGGGCCCCAGAAGGGGCACTCCCTGGAGAGTGTACCCTCATCCCAGCTGACTTGGGCTCCTTCTGAGTTCTCCACACTCTCCTGCCTGTGGCCTGCTCCTTCACCATATACCCTCCCACCAGTGCAAGTGCCACACACATGCAGCAACCCCTATGGCCTGCTGGTCTGCATTTCTGTCATTTCTGGTGAGCCCCACACTTTCCCATGTTTTTATTTACCATCTGCACCTGTGTAAACCGTTTGTCTCCTTCGCTGCTGACTGAGTAGAATCTGGACACTGATTTTAGCTTTTAGTTAAAAATTACTAGTCTTTCAGTGTACCAGCAGTTTGTTACACCCCCAGGTTGTTATTCTTCTCTTGCGGCCTTGATACGTTTTGTCCAACAAAAGGTTTTGATTTGTGTGTGCACACATGTGGCTATGTGTGGGTGTTTATGGGTACACACCTATGGGTGGGGATGTGTGGAGGCCCGAGGTCTAGTGCCTTCCTCGGCCACCCTCCATCTCATTTTTTTCAACATAGAAACTGCTGTGTTTTGTGTATGAGTATTTTGCCTGCATGGTTGTGCATGTGCTCCGTGTGCTCCTGGTACCCCAGGAAGCCAAAAGTGGGCATCAGATCCCCTGGAACTGGAGTGGCAAACAGTTGTGAGCTGCCCTGGGGGTGGGGAACTGAACCCAGGTCCTCTGGAAGAGCAGCTAGTGCGCTTAATCTCTGAGTCATCTCTATAGCCCCAGAATTTTCTGTTTGTTTTTATGAGTTGTTTCTCAGACATGCTACAGAAAAAGATGGTACGGTGTGCAACTTTTCTCTGCATAACAATTATCTCCAAAACATTTAATTGATAGCCATCACTTTCCTTATTGTTAGTTTATTCTCAGTGTCAGTATATAGTGGCTTAGCTTGGGCTTCTACTGTTCACTTTTCTCCATTACCATATGGTTTGAATAATTGTAATATGTTCTGAAATCTGGAAGACTAAATTTGTTTTAACCCTTTAAAAAAGAGCTTCGGACTTTGCTATCATTTAGTCTAAAAGTTTCCTTGTGATCCACTTATCATGAACTTGCCAACAAGAAACAGAATCGTAGTACATCATCTCTATGGTAACCAGAGGAAAACTGTTGCCTTGTTGGTATCAGTCTTTTAGACTGGAGTGGACATGTGCTCAGTATTCTCACCTTTATTTCTCGTCTTATGGTTCTATAACCTTTTTACACGACATTTCATGGGGATTGGGAGATGGCTCACTCGGTAAAGTGCTTGTCATACCAAATATGAAGATCTGAGTTCCATCCCCCAGCACCCACGTAAAAAGCCAGGTACTGTGGTACATGCCTATAATCCCAGAGCTGGGAGGTGGGGACAGGGTTTGCTGGCCATCAGTCTAGCTGAATCAATGAGCTCCAGGTTCAAAGAGAGACCCTGTCTCAAAAAATGTGGTGGAGAGAAACTGAGAAAGATATCTGACATTGATCTCTGACATATACACACACATACTCACCACGTGCCTCTATACACATGCAAGAACGTTTATGATTTGAGGTAAACACATGTCCACATATTGTATGTCTGGCACCCAATGAAGGTGGCATGTGTTTTCCAGCACAGCATGCCCTATGTGCCAGAATGGGAGCTCATGGCTCACAAGAAGGTTTGAGAGATTAGAAACCATACACTCCCTCTGGGGCATGAACAGTGCCCTGATAGCTATAGGCAGTGTGGGAAGATGGGACAGGGGATGGAAAGACCCCCAAAGACTATGGGAGTCCTGCAAGAGGGCTAGGGGCCACCATTAAATAATGAGGTCATATGAATGGACTTGGGCTGTCACATTGCCATGCAGAGGAGTCAGAAAGGAGGCCTGTTTGGTCCAAGGGTTCTGCTCCTGACAATTTATGGAAAGACCTTTTATAGTCCCTGGGTTCTTCGGAATGCCATTGGCCAATGTCTGTGCTACCCTTTACCTGTTTAATTGCTCAGGTGCAAAGGAGGTGGGAACAGGCAAAAACTTGCTTTTTGTTGCTGTTGTTATACACTTGAAGATGACCTTGAACTTGTGATCCACCCCCCCACACACCCCCGCCTCCACCTCCTGAGTGCTTGGATTACAAGCATGCAATCTTCACACTGAGTCTCTGCCATGCTGGGACTCAAACTTAGGACTGCATGCATGCTAGGCAAGTTGACGGCATCCCCAGCTCCTGTGATTTCTTTCAAATGCTCTTTACTTACGTCAAACTGTTATCAGAAGGCTGCTTGCTCATTTTCTGGCCGTCCAGACTCCCAAAATAATCACACAGAAACTATATTATTTAAATCACTGCTTGGCCAATCACTTAAGCGTATTTCTGGCTAACTCATATTTTAAATTAACCCATCTCCATTCATCTGTGTATCACCATGAGGCTGTGGCTTACCCAGTAAAGTTCCATCATCTGTCTCCAGTGGGACTACATGGCTTTTCCTTACTCCACCTTCTTTCTCTCAGCATTCAGTTTAGTTTTCCCTGCCTAGCTCTACTCTTTTGCCCTATCAACAGGCCAAGGCAGTTTCTTTATTAATTAACCAATAAAAGCAGCACATATACATAAGGACTTCCTACATCATCAAACACTCTTGCTAAAACCTCCCCACTGTCTGGTGAAGCACATATCAGCCACTTTGAGCACTGGGAACCAAGGCCACAGGAAGTTAGGGATGAAGGCCACAGACACAGAGCCATTGGGTTTCAGACTGGAAATGAACTTGGTGGTGTCCTCAAAGCCCACATCTCTTAGACTCCCTGCTCAGCATTCTTGGAGTGCAGTGTCTCAGTGAGTGGCCTGGGCACTTGTGGAATGAAGCAATAGGAAATTCCAAGCCTGGGTTACCACATCAGGCCCCTCATTCATCCACTCTATAGTTTCAGCCATCACTGTCTATCGGCTCTGTCCTCCTGGTCCAGGCTTCTGAGCGTCACACTCTGGCACAGCTGCTTCCTGCTGCTAACCTAGCAGGATAGCTCCTGTCCTTGGGAGCCAGCACGATCTCACCCTCCTCCCATCACAAGATGCACTCCTCCCTCGCTCTCTTTCTTGACCACCTCTGTCTGTCCTTCATTCCTTCTGTGGGTCATTCCCCAGAGCTCCAAATGTCATCTCATAGTCTCTTTAAGCCGGTGTCTCCCAATGGGCCTCAACGACCCTTGGGGAACCCTGTGAATGGCTGGGAACCTGGCCCTCAGCTTTCTGTTCTCCTAACAACTTCAAGCTGTCTTACAATCCTTTGTGTCTCAGAATTCTTCAGAGCCATGACTCTTTCCTTGACTGACAAAGATGCAAATGATTTTTTTTTTTCGAGACAGAGTTTCTCTGTAGCTTTGAAGCCTATCCTGGAACTAGCTCTTGTAGACCAGGCTGGCCTCAAAATCACAGAGATCCGCCTGTCTCTGCCCCACCCCCAAGTGCTAGGATTAAAGATGTGTGCCACCACTGTTTGGCACAAACACACTTTTGATACAAACCTGAGTTGACTTTCCTGCCAGGGACCCTGTCAGTTACAGAACCTGCCTTAAGTTCCTCTCAAAGGGAGCTAACCTGTTTGCTTTACCTGTCTTTAAGAACCTAGTTTGAGGTCAAATGGGCCTGCTAGTCAGTAGATTGGTTGGTTATTAACAGATGTCATGGTCTGGTAAGGCATGTTATGGGCCAGGGAGATGCCGCAGTCAGTAAATCACTTGTCTTGAGGACCTGAGTTCAGATCCCCAGAATGAACATAAAAGCCTGGATATGTCAGTGCTCACTTATAACCCCAGAAATGACGAGATGAAAAACAGGAGGATGCTCAGATTTACTAACCAGCTAGTCTGGCCTATTCAGTGATGCTCCAGGCCAGTGAGAGACCCTGCCTCAACCAAAGGGTGGAAGGTGCTTCTGGAGTGACCCCAAAGTTGTCCTTTGACATCCATATACACGTGCATATTCATGCACACCCACAGACACGAGCATGTACACACATCCAAAGAAAGAAAGGCATCTTAGCTGCTTAGGTTTTCTAGCAAAGACATACAGAGGGGATGAGGCCATTAGTCAAGAGTAGAGAGTGAAAAGAGGTAGGAGAGTCAGAGGGTGGAGAAGCCACAGCCAGGCTTCCTGCATCCAAAAGGGAGCTGAGATCCAGGGAAGAAGCTGATAGGAGTGGGTCTCCTTGAGAAGGAAGCTGGGCATGACAAACAGGATCTGCTCTAATAAAACTCTGACATTGTCTGTCCTTTTCTGTTTTGCTAGTCACCAGTGAAGATCACAGTGGGACATCGCAGGGGCCCCAAGTCCAACTCAGATCAAACAAATTTCTGGTCAGGCAGTGACCTTAGGGGAGGTGGCAGAAGGGGAGGAATAGCCTCAGATCTTCTCTCTAGGGAATAAAGACAATAGCCTCCCACAGCTCTCCTGAACTGGACTGCCAGCCCGAGCCGGTGAGGCGTGGCTGCTTGGCTTCAGTGTTTAAACTCCGGTACTGTGGAAACCAGCGGTGTTTGTTATTCTGGTAGCTGTGGTTTGGAGAAGCTGTGATTGTCCTGCAGGTCCCACCAGCACTAGGTCACAGGCTGGGCCTGCACGTGCTCTGTGCATTCTGATAAGACCCCAGTAGTTTGGGGGCTGATCTAACGCCCTGATGGTTCTGGAGGTTGAGTGAGGAGCAAGTACCAGGCAGGACAGCCATCTCTGGATCTAGATAAGCAGATCACAGGTACAGGCTATTGCAAAGACTTCTGGGTAGGAAACCTCATTTCATGATTAACCAGGTGTGCGACCTTGGGTAAGTGACTCCATCTATATCTTCATCTATAAAATGAGAATTGTCACAATATGTCACAGTACACCTTGTACTGTTATCATCCGATGAAATAATCTCTTAAGCTGACTAATACGGAAGTCTCACCTTTAGAGACCAAAAATGGTTTACAGCAATGCAGTTGCGGCTAGCCCATAGCAAGCGCTTTATAAATGCAAATGTAAAATGTGTTGGACTGGGGAGATGACTCAGTGGGTAAAGTGTTTGCTGTGCCAGCTTGATGATCTAAATTAAATTCTCAGAACCCATGAAAACTGCCTAGGTGTCAGGGACTTGTGATACCAGTGCCAGGGAGGCAGAGCCAGGAGGATCTGGGGTTCCCTGGCCTAACTGGTGGGCTCCAGGCCAACGAGAGCTCCTGTTTCCAAACCAAAAGCAGAGCAAGGTAGAGGGCTCCCGAGGAACAAAATGCTTGAGGCTCTCCTCTGGTCTTCACATGCACCCCCATGCATATACACACACAAGTGCGCACGCACACACTCACGTAAATACAGACAGACTGAAGTGTAAAGTTCATTCATGTCTGTGAAGGTTAACTTTGTCAATCTACACAAACTAGAATCCCCAGGAAGAGAGTTATGACGCGCAATTGCCTACATTGGGTTGGTCTGTATGCATGTCTGAGAGAGACTGTCTTAACTAAGTTAACTAATATGGGAAGGCCCTGCCCAGTGTGGGTGGCACCATTCCCTAGGCCTGGGATCCTGAGTTGTACAAGAGCAGAGAAATGGAGATGAGCACCAGCAAGCAAACACGCAAGCACGTGTGCATTCCCTTCTCTCTGCTCTTGACATGACTATGATGTGATCGGCTGTTCGAAGTCCTGCCTTGACTTCCCCACTATGGACTGGGACCCGGAATTGTAATTGGAAACAGACCTCTTTGATCTCTAAATTGCTATTCATCAGATTATTTTGTCACAGCAACAGAAATGAAACAGGAACAAGGCTCATTATTATTCCATCGCTCGCTCACAGCAAGTGGCAGCTACTTTGACACAGTCCTTCCCAGGATGGCCATGAGAGAGGAAGTCGTCACAAGCTGCTCAGTGCTCAGGCCCACTGGGAGCCACAGAGCTCCTTCCAATTTCTCTCCACCCCACCCCCGAAAAATAGGCTTACATTGTGTGACCTTATAAAGAGATTTTTTTCCAGCTCAGATTCCAACAGTCCCCAGACCATGAGACTTCTCAGCCGTGTTACCTGTTGGCCACTTACAAGTGGAAAGTTCTAGAAGTTGCTGACATGGTTTCCCCTAGCTGCTGCTGCTCTCTCTCTCTCTCTCTCTCTGGGAGCCTCAGCAGCTGGTGACCCCACAATGAAGCCTGGGTTCCACTTACTGCTCAAGTCATTATTTCAGACTCACATCTGTAGTATAAGACATCCAGGTCTTGAGCCAGGGAGACAGACCAGCAGGTAAGGATGTTTGCTGTCCAACCTGAGTTTGGTCTGATCCCAGGGATACACTTGGTGGAAGGAGAAGACAGATGCCCACATGCACGCTGTGTTGTGCGATACACTTGGTGGAAGGAGAAGACAGATGCCCACATGCACGCTGTGTTGTGC
>NC_022012.1:75928019-75932587 GCF_000317375.1 Microtus ochrogaster | reverse complement strand
AGAGAGAGAGAGAGAGAGAGAGAGAGAGAGAGAGAGAGAGAGAATAAAAGACACACAGTCTCTTCCTGCTGTCTGCCCAAATAACAGTGCCAACTACAGCTTGTCAGTCTTTGTTGGGCATTGTTCTACATTTTTACACACAGTGACCCATGCGCCCTCTCAGTAGCTCCTGGCCATTAGGTTGTTGTAAACACTAAGAGAAAAAGATGCCTTATCCAATGTCATATGGCCAATAAGTGACAGAACAGATTCAAGCTAAACTTGTTCTTGGCCATGGGCCTCTTGGAATTCTCTGATAAGGCATACTTGTGCTAGCTATTTTATCATCATCATCATCATCATCATTATTAGTTTTTAACATAATTTATTGATTTATTCTTTAGGAGTTCTACATCATGCACCCAACCCCATTCATTTCCCAGTCCTTCCATATCTGCCCTCCACCTTGAAATCTCTCCTTAAAAGAAAATTAAAAAATAAAAATTAAGATAAAAAAACAACAACCCAAAGCACATCTCTCTAACCTGTCTGGGCAACAACCCCTCTTCCATCGCTCCAGCCTTTTCCCATGCCAGTCCTAGCTGTCCCTGTCCCTGTACGACTCTACTCCTCCATCTTGCCCGCCATTCCATCACATGTTCCTTTGTCCTGTGTCCTAGTGGCACTGGGTGCTGCGGTGTGTCATACCGTATACCTTCCTGCCCAAACAGCCCTCATAGCAATGAATTGTTGGTCTGGCTCAGAGCCTCTGGCTTCTGCTACAACATTGATGCTGGACCCTAGACGAGAATCCCCTCAGATATCCTGCTGTTGGCCAGAGTCACAGAGATCCTGTGGCTATGGTTCGATAGGACTGGCCCCTTCACCTGCTCCAGCAGCTCAGAGACAGGGTAAGTGTTGGAGTGGGCCAACTCAAGGCGCTGGCTCTGGTCCTGGGTGGTAGCTGAGCTGATCATCCCAGGTCTCTGCAGCAGATCTCTCTCCCCACAGCACCTGGTGAGGGGCAAGGTCAGCATTCCCACGCCCATGCGATTGGGTCCAGATCTCCTGACCCACCCTAACAAGGGGTGAGAACGGTTCTCCCATATTGGTGAGGGGCTGGACCAGATCTCCCACAAGTGAGGGGTTGGGCCATGTGTTAGCTAATTTTCTGTCACCTTGGCACAAGCTAGAGCTATCTGAAAGGAGGGAACCTCAATTGAGAAAATGCCTCCATAAGATCCAGTTATAAGGCATTTTCTTAATTAGTGATTCATGGGGGAGGGCCCAGTGTATGGTGGGTGGTGCTATCCCTGAGCTGGTGGTCATGGGTTCTATAAAAAGAACAGGCTGAGCAAGCCATGAGAAGTAAGCCAGTGAGAAGCACCCCTCCATGGCCTCTGCATCAGCTCTGCCTCCAGGTTCCTGCCCTGCTTGAGTTCCTGCCCTCACTACTTTCGATGACAAACTGTTATATGGAGCAGTTGAGTGAAACACTTTTCTTCCCAAGTTGCTTTCGGTCATGGTGCTTCACCACAGCAATAGTTGCCATAACTAAGACAATACCTCTTGATGTCTCTTGTCATATTCTGCAGTCTTTTGGTTCCAGAATCTGGTGACTTACTGCTAGTAGGTTCCATCCTTAAAATCTTCAACATGAATGAGTAATCTTGCAGGCTCTACTTGCGATCTTTCTTAGGTTTGACAAATGATTCCATGGTTGTATCCTGAACCCTGGAAAACAGTCTCCTGAGGAGATTATGGGTTTGTCTCTGTTCAGAAGCCATGTCTGCACTGACTACAATACTGAGCTCAGAAACAGTGTCTACACTGAGCACTGAGCTCAGATGGGACATCCATCTTCAGTCTACTGGCCTAGAAGATTCAATAGATTTTTCTATGAGGCAGAAATTTTGAAGGACTGTCCCACCTTGTCTTGACAAGGTTTTATAGTCACTCTCTTTTGTGTTCTACTTGTACAATTTGGACAGCATTCCATTAGCTATTGAGGCAAGAGCACTTTCTTGCCCAGTGACTTACTTTTGCCACAAAGAAAATAAGCTCCATGTAGAGTTTCTTTGATACCCATTATCTTCTCTGAAGAAGATTGGTGCTGCCAGGAGCAGACATGTCTCATGGTCATTTTAAAAAAAAGAACCTATGTTATTAAAGCATCTTAAATGCCATATTCTGTAGATCTCTGAAGTGTTTGAAGATGACTTGTCTATCTAAAATATATCTGTTTGACCTTGAAAACCTACTTAATATGACTACAAATTCAATTGCAATAGATAACTAACTACTAATCTATATTTCCTTGTTATCCTAAATAGTTGGTAATAATAACTTTCAAGGACTAAAAATGATGGTGGCGCATGATGTTAATCCCAGCACTCAGGAGGCAGAGGCAGGCCAATCTCCATGAGTTTGAGGCCATCCTGGTCTACAAGAGCTAGTTCCAGGATAGATAGGCTCCAAAGCTACAGAAAAATCCTGTCTCAAACAAAAAAAGTTTGCATTACGTTTTTAATTGAGCTGAATGGTCAGAGACTAATCTTTATAAAAATCCTTTTAATTTTTTCCCAGAAACATATGTTAATTTATAGTTTGTTTCTAAGATTGGAGGAGTGTTAATCTAAGTTTTCCACTGCTGTAACAAATCACATCCCCACAAATTCATTGCTTTGATAGCCACATATGGCTTTAATTTTCCTCTCTGTACTTCTGGCCCTATATATTCAAGCCATTTCACATTCTGTTTTACCTGAGATAAAGTTTCAGTCCATAAAAGCTGAATATTTACATCCTCAAGAGGCCAATTTGAATGGCCAAGATTCTGATGCAATTATTGTTACATCTGCATCTGTGTCTACCAGACCTTCATTGACAATATCATTTATTCATATTTTTAACTTTGGTCTTTGTTAATTTATAGAAGCTTGCCAAAATATTAACTTTATATTTTTTCCTGAATTTTTTGTACTCTCTTTTATAGTCGTTCTATCATCCAGAGCAGTATGGTTTTCTTACAATGGTCATTAGATTTTTTTAATTGCTCTGAGAAAGAGTTTCCTCCACAGTGACAGAAAATGACTGAAACAAATTTGGCATAGGGGTCTGTGAGAAGCCCCTCAAGGAGTTTCCCAATGGCAAAGGGTTGCCTTGAATGTCCCTTGTTGACCTGTATTCATTAGTCCAATGCCTGCCTTTGCCACACCTTCTGTATAATCCAGAAGGAGGGCATTCTGTTTGGTTTATGCTCATAAAAAACATTGTTTCTAGGAACGCCTGTTTACAATTCTTTTTAAGGTAACCTTGTTTGTCACAATTGAAACACTTGACATTTCTGTTTTTCCTCAAACCTCTGGAAAGCACTTCTCCTATCCAAGCATCATCATGGTCATGAGATTCAATATTGATTGTATCTCGGATCCATTTTTCCAAAGGCACTGACCTTGCCTTTAAAGGCCTAATTATCCTTCTGCATTGAGAAATAGCATTTTCAAAAGTCAGATATTAAATTATTATTTGTCTAGCTTCTGAATTTGGTATTATTTTATTTACTGCTGATGTCAGTCTTTGTAAGTGAAGGTTTATTTTGAGTCCTGTCTGACTTTAGTAAATGTCTCAATCTTCTTTCCTATTTCTTCAATTCTGTCGCAAGCATTCAAAGCTGCGGATGTGCCCATCATATAGGGACTACCTTTCTATAGTAGCATAATCTCCTTCTCAATGAAGTTTATCTTGGGAGATTTCTATACCTCTAGTTCTACTCCATTGTTAAAAGGCCTTGGCCTCTTCTCTTCACCGGGTCCTCCATTGTAATTGTGGACCAGGCTCCAAGACTGCTCTACCCAGTCCTTAGGGATAATTCTATTACAAGTTGACCATGAGTTTAACATCTGATTCACAAATGGTGAATGCATGGCATAAGAGATTATTGCTTCCTTGAATCTCCTTAAATCCTTAAATCTAACATTGCCACAAGAGTCCAATAAGCTCTTACAGAGCCTCTATCATTTGACAGTTCCTGTAAGCTTACTGGATATATTTAGGTTGGTTATTTGAAAACTTTAGGCTGTTTCTCTCTAACCTTATAATGCAGTGCTGGAATTGGTTCTCCTTTAAATTCCTCTGTCTGGATCTGAGTATCTCTGTGATCTGTTTTATGAAGTTTTTCTAAGGCTTGTATCTTGGCACTCATACCAAACAACTTTTTAAGAGATAAACCAAGAACTACCAAAACAATAACAAGGATTATCAAAATAATAATTAATAGTAGGTCAATCCCGGTTAAGTTGATTACCCCTTCATTTAATTGTTCCATTTTTAAATCATGTATTAAGTAACCAAACAGACACCTAACTTTCTCTATCATAACAGTCTTTCCCATTTTTTAATATGGGAAAAAACTTTCTTTTAACAAATCCTCCCTTTAAGAATTCCCAACTGGCCAGGCGGTGGTGGCGCACGCCTTTAATCCCAGCACTCGGGAGGCAGAGGCAGCCGGATCTCTGTGAGTTCGAGACCAGCCTGGTCTACAAGAGCTAGTTCCAGGACAGGTTCCAAAACCACAGAGAAACCCTGTC
>NC_022012.1:75886553-75927254 GCF_000317375.1 Microtus ochrogaster | reverse complement strand
GTTTTAACCATTAAAGTATTCCTGTTACTCTTGAGCTAGCCTGGTTACTTATCATAGCGACCTAATTCGCCAGCATTCCTGTCTCAGCTCAGCCGTGTCACTATGGTCTCTACCTCCCTAGTGCTAGGATTAAAGGTGTGAGCCGCCACTGCCTAGTCTCTAGTGGCTTAGTTCTGCACTCTGATCTTCAGGCAAACTTTGTTAAAACACAAACAAAATATCACACTATAGCTCAGGCCTTCAACAGTCTGGGATAACAGCCTGAGCCCAAGTCCTTGGTTCACTGGGGATATTGCCGACTCCCCACTACAGGTAACTACTGTAGAGATGGCACATTGCTCAGCCTCTCCACTGTACGAGGGCCTTCCCTCCTGCAGGATCTAATCTCGGGCTCTCTGTTCCTGCCAGGTCCTTACTTGCAGTCTCCTTGGAGTCCGCGGGACCCCTTCCTGCCTTTTCCAAAACCGCTCCCACATTTAATTGTTTGCTACGGCGGCACCCTGCTTACAGATACCAAAATCTGTGTCAGTTAGCCATCGCTTCACAGCAAATCATCCCAGGCTTAGTAGCATACAGACATGTGTCATCTCCTGCAGGACCAGGAACCTGCAGCAGCTGAGTGGGTGACCTGGCTCGGGGCTTCCTGTGAAGTGATTGTCAAGGTTCTGGTCAGGTGATCTAGTCTCACTTTTGTTGCTGTGATAAAATGCCCTGGCACAGAAGAGGTTTGGTTTGGTTTTGCTTTTTGGTTTATAATTCCAGGTTACAGTCCACTAAAGGGAAGTCAAGGAACGAACTTGAGAAACTAGTCACATCACATCTGCATACAAAAGCAGAGAGAAACGAATGTGCCCAAGGCTGCCTGCTCATCTCAGATTTCTTTACTCTTACATAGTTCAAGGTCCAGCCTATGGGATGGTACCACCCACAGTGGGCTGGGATCAACTGATAATCAAGACAGCTCCCCACATTCATGCCCACATGGCAACCTCATCTATCCCTCAGTTGAAATTCTCTTCCCCGGTGAAACTAGGTTGTAAAAAGCTGATGTATAAAAACCATCACACCTGGGCTGCAATTGAGATTTGCCTAGAAGGGAATCAAGGATTCTAGTACAGCGTCTTTCATGAGACTTTTGGCTAGAGTCTGAGATCCTCGCTGACCAACCAAAGCATTGGAGTCCCTTACCCCTCGTGTCTCTCCAGAGGGCTGCTTGGCATTGGATCTGATCACCCCCAAAACAAGCACTGCTAAATAAAATGACCAAAAGGAAGTCACAGCGTTATGATCTGGTCTTTGTGTTCCCCACACTACCATTCTACTCATTCTATTGGCCACAGAGGCCAGTCCATACATTCAGCGACAAGCCAGGATTAGAGTCCCAGTGAGTGAGGATGGCTGGAGCCACCTTGGAGTCTGAGGGGCAGAGGAGCAAAGGAATATTTTCCTCTAAGACACAGAACAAGAACAGGGATGTATAGCCCCACTGTTTCTATTTCACATGTAGTAAAAGGTCTAGTCAGTGAGATATGGTAAGAAGAAGAAATAATATCCACACAGATTAGAAAGGATAAAACCAAACTCTTAATTTGAAGATGACATAGCATCTGGATAGAAAATTTAAAGAAATACAAGAAAGTTTCTCAGCGTTAATACATAAATTTAGGAAATTCGCAAGTTATATAAATTTTATTATATTATGCAATATACTATATATTATAATTAATTTTGTTGTTGTTTTTCTTTTTTATTGATTTTGAACTCTACATTTTTCTCTGCTCCCCCTCCTTGCCTCTCCCCTCCCCTTCAACTCTCTCCCTAAGTCCCCATGCTCCCAATTTACTCAGGAGATCTTGTCTTTTTCTACTTCTCTATTATAATTAATATATTATTATATACTATATTATTATTTAAGTTCTCACTATTTAGCTGAGGCTAGCCTGAGACTCACTGTACTATGTTTATGTTTACTCAGGAGATCTTGCCTCAAGTTCATTTGTGAAAACAGCATAGGGTGCTGATCGCCTGCAAATAGTGTGCAGGTGCTCACACCACTATATCTGTCATCACATTGACAGACAGAAACCTTTTCCATGGGGCCTTCACAGGGGCCTGGGCACCTTTGGGAACCTGCGCTGGAGCTGAGGCCTCTGCCTTAGTTTGAACCTCGGGCTTTGGTTGGCAGAGCCTGCAACCCTTGGCCATGTAGCTTCTAACCCACTTCCCAAGCCTGGGTGAGCAATGAATGCTCGATGGTAGAGTTTGTGACCGGAGCCCTTTGGCATCCTAGTATTAACCACCTTGGGCTTCACAAGGGTCTTGATGGCCGCTGTACATGCACTCATAGCCTTCCAACTGTTTGCTTGCATCTTCTTCCAGCCTTTCTTGATGTGGGATGTTCCCCTGCATGCTATGAATGTTTTATTACCATTGGTTAATAAAGAAGTGGTTTTGGCCTATGGCAGAGTAGAATATAACTAGGTGGAAAATCCAAACAGATTAAGGGAGAAAGAAAATGGGGTCAGGAAGATGCCATGTAGCCACCAAAGGGGGAAGATTCCAGAACACTACCAATAAGCCCAGACACATAGAAATACACAGATTAGTAAAAAAAAAAAAAAAAAAAAATGGGTTAATTTACGTTGTAAGAGATGGTGAATAATAGCCTGAG
This sequence comes from Microtus ochrogaster, assembly GCF_000317375.1. Classification (NCBI taxonomy): domain Eukaryota; kingdom Metazoa; phylum Chordata; class Mammalia; order Rodentia; family Cricetidae; genus Microtus; species Microtus ochrogaster. Next base: position 75,924,583 of record NC_022012.1, on the reverse strand, counting down.
CTAATAGGCCAAACAGTTTGTAATTGATATAAGCTTCTGTGTGATTACTTGGGACTGGGTGGCTGGGAAATGAAAGTGCAACCTCTGTTATAAATGGTGCCCAATGTGGGTCACGGATCCTCATAAGACCTAAAAAAGCTTTAAAGAGAGAGGTGGGGGCTTCTAGACCCACAACAGTGGGAGTCAAGTGCAGCATCTTGGTAGCCATATTTTTTCAGATAGGCTCTGTTTGCTGACAGTGAACAGATGTGAGACTCCTTTCAGAGATGACTTACTGGTTCATGCTGGCAGTCCAGAAGGCTCTTTCGGGGGTCCTGCTATGGAGCACTTGAATGGGATTTGTCGGCAGCATGGTACAAGTTACTTGTGGATTTAGCTTTTGCTCATACAGAAAAAAAGAAGTTTATGGGCTGGCTGCACACTACCTGGTGGCAGCATTGGGGGGGTAAGAGTGACAACCGCTGCTACCTCTGCCAGGTTGGAAAGTCCAATGAGGCGGAACCAGCAGCTAAAGCCATGGCACTGGTCCTAGCCATGCCCACTTAACATTTAAAAACTCTCCCTGGTCAGAAAATGATTACAGATATACAATAAAGACAGATTCAGACACACACACACACACACACACACACACACACACACAAATAGATCACAATGTGTTTAAAAAATGTATGTAGGCTTAAGAAAAAAAGAAAATTGGGTATAGGCAGTTATAGAAAAAATAGTTTTTAAAAAAATAAAACAAAGTCTTTAAAAAGACAGTAGAAATAATATAAAAGATAAAAATCCATGTAAAGATGGAAAATACACAGAGTTGGATCCTGCATAGTATTGTGTTGATTTTGAATTTTTTGATTGCTGGCAGACAAGAGACAGCTGCTGAGAGACATGGCATTGAAAGAGACTGATGCCACGTACCAACCTAAATATCTTAAAGGTGTTTTTAGCTTTAAAACAGAGCTGAAAAGATGCAATGCTTTGGAGAAGCAGTTTTGCTTTTGTTTCCACAGGAAACAAAAAGCTATGGATTCCTTCCAGGTTATCAGGGACCAGCTTTGATCAAGGGAGGCCTCCTGAAACTTGACAGGTGATATCTATCAACAACAGTTACCATTGGTCTTCCCAGGACTTGGTCATAATCTCAAAATTTTATCAGAGACCCTAAATATACTTTGCCCAAGGACAGCAGGACACAGAAGAAAATGTTGTCCACATTCCCAAGAGTTTTGGGGGCTATGGATTGTCTTTAGTTATTTGGTAGATTAGGTATGTTTGTCATTTTTAGGGTCATAAAAGAATATAGAATAAAATATAACTATTAATCTCAGATATTTTGTATTGGCATGTATTTTGGTATAATGATACAGATTAAAATTAATTTTGTTACACTATATATGTTTCTATTTTTGTTTAAAGGATTTTGTATATTGATACAAATTTAAGGATATTGTCCTTATACTGCACATATGTTTCTATTTTTGCTTAAGATATTATCTATACAGCTCACACCTTGTTTATTATCCAATATAAAGTTTTATTCCTTAAAAGCTATTAAGGATAATAAAGAAATATAGGTCAATAGTCACCCATATCTATCAAACTTATAGTCGTTAGTTAGGTTTTGAAGGTAATACAGAGATACATTTCAGATAGATAGGTAATCATCAAACACTTCAAAGACCTACAGAATATGGCATTTAAAATGTTTTAATAACAGGGCTAGAGAGATTTCTCAGTGGCTAAGAGCACTGACTGCTCTTCCAGAGGTCCTAAGTTCAATTCCCAGGAACCATATGGTGGCTCACAACCACCTGTAATGAAATCTAGTACCCTCTTCTGACCTGCAGGGATACATGCAAGCAAAATACTATATACATAATGAATGAATAAATCTTATAAAAATGTTTTAAGGGCTGGAGAGGTGGCTCAGTGGTTAAGAGCATTGCCTGCTCTTCCAAAGGTCCTGAGTTCAATTCCCAGCAACCACATGGTGGCTCATAACCATCTGTAATGGAGTCTGGTGCCCTCTTCTGGCCTGCAGACATATACACAGACAGAATATTGTACACATAATAAATAAATAATTAAAAAAATGTTTTAATAACTTAGACTTTTCTTAAAATGAGATGTGTCTGCTCCTGGCAGTACAAATTCCTTCAAAGAGGATGATAGACATTGAAGAAACTCATTACAGAGTTTGCTTTCAATATGACAAAGCTAGCCATTTAGGTAAGAAACTACTCTTGCTTGGACTGTTTGACAATATGCTGTGTAAACTGGACATACAGGACCCACAGGAAAATGACTGCAGAACTTGCCAAAACAAGGTAGGATGATCCTTTAGGGTTCCTGCCTCATGAAAGAGTCTTCCAGACATTCTGCGGGACACAGAAAAAAAAAAAAGAACTGATAATTTTGTCAAAATAGGCAGGACAACCCTTCAGATTTCCTGCTTCACTGAGAAATCTGCCAGATACTATGGGTCTATAGATTGAAGATGGATGCCCCAATGTTATAGAAGAACTTTGGGTGAGTGTCCAGACAGCCAGATGTTTCTGTCATTTCTAGAGTTTTGGAAGTTGCTTACAATGCACTTCCTGTTTACTTAAGTAATATTCTATCCTTCTGGGGTCTTTGATGGAGTTGAAGACTGGATGGTTAGAATTATAGTTTTCCTCAGTTATGATAAATAGGATGTGAAACTTTAGAATCTCAAAGATAGAATAGATGATGGAATGTTTTTTTAATTTTGCCAAATACAAATACAAAATATTATATCTATAATTGTTTCTTGATACCTGTCTTGTTATATGTAATTTTACAATGTTAAAATTAAAACCTTCCTTTTTAATTAGACAGAAAAGGGGAGATGATATGGGATGCCCTACTGTATGCTGTGAATATATTTTATTACCATTGGTTAATAAAGAAGCTGCTTTGGCCTATGACAGGGCAAAACATAGCTAGGCAGGAATTCCAGACAGTTAACAGAGAGAAAGCAGGTGGAGTCAGGTCAATGCCATGTAGCCACCAAAGGGGTAAGATGCCAGTAAGCCACAGACACGTGGAAATACACAGATTAGTAAAAATGGGTTAATGTAAGTTGTAAGAGCCAGTTAATAATAGCCTAAGCTAATAGGCCAAGCAATTTATAACTAATATAAGTTTCTATATGATTACTTGGGACTGCACAGCTGAGAAATGAAAGTGCAGCCTCCGTTACACTTTCTTGTTGTGCTTCTTGGAAAAGCATACATTCCTTAGCAACTTGGGGTCAACCCCCTTAAGAGATCTGTATCTTTGTGCCCAGGGTTTATTGATGCCATTTCTGTGCCATCTTCAGGATTGGTTGTGTGTGGTGTGGTTCTCGGGCTTGGTAATGTTTGAACAGTGAATGGTGGTTCCCAAAGCACCTGGGACCAGGAGAGAAAATCACTTTATTATGTTGACCTGGAACTTAAGATCTTCTATGTCTGCCCACTGAGTGTGAAAACAAAGGAAGTGTGCCACCATGCCCAGCTAGAATCAATATTTTTGACAGCCAACTGTAGCCTGTACACTAACAACAATCAGAAATAGAAATGTGTTGTCATTTAGCAAGGTAGTAGGTGTTTGCTGTGGAGTTATCCCAGTGTTCTCTGCTGATGGGACGGAGCACCTGACAGAGTCTCTGTTTGTCTTCATGGTGCCTCTTCCCTTCATCTGACCTAGACGTATCCTACAGCTTTAATTCTTTTTAAAACTTTGTGGGCCAACAAAATATAAAGTATGGCTCTGGAGAGAGGGCTCAGTGATTGAGAGCCTGTGCTGTTGATTATTCTCCAGCACCCACATGATGGCTCACAACCACCTGGAGCCCCAGTGCTAGGGGCCCTGGCACCCTCTTCTGGCCTCTTTGGGCACGGTACCCATGTGCACAAACACACAAGCAGGTACACATAATTTAAAAAAAAAACAATTGATCAATTTTGAAAATATAAAGTATGGAAGAACAGGACTAGCAAAATATGGGCAGGATCTTTACGCTGAAGACTTCAATGACATTGTGAAAGCAACTGACAATGACCCAAGCAAATGAGGAAGTCAATCTCCCTAGATCAGAAGTCTCAACATTATGAAGAACCAGTTAATTAATCCTCCTGAGGCTAAGCTATAGATTTTGCACTATTTCAATAGAACCTTAGTGGTCTTTTTATGTTAAGAACTTAATGAATTCCAGAAAAAGACATAGCATAGTCCGAACAATTTTGTGAAGTGTGAACGTGATTGAAAGTTTCCAGATCCACAAAGCTTCAGAAATCAAATCAGTGAAGGATTAGCATGGCATGGATAGAGGATCCTTTGCAACAAAGCAGAATATAAAATAGATCCACATGTAGACAACATGTTTAAAAAAATTAGATTTGTTTATTTGATATATATGAGTCTTTTGCTCAAATGTACACCACAGGCATGCCCTTGGAGATCATGTTTTGGTTGGTTTGTTTGTGTTTGGGTGTTCTGCCTGCGCATATGTCTGTGCACTATCCATTGTCACCTGCAAAGGCCAGAAGAGGTGTCTTGTCCCCTGGGATTATAGTTACAGGCAGTTGTATGTCTTATAGGTGCTGGGAATTGAAGGCAGGTCCTCTGGAAAAGCAACCAGTGCTTTTAACCACTGAACTGTCTTTCCAACCCCTATTTCCTATTCCTGTTATGGGTGGAGGGTTTTGTGTTTTTGGTTTTTGGTTTTGGTTTTGATTTAGTTTTTTGAGACAGGGTTTCTTTGTATAGCCTTGGCTGTCCTAGAACTAGCTCTGTAGACCACGCTGGCCTTAAACTCAGAGATTACCCCTGCCTCTGTCTCCCAAGTGCTGGGATGAGAGGCATGTGTCACCACCACCCAGTTTATTTCCTTGTTCTTAATGACCATTTATATGCTATATTTGGAGAAATGTCTGCAAATCCTTTGCCCATTTTCCAACCATGTTTTCTTTTTCCATTACCATAGAACATTGTGGTGTCTTTGACATATCTTACAGATTAGTCTTTGTCAGATATATGACTTACAAATGTCTCCTCTGGCACCATGCCTTGTCTTTTCACTTTCTGGAAGCTAAGTCTTTTCAGCCCCAAGCTTTAAATTTTGATGTGAAGAATGTGTGCACTCTAACTGTTGTTCAGACTTCAGTTTTCATATCTAAGATACTTCCACCATCTCCAGGTATCAGTGCTTCACTGCTATGTTGTTGCTGAGGAATTTATGGTCTTTGTTCCCATCTAGAAGTCTCTGAACCACCTGAGTATATTGCATCTGGTGTGAGTATGAGTCCAGCTTCATTCTTTGGCATAGAGGCATATGGGCTTAACACCATTTGCTGACAGAGTTTCCAAGGCAAACTAAGCTTCCACCAAAATGTCAAGGCAGCTTAGTGATGAAAGGGTGAAATTTCCAATAAATATTGTTGGAACACTTAGATATTACATGGAGAATATGACCTTACTCCCTTCATACTAAATTACATACTAATTACATATTGCCCTGATTAGTTTTAATTGCCAACTTGACACAGCCTGGAGTCATCTGATAGAAAAGCTTCTCTTAATGTATTGTCTCAATCAGATTGGCCTATGGGTGTGTCTGTGGGGGCTTTTCTTAATTGTTCATTGATGTGGAAGGGCTTAGCCCACTATGGGCAGCACCATTCCCTAGACAGGTGGTCCTGAGCTGTCTAAGAAAGCTAGCTAAGCATGAACCTGGAAGAGATCCAGCAAGACTTCCTCCATGGTTTCTGCTCCAGGTTCCTCCTGCCCTAACTTCACTCAATAATAGATTGTGACCTGGAAGTGTGAGCCAAATTACCCTTTTCCTTCCAATTTGCTTTTGCTCATGGTGTTGCTCACAGTATAACAGAGTGAGACTAGAACCGACCTCTGTTCCCTTACCTCATAGCAATAGAGATGTATGAATGACCCCATTCCCTTCACATCAAATAAAAGGCATGTCTCTGAATATATCATAGACTTAAGAGCTGAAAGCAAGGAGCTGGAGAAATGGCTCAGTGGTTAAGAGCATTGCCTGCTCTCCCAAAGCTCCTGAGTTCAATTCCCAGCAACCACATGGTGACTCATAACCATCTGTAATGAGGTCTGGTGCCCTCTTCTGGCCTGCAGGCATACATGGAGGCAGAATACTGTACAGATAATAAATAAATAAATCTTTAAAAAAAAAAAAAGAGCTAAAAGCAAAACTTAAAACCTTCTGTGAATGCAGAAACATCCACAATGGCTGCGATCTAAGGAAAGCACGAAGTGGGGTTGTAAGAAACAAATGGATTGTACATTGCGAAACTTTAAAATTTTTCCTTACAAATACAATGTTAAGAAACTGAAAAGTAAACAACAGACTTATTTGAAATTCTCTGTGAGCAGACCTGTATCCTGAATAGATAGTTATCTTTTGCACATCGGTGTGATGAAGAGAACAAAGTAGGCTTTACAATGGGCAAGAGATTTAGACAGTTTCGCCAGAGATGAAACGCAAATGCTAATCACATGAAGAACAAAAAAACCCTTGGCCTTACTAATCACTAAAGAAAGAAAGGCGGTTCTGAAGCACAGCTCATACCCGTCAGATGGGCTGGCGTTACAGAGCCTGACCACACATGTGTTGGCAAGAACGTGGAATGTGGACATTCCAAAGTGTGTGCGCTGCTGGTGGGGATGGTGTCACGTGGGGCCAACACTTGGGAGAACAGTCTGCTGGCTACGAAAACGTTAAGCACATATTTGCCTTATTCTCTGGCCATTCTATGCCGAGGAATTACACAAGGGAAATAGACATACAAGTCAACACCAAGACTATGTACATGAATGCTTACAAAGCACTAGAAATACAGACACAGGATTCACTCACTCATTCATTCATTCATTCATTCACTCACTCCATATGGGGCCTCACTCTGTGCTCACTACTGCAGCCCAGGCTGTCATCTGCAAGCTCCCTATGTAGCCCAGGATGGTCTTGAATTCTCAATCCTCCTGTCTCGGCCTGTCAGGTGTCTACCAGCCAGGATGAATTTTTGTTTACATGTGTGTTTGCCAGCATTTATGTCTGGGCACTATGTATTACAGTGCCTTTGGTGGCCAAAAGAGGGCAGTAGATCCCTTGGAACTGGAGTTAAAGATGGTTGTGATCCACCACATAGGTGCTGGGAACCAAACCCAGGTCCTCTGCAAGAGCAGTTACCCACTGAACCATCCCTACAGCCCTCTCAAGATCTACTTTTTAAAGTGGTTTATGGGGAAGGTCAGGCTAAGCTTCTACTCAGATGGTGTCTGTGGCCCAGCGGGCGGTGGATCAAACGTAACCAACTGTGCCCTGATGGCTCCTTAGCTTTACACAGCTGCTTTGTGCAATCTATTGCTACGTGAAATGCAGAAATTATTTGTGCAAAAACAGCATAACTACACTAAGAAATAAAAATGAAACTGAAAATTCAATCATGATCTCCTTTCTGGACAAATCAACTCATTTATTTTCCCTTGTTCCCATCTGGCACTTGTCTGCATGCATAAAACATTTTTACACAGCTATAAAAATCCAATTTTGCATTCAGCTCTGTGAAAACAATTGTCATATCGCAGACTGTTTTTCACTCTGCTACTTCATCTTCACAATTATTTTTAATGACTGTGTTAGTCTCTCCATAGATCTGCTCTCTTTAGCATTTCCTCTGTTGCTGGACATACATGGGTTTTTTTGCTTTTTTTTTTTTTGCTTGTTTTTTTTTTCTTTACAGTTACTATGAGAAAACAATGTTTGTAGCTGGAGCTGGCAAGATGGCTCATTGGGTAAAGGTGGTTGTGGCTAAGACCAATGACCTGAGTTCGGGTCCCAGCACCTACATGATGGAAACAGAAACTGACTCCCACGTTGTTCTCACACATACACCATTGCCACGTGTGTTTTGGATGTCGTCGCTAATATTCTCATGTATATTACTTCCGTTTTGATAATCTTATTGTGTTACATTACATTGATGACTTGAGTACAGTCCCAGGGACCCACAGTGGAAGGAAAGAGCCAACTCCTGAAAGTCTTCCTCTGCTTTACACACACCACACACTGTGGCATGAACTCACATGTATGAACTTACACTCACATGTCCACATATATATCATACACACACAGTAGTAATAATAAAACAAAGATTTTTTTTTAAATAAAAGTATCTGTTGGAGAGATAGGCACAGGGGCACATTCCTGTAATACCAGCACTTGGGAGGTGCAAACAGGCTGATCAGAGTTCAAGGTCATTCTTGGCTTTTTAGAGAGCACTAGCCAGCCTGGGCTGTGTGAGACCTTGTCTCAAACAAGTCATAATTCCCCCTCAAAGTAAGCTGGCAAGGGAAAGGTTTTCTAAGAAGTAAGAAAGATGAGATTCTATGACGCCAAGACGCTTCTAAGCAAGGGGAAGGAGCAGAATTCCAGGCAGAGGGCCCAGCATTGTAAATTGGCCAAGTTTAAGGAACTGGAACAAGATGGTACTAGCCCGGGCATAAAGGACCCAGGAAGCGTGGAACAAGTGGCCCCACCGTGGAGCATGGGAAGTGCTTGGCTTTCTCCGAGGGCCACAGGACTGAACTGCAGCGATGCTCCGAGTCACTCCAGTGGTGGGAAGGAGGGAAGCAGGCCTGAGCACACCGGCAGAGAGCTATACCATGGTCCAGCTGAAAGATGGGTATGGCTCAGATGACACAAGACAGCCATAACATGAAAAGTGCCAAGGAGGTAACAGAGAGAGAGAGGCATGGCGGTGGATGTAAGAAGCGGGCAATGGGTGGGAGGGGGAAGGAGTCAGCATTGAGCCCTGACTTGAAAAAGGAATGGAGTGGAAGTGGCGGTGTATGTCTTTAATCACCCAAATCAAGAGGGAGATGGTCTAGAGAGGTGACCCTGTTAGAGACTAAGGCCCCCTGAGCAGGCCTTCAGAACCCAGAGTTTGCTTTGACACTCTCTGTCTATCTTGAAAATGCCTGACAACTTCTGAAGAGTCATCCACGTTTTAAGACCACAGGCCCCATGGCTGACACAGCCCATCCTGCGTCCAGAAGCACAGGAAGGATTAATTGCCTTTGCCACCCTTCTCCAAGATGGCTATTTATGTCATAGATGGAAATGTGAACCTCACTGTCCTTGGCGCCTGGCCAGGTCTCCTCACATCCACTAACTTTCCATATTTCTTTTTGTATGAACTTACACTGGAGCCTATAGCCTTGGCGGTCTACCCCCACTGAGACTCTGTGAAAGAAAAGGGTTTGCCGAAAGTGTAGGGACCTGAGTTCACATCCCCAGGATCCATCTTAGAGCCAGGTGTGGTGGTACAGGTCCATCACCCCAGCAATGTGGGGGCACGGACAGGCAATGACTGAAACTGAGCCTGCTGGCTAGCCGGGCTAGTCAAACTGGGGAACCCCAGGTTCAGTGAGAGACCCTGTCTCAGAAAGAGGGGAGTGTGACTGAGGGAGCCACCCGACATTGATCTCTGGCCTCCACATACACATGAAGACAGGCACACAGACGTGCACACACGCACACGTACGCATGCATACACACACATGCACTCATGCACACACAGACGCAAAAGTGTCAGATAAAACATAAGACATGCTGTGAAACTTGAATTTCACAGAAATGACAGTTTTTTAGCAGAAATATGGCCCAAATGTTTCACAGAATATACTTATACTAAAAAAATTATATGAAATTCAAACTTAACCAGACAGCCTATTTTTTTCCTGGCTAATTACAGAATCTCAATGATCCCAGAGAGAGCAGAGAGACACAAAATGCTGGGTACTTGGTGATGTGTTTGAGCCGCTGGATCAAGCCTTGCCTGAAGCCTATCTTTGCGGGTTGCTGGGTACACAAGCTCAGACAATGAGACTGGAAACTACTCTGTTTCTCAGAACCCTCCTTATCCAGCATCTTCAGAAGCTGAACACTTACTTGTCTAGTGCTGCTTGCCTTGCAGCCTCCTTTTGGTGGGGCTGCCTTCATCAGGAACCCCGGGAGGCTCTATTTCTTTATACGGACAAGCACCCCAGCAGACATTCTCCAGGCGAAGCCTGCTTGTATTTTTAGATCAAGACCTTTACGAGAAGTGCAGTTTTGTCTTCAGCTTCCTCTCTCTCCACCCAGAGTGGTCTGAGCCCAGGCCAGCTCCCTCCGAGAAGTCATTACCGCCAGCCTGGAGGCTGCCCCGGCCTCAGCCCCAACACAGACTGGCCAGTGTCTGCTTGGCTGCGGGGCAGTGAGGCACTGCCTTAGGCTGAACAGAAAGTTGACCAGCTTGTTTTTCTTTGAGACCGGAAGGACCCAGCTCCTTTGAATTCTCAACAGCCAGGCTTGGAAAGAAAGGCTGTCAAGAAGGATGGGCGAGAGGGGAGAAGCGGTCCCGAGGGGGAGGCTTTGGCCAGGGCATTAAAGCGCCAGGATTTTTCTGGAAATTGAGCACTCTGGCCAAGACCAGGTGGAAAGATCAATCTGGGCTTTATGAATTGGTCCCTTTATAGCTTCGCCCCCTAGGTCTAATTTCCCTCATTTGTAAAATAGGCTTGGTCCACAAACCAAATGCTGTCAATCCAGGCTCAGGGGGATGAGATAGGACCCTGTTATCTAGCCTGGAGTTTGAGGCAGGGGCTGGGAGATGGCAAAAGTCCAGATGTGAGGCAGACATCCCATAACCACAGCATGGCTCTACCCCTCCAGTGGGTCAACCAAGGAAACACCACGCCAGCAACCTGGGGCTTCTCACCCTTGCGTCCGAGTTCCTAACCCTCCACTCCATGTATACTCTTCAGGTCGGTAGTTGGCATTTGGACACAGATGGTAACCTCTTGCAGTCGTCAGGGTACTGATTTCAAATCAGCTTCTTGGCCTTTCCTGAGTTGGTATTCCTGAGTGTAGTGGGGAACTATTGGTACTGTAACAAACAGATTCAAAGCAATAATGGAGAACCACAATGCACGCTGGTTTTGTGCCTCAGCTAGTAGTCTGGGGTGGTTCTAATAAGGGCTTGGGTACAAAAGTGGCCTCATCTTTTCCCACACCAACATCCAGAGACTGGCCAAGAGCAGCTGCACCATCTTTCCTCTGTGGTAAGCGTCCATCTACATAGCCCAGGCTGCCCTCAAACTCACAAACATCCTACCTCGGCGTCCCTGTATCTGGCCTAACCATGCAATCTTTTAAACAGCTTCCAGCCCCATGCTGGGGCTTGCCATCTCAGCTAAACAGGAGAAAGTGTGAACGGGTCTTGTGGGTGAGGGCTGGGGACGGTACCTATCTCACCAGCGAGAACTCAGCGCTCAGGCCAGAGCCAACTATACACTCTGTCCAGTCTCTGCCATGTTTTCCTCCAGCCCACAGGGACCCTTGGAGCCTCGGATGAGAGCACTCCCACCCCAGCTCGGCTCCTGGAAGGCCTGCGGTGGGGATGCAGTGCCCTGTGACTTTAGAAGCACCATTTTTCTCTGGATGGTCTAAGTGGGAGGGTGAGACACAGACAGACAGGCAAGGCAAGGTTGTTCTTACCCATCAGCTGTCACCCAGCACTGTGACTAACCAACCAGCCTCCTTGTGTGCAACTGAAGGGAGGATATTGATGGGGGCACACTTACTAGGCAGCTTTGCTAACGTAAGGGTGTGCCTGTCCTGTGACCCTGACATGATTTCCCAAGAAATCATTGTGTGGATGGGTAAGCATGTACATGCCTGTGTGCCTACCTCCTGTGTGTGTGTGCATGCATGTGTGTGTGTGCTTGTGTGTGTGCATGTGTGTGTGCAGTGTGTGTGTGCATGTGTGTTTGTGTGTGCATGTGTGTGTGTGTGCTGTCCTCTGTAAGCTTCCTGAGGGCAGAGACCGTGCCACCTGCTGCTTAAAGCCACCTTCACGTTAGTGTGCACTCGCCCACACATGTCTCCTTCAAAGAATTCTCTAGTTTAGTCAACAGGAAAATCTAAGTATGAAAGAAAGGCCAGAAGGCAATTTGCAGTAGCGCCCCGTCTGCCGGCACCCTGTCTTCACGCCGTGTTCCCATCTCTCATCTCCTTGGTTTCCCCAAGCAGCCTTCCACAGGGCTTGGCTCATTCACTCCGGAGAGAGAATTTCCTCACAGTTTGTTTGTTATTAGTACTACTTCTCCAGCTATGAATAGCTGCCATTTATAGTCTCAACATGGATCCTCCTGGAGCACAGGGCCAAAGTGGCTCCAGGGCCTAGCTCAGGTCTGTCTGTGTGTGCGCGCGCGCGTGCGTGCGTTTCCAGTGTGCTCTCAGGAGAGATGAATAGCGCCATTTAGTACCAGGCAATGGGTCAGACTCTCCAAACACATTGCCTTAAGTTTTCAAAACCACCCAACAAGAGGGTACTATAGACATTATATTATAGGTGAAGAAATTGAACCTTGACTAAGGATAAGTAGTTGCCCAGTGTCACACAGCTAGAATATGACCAAGCCTGGACCCCACGGTGGTCCTGGAGTCTTCTGCCCCTTTGATGCCCCTCAGCCTATAGGAGCCTCATCTGTTGCCTCCACACTTTCCTCCCACTCGCTGGGGGGACATGTCTGTGGCAGCACACGGTGAGGAACAGCACAGACAGCCTTGGTTCTCGGGGATCACAACAGATCTGAGCAAGAAAGCACATGGCTAGATGTGTATTTTCAAGTGGGAGGAAAAACACTAAGCGGGAGGGCTGAGAAGACGGCTCAGTCGGCCGAGTGCTTGCCATGCGACCACGAAGAGCCAAGTGCAGAGTCTGATCCCCCTTGTGAAGAGAATGTGGTGACGGACACCTAGAATCCGGTGCCGGGGGATTTGGAGACAGGTGGATCCCTGAGGGAGAGTGGAAAGGGCAGAGGAAGACACACAGTGTTATCTTCACACCTCCACACGCATGTACACGTATGTGGACGGGCACTTGTACATACACACAGTAAGGGACGTGCTGTGGGAGAAGGGAAAGTCTCCCATGAAGGACTCAGGGGTCAGAGGACACATCTCCGAAGCTTGGACCTAGAGGTAGAGAGTAAAAGAGCCTCTGCCCCCATGGTAAGAAGAAGACCGGGTAGGCTGGAGGCAAGAAACGGGAGGCACCTAGAAAGACAGAGGAAGGTCTGTCTGTGTGACGGGACATACAGAGAATTGTGAGCAAAGATTATCTGCGAGGCGGCAGGGCCACTGGGCGCAGAGCCTGGTGGCACTTGGAGGTGTGATGGCAGAGAATAAGCCGTGCAGAACATGGGGGACGGAGGGCAGGGGTGATGGAGTTAATGTATTAGCTGACAAAGAGAAGCAGGGGAAGCCACATGGACAGGAGATGGAGTCTGAGGGACGAGGACCAGTCAGTAAGGGCCCTTGTAAGGTTTTCTGAGAATCTCCGGCACAGACCCTCAAGTCTGGCCTCAATGAATGAATGCTTCTAAGCTCAACTTTGAATATCTGTGGCATAGCGACAGTCAACTCCAGTTCTGCCCGTAAGAAAGTACTTCTCATAGAATTAAGGTCTGACAATGCCATGCTATGGTGTCCTACTGGAGCCAAAGGCAAAGTGTTAAATAAAGTGTTTGTAGTGGCCCCAGGGGTTTCCAGGGCCTGCATGCCAGGCAGTGGCCTGTGACATCAAATAAAATAGTCCATCCTACATGGCCCCTGGCTAAACAGTGTCAGATGGCCCACAAAGAAGCCCGAGATGTGGGAAGGTTGTCATGACACCTTGTGAGACTTGAGGAAGATGTAGGGCCACTCCCCATCCCATCGCCACCCTGCCCCAGTTTCTCCCAAAAGCTTGCCTAACAGGTTCAACACACACACACACACACACACACACACACACACACGTTTGCAGGAGGGTTGGGGGAAGGGGGCATGCCTGCATTAAGTCTCTATTTAACTAACTCATAACTGCTGGGTGAGATTGGCTCCCTGTCGCTTGAGCTTCCTTGGGTTCCAGTTCACTGAAAATAAAAACAGCTCTTCAGTTAAGGCCTGCAGCCACCTTCTGCCCAACTCCTGCCCCCACTCTCTCAGAGCCTCAGCCCTGGGTGGAATAGCTTCTCCCTGCCAGGCTGGCCCCAGCCTCCTGCTAGGCAGCGCTTGGTGATATGAGCCTTAAGTGTCACAGTGGCTGCCCCAAGACCACTCAGAAGCATCCATGCTGAAAAGTAGGTCCCACATCCTCTCCTGAGGGAGCCAGGCCCTCTGAGCAAACCTGGTTGACATATTTCCCTTTCTTTTTAAAAATAGCCCCTCTCTGTGGTACAGGTCGGTTCTTGCACTGGCTAAGCTAGCCAGTTCCAAAGGCCTGTGTCTATGAGTCCTTTGTAACCCTCGGGCCAAAGGGAAGATGGAAAAAGACTTCTATTTATCCGGATGTTTGACATCCCGAGAGGGAATATTATCATTTTTCCAGTCAAATACCGGGGCTCCGCTGAAAAATATTTTCGATCTGCAGGACCAAAATCCAACATCTTTGTGAACCTTAGCCAACAACAACAGGCCCATGGGGCTGGGTCAGGGCCTGGTCCTCCCAGGCAGACACAGTCTTGTCAGATGCTCTGCTGATGGCTTGTCTAGTTCAGGGCATGGAAGACCTGCTGCGATTTCTTCAACCCTAGGCCAAGAAATTCTCTCTCCACCATGATAGACAGGAAGTATGGAGTTGAGGCATAGTCATGCCAAGGAGCAGCTGTGACCCGGAAGTCATAGAAATGATGTGGCCAAACCCCAGGCCTGCATCCTCCCAAGATGCAGGAGACCCAGCTTGGAACTGGCAGGCAGCACTCACTTGGCTCTCAAGACATTGGCTGAGGAGGGAACAGTGCTTCGTACTGCATCCTACATATTCATTAAAACAAAAGGTAAAACATGGCAAGAAAACAGAAAACCACCAAGTTCCCGCCTCCAAGCTTGACTTCAACCCTTGCATTTCACATTACACAAACACTAGTTCTATATAATATACACACTTTGTAAGTACCGGAATAAGCTCGTATGGTGATGCACACCTATGGTTCCAGTATCCAGGAGGCTGAGGCAAGAGGATCACAAGTTCAACACCAGCCTGGGCAACACAGTAAGATCCTGCCAACAAACAAACAAAAAAACAGACAAACCTGAAAATGACCTCTGTGTACATATTCTGTGGCTGACTTCTTCCCTGTCTGTGCCATGTCTTTGCATCTCACTAAGTGGTCATCTGCAACACTTCACAGCCACGGGATATCTTATTCAACAGAGTATTATAACCACAGGCTCCATATCCTGGGCTTTAACCCATACCAGAGCCACCAGACTAACTCCCCAAGCCCACAGTCACTTGGATAAAGAGATGCAAGTTTTCCTCCCTGAAAATCTATGCCCCTCCAGATGACAGGAGACCCACTCATCCCCACTACTGCCATCAGTCAGCATTTTCACAAGCATTGCCAGCTTAAGAGGTAAACCCGTGTTGTATTAACGCCTAAGGCTGATTAACGGGTGAGATTTTTGCTCATTTAAATTTCTTCTTCTGTACAAGGAAGGAGATAGAGAAATCAAGCATTCCATGGTCCAGAAGCTGTGCTGCTCTCAGCTTCATCTTTGGGATGCTAAGGCAGACACCATGGTTGCTTCCCTACACACCACAGTCATCTCAGGAGGCAGGCACAGAAGCAGGCATCTGCCAGGTTCTACTTAAGAAAAACTCAGGGGCTGGGAAGATGGCCCATGGGAAAGACACTTGCTGCCAAGCCTAAATACCTGAGTTCAATCCCTGGGACCCACACAGAAGTAGAGAAATGACGTGTGTGTGTGTGTGTGCTTGCATGCACATGCATGTGTTCACACATATATAAATAAATGTAATAATATATATTAAAGTGTCAGAATCAGACTAGACACAAAGTAGTTACCTATCAGAGTTTTTGATTGATTGATTGATTGATTGATTGATTGATTGATTTTGTGCAGAGAGGGGCATGTACGCCATCTTGCTAAACTCAGAATTCTTATCATAGCAAAATAAAGACTTTTTTTTTGAGACAGTTCCTCTCTGAATAGGCCTGGCTGTACTGGAACTCACCATGTAAGCCAGGCTGGCCTCAGACTCACAAAGATCTGCCTACCTCTGTCTCCCGAGTGCTAGGATTAAAGGTGTGCACCACCATCCCACACAGACTTTTTAATGGAAAATTTTTAAAAAGGTGTAGTTAGAATCTATGAAGACAAGGACTCTCAGTGTGTGACTGATGGGGGCTCCACAATGATGGATTCTAGCCAACAAGGAGCCTGAATCTGACCCTGCTCCTGCTGGAGCTGCAGAGGCTAGGAGGCAAAGTTGCTTTTGTTTTGTTTACTTTGAGATGAGAATCTCTTTCTGCATGGACCACCACACCTGAAGAGGACATAGTCAAACACAGCTGTGAGTGCTCAGACAGGACTGGAGGGTGGGACATTCTCAGGGAGAAATGACCGTAAAGCCATTCTAGGTGACTGGTTGTCTGTTTCATTTGTTGTTGCCTGTAGTTTGACACAAGTTGGAATCATCTGAGAAGTGGGAATCACTTGAGAAAATTTCTTCATCAGATTGGCCTGCAGGCAAGCCTGCGGGGTGTTTTCTTCATAATGATTGTATTAGGCAGGTCACTGTGCACCGTGCCACCCCTGGGCAGGTGGTCTTGGGTTAAGGAAGCATGAGGACCCAGTACAGTGCTCCTCCGTGGGTTCTGCTTCAGTTCTTCCTAGGCCCGGATTCCTGCGTACAGTCCTGACCTGTAGCCCCTTCTTGATGAGCCATAAGCTGTAAGAAGAAATCAACCCTTTCCTCCCCAAGTTGCTTTTGGTCATGTGGTATTTACCACAGCCATAGAGATCAAACTAGGCTAGAGGTCTGGGCGATGCCAATCAAATGCAATTGGAACATACAGTTTGAATTCTGATCTGAATAAAACAGTCCTAGAAACACTTTGTAGAGATAAATACGGAAAACCGAACAAGGTCTGGGTGGTAGATGACATTAAAGAATTATTCAGGCTGGGGGTGGTGGCACATGTCTGTAATCTCAACATCCAGGAGGCGGAGGCGGGAAGACCTTGAGTTCTAAACCTTCTTGGGCTACACAGCAAGACCCTGTTACTCAGCTCTCACACACGTGCACACACATGCACGCACACTCACGCACACGCACGCACACGCGCACACACATACACACACACACGCACACACACAAAGAATGGTGCCGTGGAAGAATAGGAAAGTAGATACAAGAGCGGTCGGTGTTCTCAGCTTGTATCTGTTAGAGAGACACACTGAAATCCTTGAGTGCATTGACAGGATACCTGGAGATTGCTTTAAAATAAATCATACAGAGCTGGGGATGTGGTTCAGTGGGCTAAAGATCCCAAGCACCCTCCTAAATGCCAGGCAGCAGTGGCAGCTTTCCAGTACTCCCAGCACTCAAGAGGCAGAGAAGGGCATCCCCAGGGCAAGCTGCCTGGCTATGCTAGCCCATCAGTGAGTACTGGATTCAAGGGAAAATCTCTGCCTCTACGTAAGATGAAATATGATCAAGGAAGACACTTGAAATCAACCTCTGGCCTCTCCACCAGTGCACCCACACACATTTGAACACATGGGTGCACACACATACACACACACACCCCACCTACATACATACACACAAAAAGAAAAATGTAAAAACTATGCAGAAAGCCTGAGAGATGGCTTAGCAGTTAACAGCACTGACTGCTCTCGTGTAGGACCCAGGTTCAATTCCCGGCGCCTAAATCATGACTGACAACTACATGTAACTCCAGTTCAAGGGGGTTCAATGCCCTCTACTGGCCTCCATGGGTCCCAGGAATGCATATGACATACCTACAGACAGACAGACAAAACATCCATAACATAAAATAAAAATATTTTAAAAAGACTTTAAAAGTATTGCGCAGACTTCACCTTCGGGGAGGGGTGGGGAGACCCTGCTCTCTGAGCTTGGACTGCCCAGGCTGACTTCCAAAGAGCAGAAATGGAAAGATGAAAACTGTCTGTTTACAGCTGAGAAGCCTGACAGAATCCAGTCCGTGACCGTCAGCATCAGCTGTGATGGGCTAGGATCTAGAGATACCAGGAAGCCTTGGTGTAAGAAGCTGGCATTTGCTTCTGTGGCTTTAAGACAAGTTCAAAATTGTGCCCTAAAAGATGGGGGCTGGAGAAGTGGCAGCATTGGTAGAGAGCTTGCCTCCCATGTATGAGGTCCTGGGTTCGATCCCCAGCACCACGTACACTGGGCATGGTGAACAGACACCTGCAATTCCAGCACTTGCGAGGTGGATTCAGGAGAATCAGAAGTTCAATGTCATCTTCAGCTACACAGTGAGTTTGAGGCTAGCCTGGGCTACGAGAGATGCTCTCTATCCTTCCTAAGAGAAGGGCACCCACCATCCTCGTGACTGGTGGCTCCTCAGAGGTGTGCAGGGCATCGGAAAGGAAGATGGCTGTGGAGCTGTCACAGCCGGAGGGAGTTAAGGAGATGGGTGGCTCAGACCAGAGAGAGATCATTAGGGGGGAAACATGGGAATCGTGGCAGGGCTTCTGTTCACAACAGTGCAAGCTTGGCTCCCAAAGCATATCACATGAGGCAACGTGTCATTACGGGGCAACTGTGGGTGGGGTACTGGGCCTCTGGGAATTCCCTTCTGTCTTAGCTTCTCTATGATCTAAAACTGTCCTAAAAATCCCATTAACTAAAAAGTTTGAGGAAAAAGTGTTGTGTGAAGACATAAATGAAGAATGGCAGATGTGGGGGGGGTGGCTGAGGCCAGGGGGTCCTTATTTTACTATACTTTAGTGGATACTAGAAAGTCTCCACTTAAAAAAAAAAAGAAAAGAGCCCGTTTTAGGGACTCTGAGGCTCTGAGACTCTTGTGTTTCCTCTTCAGAATGTCTCCCTGGAGCTACCCATTGGGAAATATCACCGTATCAGTCCTTGGGATGGGGACTAGCCCTGTAGACTAACCCTGGACTCTGGTGCCTGCCTGCCTGAGCTAGAAGCGTCATCCCTAGATCTCAGCACAGCTACCTAGTCCTGGACCACAGAAACACCGTGCCTTCTACTTCCTCATGGGACCAGCTTCCGAGTCTTAACTGGGGCAAGAGTATGTGCTTGGAGCTATGCTGCTCACATATCTTGAAGCACGCAACATGCTAAGTTTCTGACACCACCACATTCTGTAGTAGGGGCAGGGAGCAGGCTAGGCCTCCAGTGAGATTGGCTCCAAGGGAAGCCTTACACCCAGGGGGCAGGTGCTGTGGGAGACACCCTGTTGCTTTTGCAGCCTCATTACCCGGACTTACCCACTTCTATCACAGGGATATAGGCCGCATGAGATCTCCTCATTATACCTTATCTTACCCTTTATCTTCCAAGTCTGCCCCAAGCCTGGCTCTTGAGAAGCCACCGAAGCAAAAGGGTGGAAGTTCTGGCCACACATATAACCACAGCCCTCAAGTAAGAAACTATGGTATCTTTCCCGGAAGGAAGGGCTCGGGTCATGACTGCACCCACCCAGCCATGCACCTGAAGGCAAGGTCTCCCCCACTCTGTGCCACCCTGCCTTCGGTCTGCAATGGGAAGAGAAAACAGGGGTCTTTTCACCAGGCCAAGCCCTAGCTTCAGCATTGTAACTGACCAGTCAGCAGGTCCTGCTGTCTATAGGGTTGACTGGCAGCTGCTCTGGGTCTCGGTGCAGATCCATCACGCTGCTAAGAGGAGAGGCGGCGCCTGCCACAGGCCACCTAAGTCACCCTCTAAGGACCTACAAGGCCCTAAAGACTCTCAACCCTTAGTCTCTGCACTGTGAAATCAGCCACCAGTCCTCAACCATTTGCCCTGTCCTGGATGCTGCCTGTCCTTACACCTGCAAAGGCCTCGGGCATAAGGTCCTGGCTCAAGCTGGGAAGGAGGGCCAGGTCACAGGGCACTTCAGGAGCCAGAGTCTGCCTGCACATGCCCTTCTGCACAGAAGCCTGGCTCTAAGGAAGCTAAGAAGGGTAGCATGAGCATCTCTCCAGGGGTTGGGGGAGGGATGGGAGCAGGGCTCTGAGAGGGGAGTGCATCCCTGAACATAAATGAAATGAGGTGTAAAATTGTTCAAAGCTACACTTCATAAAACTGCTGCAGCATGTCATTAATGGTGGCCCCAGAGCTGGGGACACACAGATGGGCACCTGGCAGGCATGGGGGTGGCTGGTGATTAGTTCAGGAGAGATGGTAGGCAGGAATTCACAGCTCTTCTAGGGGTGATACCAGCCCATCCTGGACCTTGTCATGATGGTGGGGATTTGAGGATGGCAAGATGGAACCAAGAGCCGGGCGATGGTGGCGCACGCCTTTAATCCCAGCACTCGGGAGGCAGAGGCAGGCGGATCTCTGTGAGTTCGAGACCAGCCTGGTCTACAAGAGCTAGTTCCAGGACAGGCTCCAAAGCCACAGAGAAACCCTGTCTCGAAAAACCAAAAAAAAAAAAAAAGATGGAACCAAGACTCCTGCTCCTAAGAGCTCAGAATGTCACTCAGACATCTGGGTCACCTGAGGTAACACTCACCTAAACCCAGGCTGCAAACAGGCCAAGGCACTAAGAAGGATACCCAGCAGACCATCTTGGCAATGGTCAGGGGGCCCAGCTAGCCCACCAGGACCAGGTCAGCAGCCCAAGCAATGGCCAAGGGGCCCAGCTAGCCTACCATATTCAGGTCAGCAACCCAAGTAATGGCCAAGGGGCCCAGCTAGCCTACCATATTCAGGTCAGCAGCCCAAGCAATGGCCAAGGGGCCCAGCTAGCCTACCATATTCAGGTCAGCAACCCAAGCTTCAGTTTTCTTGGGGTGAGACATACAAGGCAATTCAAAGAATGGTTACAAAGTTTCAATGTACTAAACCAATACGCAAAGTTCAAGATAGCTGCCTAGCTGCCCTGTGACTTCCCTGAGATGTGTGAACAAGTGTCTCCCGACCCCAGATCGGGTGCTTACAACAGACTGAAGAAATGAACCCACTCAAATCTCTCTGGCGAACCAATGGGCCGACTAGGGTTACTCACAGGAGCACGGGCAACTCAAAGGCAGCAGCCTCCCAGCAAAGCCCATCCCAGCACGGGCGAGTTCTCTTGAAAGCCTTTTCCCTGATGCCCCTCAGCACAACTCACCAAACAGCTTCCTGTCTCCAGCCTTTGTTACTGTGTAGAGCCTTGGGGAGGGGTCTATAAATCTGTAAACTTCCATGCCATCCCCACCGTCCGGGAATGTTTCCTCAAACTGTGAGCCAAACAACCCTGTCTTCAGTTGCTTTTGCCAAGTGTTTTATCCCAGCAAAGGAAAAAACACATGATACCCTCCCTGTCCTCCAGAAATTGGTGTGACCATCAGGATGGCTCCAAAGTCCCACTGACCCTTGCTCTCCTCAGCTGAGGGTGGTAGCAGAAACCTCTTTCCCCCCTCCTGGGGAGTCCTGGGAGTTTTTCAGCCTAGGAGGGTTCATAGGGATCCTAGCAGGATGATAAAGAGGGAGCTACTAGGGAAAAAGAGGGGGCTGGGAGGGAAAAAGAGGGGACGGGGGGGAGGGGATGGGGCATGAAGAACAGCCAGGGCTTACTGCAGTAAGAACCCATAAAATCAAAGATGGGTTTCCATGTGTACTGATTCATGCATCCCACTCATCAGTCACTGTGTGTGAGGTAGCTGGCCTACAGCGTCTGCACCGTATGAACATAGATCCTGATAGCGCACACCCTTAGCTCAGCTTCTGAAGCCCACCCTGGGCAGGGCCAGACCAGGCTCTCACCACCCCACCTTCCAGTATGGCATCCCTCAGCCCCTCACACATCACCAAGGCTATCCAGCCTCAAACACAGAATTAAAGCAGAGCTTGTGAAACCAGAGCTGTGGTCAAGACCGTACCAAACAGGTCTGGGCTGCTTCCAACCAGTCTCAGCCAGCTCAAATCATTTCTAACCAAGACAAGCCAGTTCTAGTGAATTCCAGGACTGACCAGACCAGGATGGAATCAACTCTTAACGTGTTCTGACTGATCCCAGCAATATACACACTGTTTAAAGTAGATTGCGGCCAGTTCCAACTGGTTCTGGCTAAATCTAACTGGATCAGACCAGTTGTGCCCAGATCAAAGCAAAGTTAATTTAAGTGACTCCAAGCTGGTTCCAACCCAGCCAGTCCCTTCCTCCTCTGAAAATGTTCTCATTAAGAACCTACCAGTTCCTCACCTACTCAGCGACGGGACCCTTCCTGCCTCTTCTGGGGGGAGACACTAATGCACTGGGCTCCGAGGCCATGGCAGAGCAGAAGCCCGATGCTTTATAATAACTCAGTAAAATATACAGTTTGCCAAGTGGAGGTCACGCAGAACCTTCTTCAGTCTTTCTCCTCCTTCAATGTTGGGAGACAGTTTCTCACTAAACCTGGAGCTTGCCGGTTTGGCTTAACCAGCAAGCCCCAGAAACCTGCGCTCACAGGCTCCGAGATTACACTGATAGGACTCCACACAGGCTTGTATGTGAGTGCTGGGGTTCAAAAGCAGGTCCTTGTGCTTGCGCAGTAAGCGGTTTACCAACTGAGCCGTCACCTCTGCCCGTACCGAGTGTCATGGCGCACACTGGTTCCTGTGGCGCCAATCAGCTGAGATTATCTATTGCCGGTTGGGCCTGGAGACAGCGTCTCTACAGGGGCTGTGAGTGGGCCCAGCCGGACTCTGTTGGCTCCGACTTCTCTCAGAGCCTCAGTGTCCTCGGTAGGATTTGCTGGGCTTCCATGTCATCAACAGACATAACAGCTGATGACGACAGTGTCCAAGCCCTTAGAATGGTGGTGTAACCTACAGTGCATACGCAGGATACGTCTGCTAGTTTCCCAAGTTTTCAGTTCATTTGGTTTAGGCAGAGTCTCCCTATGTAGCCCAAGCAGACTTGAACTCTTGAGGTTTTTCTGCCTCCACCTACAAAGTTGTTTAGGTGATTGACAGACACATACCACCACACCTCCCCTCCTCTTCTTCCTTTCTTTTTCTTTGGACTATTACAACTGTCTTTTCTCTGGTGTGGTGATTAGAGCTATTTTGACGTGAGTTGAAAGCTGAGCTGTGGGGTCTGGTCTGACTCCCAGGCCCCTTGACTCCGGGCCTTCTGCTTCCCTCCTGTGGAGGGTGCTAGGAAAGGAGCTAAGAGTGGATTTCCGGTGCCCGCTGCACTGCCAGGTGAGACTCCAGGTCTTTCTGGGCTTGGGACATGACTCTTGGGACTCTGTCTCTGCTAAGGGGTTTCCTGTGTGGGGTGAAGGGCTCCTCCTTCCAGAAAGCCTTCCTGTGCTTGAGTAGATTCCCCCAGGATAGAGGAAATGGACAGAACTGCTACATCTGTCAAAGCCAGCCAAGTAAGGGCCCTCTGAGGGGCTAAGAGCTTCCTGAGGGCCTGTGGAGGGTCTCTGCTCCTCTAGGCCTCCATACAGGGAGAGAGACAGGAGGGAATGAGGCAGAATAATACTCTGGGGGCTCCCAGAGGGTCTTTGGGTCTCTTGTCTATGCTCTGCAGCAGGGAGGGGAGCAGGGGAGATGGCCAAGGTTCTGAAGAGAGTTTAGAAGGCACCTCACCGTGACATGAGCCTGAGCTGCTCACTTGAGTCTCTCTCTCTCTCTCTCTCTCTCTCTCTCTCTCTCTCTCTCTCTCTCTCTCTCCTCCTTCCCTCCCCATATTACATACATATATACCACTAAACACTTAAAAACTAGCAATTTCTAGCAATCACTGTTGGTTGAAGGCTCATCGCGTTCCAAGCCTTTGCCTGCATTAGGTCATTCTCTGTCCTAATCCTGTGGCAATGTCCTGACTTCAGGCTCCTTTCCCTGAGGAAGAGGCCAACTCACAGGCAGGGCAGGGCTGAGCCCACACCTGTGAGTCACGCAGCTGACTCCCACTGCACCCAAATGGCAATCTTTAATCGATTGGTAGTGGCTGCCTGAAGGGCAATATTGAAATTTGGTGGCCTCACTCTGAAGAACTGGAAAGAGTGCCATGATTGATTAATGATGTCTGCCACCAGCAGAGGCACGGGTAAGGGTGGCTCACATGCAGCCTATAGGCTATATGTCCCTAAGGCTCTATGCCCCAGGCTGAGTTCTTCTGTCCTCCCATGCTAACAGAACAGGGCTGGACAGCTAGCTCAGCCCTTACAGGCTAAAGCTGACAACCAAAACTCTAAGACTCAGTTCCTAGGATGGCAGAACTGCCACAGAAAGAACAGAAAGGTCATGACTATACAAATTGTTTTGAAGTCTGTCAAGACAACATAAGGGGCTGTTCCCACAATTGTGCATGCTAGCATTAGTCATCCTCATCCTGGTGCACAGCCCGCCCCCCAACATCCTCAACAGCTTCTACCTGCCAAATGTCCCCCAGCATGTTGACTTGCCTGTTGACTAAGGCAGGCTTAGTCACACGGGGCTTCACAGGGGCTGGCTGGGGTAGCATGCGGAGGCACAGCATCTTTCATAACTGCAGACAGAGGGCTCGTGAGTCATCCCATCACTTAGCACATGAAATCAAGGACCAGGCTACTGGAAGCTGCATCCATGGTACCCTGGCACCCATTCTATTATCATAACCCGCCTCTGCTCCCTGGACTCCAGTGCCTCACTAGCTGGAGGCAGATCCTCCTGTTTGTACCTGTGGAGAAGGAGGAGGAGGAGAAAAGGAGGAGGAGGAGGAGGAGGAGGAGGAGGAGGAGGATGCCCCCTTCTCCTCCACTGGAAGGATCCTGGGGCTCAAGGGCTGGGCACGTCCAAACCCACACGAGCTTCTTTTCAGGGGTGGGAGTGGAGTAGGGAAAGTGACTTGGGAAAGCAGAGACTAGATTCAGACTCCCAGCACCCAGATAGGGTGTCATGGGATGTTTTTTAGCCAATGACTTGGGGCAGCAAACTCTAGGGCATGGTCTTGTCTGCTACATGACAGCTGATACGCTGAGGGGAAGGATCTCTCTCTCTCTCTCTCTCTCTCTCTCTCTCTCTCTCTCTCTCTCTCTCTCTGTTGCTCTAGCTCTCTCACTTGGATGGTGACAGCAGAGCAGGCGGCTTGCAGTCAGTGCTCTTTCCCCTTGAACAGAACAATTGTGGCGGCATCTGACCCGTCCTGTATCAGTGTTACCCCTACTTTACATTTAATAGACTCTTTTGAACCTCTCCCGGACTCTTGTGGACTCACACGATAGGTACCTTGCTTCTGTCACTTACAGGTTGGAAGAGCTTACCCAAGTCACTTCATCTCTCTGTGCCTCAGTTTCCTCATCCCCTAAATGGGAGAAGAACATCTCTGCTGAGCTCCCTGGGCAGAACAAGATTCAGTCCTGGAGTGGGCTCTGGAGGACCTTTGACCCAGGGATACTACAGGATAAGCAGGTCAACCCATTACACAGGTAAGGTCACCGAGGCCCAGGGTCAAACCAACAGGTAATCATGTCATTCCAGATCCTGTGGGCTGCCCAGAACAGTGTCCAGCCAGGTAGCGAGATGTGATGGCAGGCAGGAAGAATGTCACAGCCATACATGACATCAAGAGTGGTTCTTTGGAGGGCAGGACATGGTGGCCCATGTCTATAATCCCAACACTCAGAAAGCAGAGGCAGGCAGATCTCTGTGAGTTCAAGGCCAACCTGGTCTACAGACTGAGTTCCAGGGTAGCCTGAGTTATACAGAGAAACCCTGTCTCAAAAGAAGAGTGATCTCTTGAACCACTGCCCCGTCAGGTGGGAGAGGCAGGGTGCTCTGAGCACTTAAACCCCGCCCCCAGGTCCAGACCACTGCAGAGCTATAGGGATTCTTCTCGAACCCAAGCGCCCTATGCTCTGGTCCTGCCCTCACTTCACCCTCCTTCTAATCCCACCTTTCTGCTGGAAGTGCCCCCTCTCCGCCCAGCCAGTGGGGCCACATGATCTCCTCTCTCTGTCTCTTTCTCTCTCTCTCTGTCTCTGTCTCTCTCTCTCTCTCTCTCTGTCTCTTTCTCTCTCTTTCTCTCTCTCTCTCTCTCCCCCAAGAGGAACTGTCAACCCTAACTCAAACCCCAACCCTAAAGCAGCCTCGTCATGTCCCTCTTCTGCCTCCCTTTTCCTTCTCTTAGGTACTCAGACCATTGCTGGGACCGCAGTGGCCTGGTGGCAACTTTGCCACTTACCTTGCAAACACTTCTTGTTCCCTTCAGGGTATGTAGGCTGGGACCCCCGGCTTAGGGCAGACATGCATGTCAAGTGGAACCAGACGCTTGTCGGATGGTATGTGACATAGGAAACTCCTCTTGGGGCCTCAGCTTCCACCCTTGGAGTGGGGTTGGCACTGCTGCATTGTCCTCTCCCGACCCAGTTTCAGAGTGAGCTCACAGCCCAGAAGGGCTCTCGGGCTGTGGAGAAGAAATTGGATGGGAGGCTCTCCCACACACTCACAGGCCCATCTTACTTGCCAGTCACTGATGAGCACTTTGTGAAAGAGAGATTCATGTAGAAGATCCTCAAGTATGGGGCGGGAGAGTGGGTCTCAAATCTGTGCCTGAGGCCAGGCTGGAGATGTCTGTGGGCTGAGGTATGAGGACAGGTAACGGAAGGTTTGGCGGTAATGGCGGTCTACACATGCGTAATAAAACCTAATTTGGCCATTCCCTTCATGGTTCACACCTGAGGGGTGGGGCCTGCACTCCAAAGCCGGTGATTAGGGAGGGCCACAAGCAGGAGCAGTGAGTGAGGCAGGCTTTCTCTGGGTCAGGGATTTATCTGCAATCCACCCCCAAATTCCACCTGGACAGCCATTTCCAAACCCCTCCCCTTTCTTCTATGCCTTTCATGGAGGCTTTCAGGCCAGCCCTCCATGCCTCCCTGAGTCAAGTATGGAAACCTAGCCCTGAGCCCTACACCTCCATGTGAAGACATGTACACGATTACCCGCAGCTCTTTTGGAGTGCCCAAGTAGCTGCACCCTAAAACACACCTCTGTTTCCCTGTCACCTACCATAGTGCGTGAGCTGACTGGGCACCCACGGCTCAGGACAGACCAGCTTCCTTGTTGAACACACATCCGTGGAGCCCACCGCCAGGCCACGAGTGGCATACGTGTGTATTCATTCGGATCAGGGTGCCTGTGGTAGTTTGAATGTAATTGGCCGCCATAATCTCACAGGGAGTGGCACTATTAGGAGGTGTGGCTTTGTTGGAGGAAGAATGGCCTTTTTGGAGGAAGTGTGCCACTGTGGAGAAGGACTTTGAGGTCTCTTATATGCTCAAGCCACACCCTGTGACTCAGTTTACTTCTGTTGCCTGCAGATCAAAGCTGTAGAATTCTCAGCTCCAGCACCATGTCTGCCTGCACGCCACCATGCCCCACCATGGTGATAATGGACTAAACCTTTGGAAATGTAAGCCACCCCAATTAAATATTTTTCCTTTATGAGAGTTGCCATGGTCATGGTGTCTCTTCACAGCAGTGGAAACCCTAGCTAAGACAGTGCCCATACCAACCGTCAGTGACTTTTCCTCTGGTATCTACATGCCAATAAGTCTGCCTGCGTACCTCATATCTCTTGGGTCTCCCAAAGCCACCTTAGAGGTCACACTTCCCAAGTACCTGCTAGGAGCCTGGAAGAGTCCTTCCGACTCCGTGAGGTGTGTCAGTCAGGGAAACTGGGTTATACTGTTGTAACGAAGATCCCTCCCACTTCTCAAGTCTACCCAGGTTTGCCTCCTGTTTGTGAGTTTTCCAGGTTGGCTGGAACTTCTGTTTGATTTCATGGTGAGACCCAGACTGGCAAAACAGCCACCATGTGAAACACTGTCATGCCCACAGACGCAGAAGGCCCCAGAGTCCCGTATCGATGGTAATATGGCCAAGCTAAAAAAAAATTATATGTGCAATTTTTGCCCATAATAAGACCAGAGTAAGTCACCTGGAGCCATCTAATGTCCTAAAACCTTACCTGGACCAGCACTAATGTCTCTCACGTGTCTGTGAGCAGGGCAGTAAAAAAACCACACCAAGTGTTTCAGAACAGTGGGCAGCCTGGCTCGGAGCTGGTGAAAGAGCTGTCTAGGACCCAGAAGCAGCCTAAGATGCGAGTGAAGGGTCTACACGGGACGGTTGTGGTCAGTGAGCACTTGGAATGGAAAGTCCCGTCTGGGCCACATTCATCTGTGGGATTTTAAGTGAATGGTTAATGACAGGTGTCACAGGTTCTCTTTGGCTGGACCTTTGAAGAAAAGACAGCCTGCCTGTCCTAATTTCCTTCCCCATGGCTCTGACAAAAATACCCTGACGGAAAGATCCCGGGGAGAAAAGGTTTATTTGGCTCACGATTCTGAAGCAGCTTGTCACATGACATCCACCCCAGAGATTCTCAGCCTGCTTTCTCCACTCTCAGACAAGCCAAGATCTGAACCTAGGGAGTGGTGCCGCCCATAGTGGGCTGGATCATCCCATCTCAGCAAAAGCAAGGCAATTCCCCCAGACCGGCCCACAAGCCAACTGACCTCGACAGTGATTCCACTGAGACTTTCCCACCGGGAGATTCCACATTGTATCAAGTTGACAATTAGAACTGGCAATCACACTGTCCATGTGTGCTGGGTTTCTCCCAGATGTCCAACCAGAGTCTCATAGCCCAGTTAGGGATTGGGGGTGCCAGTCAGAAGGTGGTGTGTCCAGGGGTGAGATGAATGGAGGTGAATGGGATGATAGGCCACGGCTGTTTCTGTTGGAGCCTTGGGGTTCCCCAAAGAAACAATGAACACACACATGCACACACACACACACGCACACACACACACACACACACACACACACTACCTGCACTGACTGAGAGGACAGACAGAATGACAGTATGAAGTAATTTAGGACATGGAGGATGATATGGAATGTCCAACCCCGCTGTGGGAAAAGTCAAGAGTCAACCCAGTTATCAGCAAACTTCCCCTTAGTTCAAAGTGCAGCAGGTGGAGCTGCAGGATACAGATGACCTCTTCGAGGATCCTAAGGTGACCCAGAACCTGCCCAGTGTGAGGAGAGGCCACCTGCCATGACAGTACAGACCTCAGGGGGAAACAGGGGCCCTGCTGAGGAACAATGCACAGACAGGTAAGGGCAGGGTCCTTGTGAAGGGTGGCTGTGGTGCTCTATGGAAGAGCGTGAAGTTCTGATGGGTGAGGATGGGACCCCTGGGGGAGGGGCGGTGGCAGAGACAGGCCGCTGATGGCCTGTGGAGGACAGCTCAGTCTAAGTGTATACAGTGTATACAGTGGCGATGACGGATGCCTGACCACTCCTTCTCCCTGTCAGTAAAAGGATCTAGAACAGAAAAGCAGCAGGTGATGGTGGCTCACGCCTTTAATTCCAACACTCGGGAGGCAGAGACAGGTGGATCTCTGTGAGTTCGAGGTCAGCCTGGTCTACAGAGTGAGTTCCAGGACAGGCAGGGCTATACAGAAACGCTGTCTCAAAGAAGAGGAGAAGGAGGAGGAGGATGGAGGAGGAGGAGGAGGAAGAAGAGGAGGAGGAGGAGAAAGAAAAAAGTGCCAGACTGAATGTCACTGGGCACCGATGGTGCCACCACTTACAGAGATATCAGTTCCAGGGAGTGGTGGGAAAATCCAGCAGATGCCATTACACTCAAGTGATCACATGAGCATCACTGGGACAGATCATCCGGAAGCCCCCACTCCCTGAGCACCTAGAATTGCCTGGGTGCAGGGGCTTTTCCAGCAGTTGGGGGGTGCTATATCTAACCAGGAGAAACCTCTAATAACTGTCGCTCCATGTCACCTCCAACAGTGGTGCTGGTCCTGCTGCATCCCCAGTGATGGACAGCTAGGTGACACCACTGCTGGAAGAGCCATTGAGTGAACCTGGTCACCAAGGGTGGGGTCTCGGCCCAGGTGGCACTGATGATGGTGATGGCTACAATGACCTGAAAGTTTCTGTGTGCAGGAAACACACCAGAAGACCGGTGGATTTGGGGCAGCATTCCAGAACCTTCTGCGTGGTTAAGGGCCATAGTTATAACAGTCACAACTTTTCTATGTGTATGCCATGATTTCAGAATAAAAAAAAAAAGTGAACAGTCAACCTACAGGTGAGATGTTGGCACTGGCTCGCCAAATAGAAGGCATTTGTCTTTGTCGGTGTGCGCGCGCCCTCTTGTGGTGATCATGGCACAGTGCGGCACTTGACACCAGGTGGATCTAGGACTTGGGTGATTTCTCCTGGACCACGCAATGAAGAATCCTCAGAGGTCACCTCAATCACCCACCTGCCTCCATCCTGGGTTTCTTCTCACCTGGACCATGAAAATACTTGTGTCTTCTGCCCTCAAGGTTCCAGAAGTGTTGAGAACACCCAGAGGGCAGGCCCACTGTCCATGCTAATCTACACACTGGTGAGATAAGCCTGGTCCACAGAGGACGGAGCTAACTGCAGGAAGAGACTGCTCCCGGCCCTCTGCCTGAGCGTGTGCACAGCACCTCTCAATGCTCAGCCTTCCACGGGCGCTAACAAGAGAGAGAGAACAGACCCCAGTGCACAGCCACAAGTCCCCAGCTGCCGGGGGAAACCTGGTTCACACCTGCCGCCCAGCCTGACTAGAAGGAGCCCTCCTTCTCGCTCACAAGTGTCTGGATTTGGGTGCTGAACCATTTGGTCACTGGAGGAAGTACAGATGTTTCCAGGGATGTTAAGTCACGTGGTCTCCTGCACTTACTCACTATGGGGCCTTGGAAGGAAGGCTCTCAGAAATTCTGAGCCCTTGTCAGAGACGTTGGTGACTGTTCATTTGACTCTCACCTCTATCAGGTCACAGAGAACAAGTCAGAAAGGGAAGTGGGGGCTAGGATGAGAGAAGCGTTCAGAGCAAGCGGCCAGAGGTATGGCTGGCCATCCAGGATGTCTTGAAATCTAGGAAGTGGGGCAGATGTGGGCCTCAGGACCCTGAGGAGGGTACAGGTGACCTATCAACATATTTAATGTCACAGAATATTTTTGTCGTTGCTGTTGTTTTGGGTTCCTGTTTTGTTCTGTGAACACAGGGTTTCGTGTATCCCGGGTTGGCCTCAAAATCCACTGCTTAGCTAAGGATGACCCTGAACTTCTCAATCCTCTTGCCTCCACTCCCCGAGTACTGGGATTTCAGCTTGCACCACCGCACTGATTTCCGTGCTGAGAGGGATCGAACCCCGGGCTTTGTGCTTGCTAAGCAAACACTCTACCACCTGAGCCGCTTCCCCTGAGCTGCATCCCCAGCCTGGGTATCAGTTTGGTGATGAGGGAAGAGAAAGCATCATCCCTGTCCTGAGGAGGGGAGGGGAGTCCCTGTTGAGCTCCAGGCTGTGGTCTAGCAGTGGCCAGGCTCAGCAGCCTTGTGCCTTTCAGAATCTGTAGCCCCAGGTTTAGTCTGTTGGGTGGATCTTGTTTTCCCAGTGAAGAGGAAAGCTGAAGGGATGGGAGCTTGGGGGTCCTGGAAGATGGTGGTCATCTCCTTACACTGCTGTGGAGAGTGGGAGGGTCAGGATTGCTGGGGTTCCACCCTGTGCCTGCCCCCTACGCAGTGACTTGGTGAATAGTCTTGACCATGGCCAGCAGAGTGGGGAAGCCCAGCAGCGTTCCTACCCCAGCAAGGACAGAGGAGCAAGCCCAGACCCCATGTCCATCATCAGCAGAGGAAGGGTCAGCACGGATGTGGGGGATAGCGTGGTCCAATGTCTATAGGACTAGGAGGTGGGACACAGGATGCCATGGAAATTAGCACTCGTAAAAGTCTTGAGGTGGGTGGGAGGGGTGTCTGGGTCAGCCTATATTTGAGAGTGGAGAACTATGACTCAGTGCTTCTGGAACTTTCTGTAATGACTAACACAGCACTTCACACTTTGTGCGGTTGCCTCTGTGATCCTCACAGAAACAGAACTCGTGGGTTTGTCTGCATGGGTTTGCGTGCACACGTTTGTGATGCACCCAGAAAGCATGTTCCCTGCCGCTGAGCCGAGGTGACCATGGTCTGACCTGTGGACAGCTGAGTCTAAAAGCGTCTAATCCCAGGTGTGGTGGTGACTTCTGTGACTCCAGCATTCGGGAGGCTGAGGCAGGAGAATCATGAGTTGGAAGCCTGAACTACAGGGGAAGACTCTGTCTCAAGAACACAAAAATAAATTAGTAAAAATAAAAACTAATTACTAAGGCCTCCCTGTGCTCATAGAAATCCTGTCTCACCCACGCTGACCTTTCCTGGACGGGGCGGAGTCCTCTCACTCATGGCATCCGAATTCCCACAAAGTCTCTTCCACCTACACTTTGAAGACTCCCTGGTGCAAGCCCTCCTATCTGAGGCTTGGACATAGTAATGTACACTAGGCCTTGGACTCACTGGGGTGTCTGGACTCAGTGGGACCTCCAGCACACAAGCCTGTGCCGGGGCAACCTGGGTAGAGGCAGGGTCACGAGTTCTAAGGGTGACACTGAGCAGCACTGAGTCCCCAGCAGGCATGAGGGTCAGAGCGGGAGAGCTGGGATAAGGGCAGGCTCCTGTGAGAACACGGACATAGGCCCTTCAGACCTGCTCAATGCTAGCAGCTGGGGACAAGGCTGACCTGCAGGACACTGGCACGACACCCTTCTGGGTCACCCTAGCAAAGGAGACACTGGCCCCTCTGAGATATGAAGTCACATGCCAGTGTCATGACCGAAGGAAGCTGCCCACCACCACGCACACTGGACTCTCTGGAAAGTGACCCTGGGGCCACTAAGAACAGCTGAGGACTGGAAAATGGGACAGCTCTGAGCTCCGTGTGGCTCACCTTCTCAAATCGAGGGTCACATGACTGAATGTAAGGGGGTGGAGACTTGGGCAACAGTCAGGTGGTTCCGAATACACAATGCCCACGAATGAACTAAAAACTAAGTGTGGTGAACTTGAGGGGTCTCTGGAAGCACTCACCTAAGTTACATGCGCTAACTTCCCTGAACCCTCGGTTCTGGTCATACACTGTGTGCCCTCTGCAACGTGTGTGCGATCGTGTCAACCAAATGATACCAGAAAACAGTACTGGAAACACCTGGGTTCAGGTGGAAGACTCCTCTGTGTTCCAAACTGTGGGGCTTTTATTGTATGTGCAAAAATTTTTTTCTTATAGAACTATTTTTTCAAGTTTTATGAGGATTTGCATGTTATTTTTATGTGTATTGTGCTTGCCTGCTTGAGTTTATATGCAAACGTGTGTGCAGAAGCCAGAGATAGCATCAAGTTTCCTGGAACTAGAGTTACAAGGCAGTTGTGAGCTGCCCAGTGTAGGTGCCGGGAACTGAACCTGGGTCCTCTGCAAGAGCACCAAGTGCTCTAAACCACAAAACCAGCTCTCCAGCCCCCAGAACATAATGTTCTAACTGTGGCAAAGAAAGACTTACATGTTTTCCTACCATCATTCCTCAGCATATATCACAGTAGGACATGTTGGGATGACATTGTGTCAGGGTGTTTGATTCTAAAATCTGCCATTTGACTTGCTCACTTGAGGGTCAGAGTAATGACACTCACTGTTGGTGAAGCCTTTTCTGCAAGCCTGCTGACCTGAGTCTGAGCCCTGAAACCCACATAGAAAAGGAAGGAGAAACCCAGCTCCACAAAGTTGTCCTCTGGCTTCCATATGTGCACCACAGCATGTGTGCCCATCCACGTTATCACACGCACACACACACACTCACACACACACACACACACACCATTGCTAAATGAATTCTGACATGGGACTGAGAGGGTTTCCCTAACACATGTCCGCTACTCTGTGCTGTGCCATTTATTAAAGCAACGCTCACTCACCATTGACAATTATGAAAGTGAAACACCCTTCAGCTCTGAGAGCATTGAAGGCGTCATATCCTGCAGTGTCAGGGACCAGCAAGATTCATTCTTCCCCAGTCCAGCCACAACACCTTCAGCCTACAATTTATCCTGCCTACAAGATGTGCCAGGGTGTAGGCAGAGGCTGCTCGTTCTTTCCCCAGCCACCAGACCTGAAATAATCACACAGAAACTATATTAATTACAATATTGTTTGGTCAATGACTCTAACATATTTCTAGCTAGCTTTACATCTTAAATTAACCCATTCCTATTACATATTTCACCACGAGGCTTGTGGCTTACTGGTAAGGTTCCAGCGGGCGGGTGTCTTTCTCTACATGGCATCTCCCTGACTCTGCCTTCTTTTCTCCCAGCATTCAGTTTAGTTTTCCTGCCTAGCTCTATTCTGCCCTGCCACAGGCCAAAGCAGATTCTTTATTAACCAATGATAATAACACATATTCACAGGATACAGAGAAGGATCCCACATCACTGGGTAAAGGTGGTGTCAAAATTGTTGAAGTAAGCCGGGTGATGGTGGCACACGCCTTTAATCCCAGCACTCGGGAGGCAGAGGCAGGCAGATCTCTGTGAGTTCGAGACCAGCCTGGTCTACAGAGTGAGTTCCAGGACAGGCTCCAAAGCCACAGAGAAACCCTGTCTCGAAAAAAAAAAAAATTGTTGAAGTAAGTGGTCAACCAAGGTCTATCCCAGCTTGGGAACCACACCCTGAGACTAAGCTCACCCCAAGGGGCAGGACCTAGAGGCTGGACATCCCAGAGACCTGGATAGAACCAAACATGACTAGTCAAAAAAAAAGTCAATGAAATGATTCCTAATGATATCCTGCTATATTCATAGATTGGTGCCTAGCCCAACTGTCATCAGAGAGGCTCACCCAGCAACTGATGCAAACAGTTGCAGAGGCCCACAGTCATGAGGTGGAGCTCAGGGAACCCTGCAGAAGACAGGAAAGGATTGTAGGAGTCAGTGAGGTCAAGAAATCACAAGAAAACCCACAGAATTAACTAACCTGGGCTCATAAAGACTCAGAGAGACTGAACTGACAATCAGGGAGCCTGCATGGGATTGACTCTGCATATGTGGGACAGTTGTGCCCCTTGGTCTTTGTAGCAGGCTTTCTTTTGGACCACCAACCAGCTCTCAAATCATGACATGGAGACGTATTATTAATTATGAATTCTCAGCTTTGTCTTATGCTTGTCCCACTAGCTCTTATAACTTAAATTAGCCTGTTTCTCTTCATCTACCTTTGCCTCTAGGCTTTTTATCTTTCTTTCATTCTGTATGTCCTACTCCATGTCTGGTGGGCTGGCAGCTGCCTGGATAGCCCCAGGCACCTCCCTCTCTTCCTCCCTCAATCTCTCCTTCCCTCCACTCAAGTCTAGATTCCTCCTCCATCTTATTCTCGCTGCCCACCAGCCCTGCCTCTCCTTCTATGGCCTACCTATTGACTGCTCAGCTTTTTATTAGGCCAATCAAGTGATTTAGGCAGGCAAGGCAAAGCAGCAACACATCTTTACATCACTAAACAAAGGCAGAGCAAACAAATGTGACACCTTTACATAGTAAAGTGTATTCTATTCTCCAGATGTCTCCTTGTGAGACCCCTAGGGGCGGGAGCAGAGGACTCTGACTCAGCTGCCTGCCTTTGGGACCCTTTCCTCACCCAGCCTTCATATAAGAGCAGGGGCCTAGTCTCACTGGAACTTGATATACATGGCTGGCTGACATCCATGGAGGTCTTCCCTTTTCTGAAGAGAAACAGAAGAGGAGGAGTGGATGTGGGTGGGAGAGGAGGTGAGGGAGGGAGGGGAAACTTTGGTTGGGACATAAAAACAAAAAAATAAACAAAAAAGATTCCACTCTTTCTGTAGAAGGAAACAAGAACATCTTCCCCATTGCTATAAACTTCCTTTCATCTTTAATAAATGCTAAAGTTATATGTTTGCCAAAGAACTCTTTAAAACCATTTTTTTTTTTGCAATTCATGATCAGTAAATGCTTTAACTTATATGCCTCTTACACACCTGGGACCACACACATTTCTCAAGCAAAAAGGGGTCCCAAGAGGAAAAGGTGTAAGCAGTGTGACTTAGCATATGCTTAATTATACGAACTGCCTTCATTCTACGGTCTGGAATCACAAGTTCAGAGGAGTTCAGGAATATGCCTGATGCCACACAGCATCTCACACCCAGGCCTTCCTCTCTTTCTGCTATTTTTCCCCCCAAGACAGGGTTTCTCTGTGTAACATCCCTAGCTGTACTGGAACTTGCTCTGTAGACCAGACTGGCCTCAAACTCACAGAGATCCGCCTGTCTCTGCCGCCTCAGTGCTGGAGTTAAAGGTGTGCGCCACCACGCTTGGCCTCTGCTATTCCTGATTCCCAAGTGTACTCCTCGGAGTGCCCATTGGTGTCCTCAGAGGGTGGGGGTGCTGTTGGTAGAGAAACAAAAGAGAAGCATTTAGTGGTGCAGTTATCCTCATGCTAAAATTTCTTGAAAACCACTCAGGCCATTTTGTGAGTCGCTGGCTGAGAAACTCAGCAGACGCGGTTATTCGGTCCTGTACCCTTTTATCCTGAACCGCTGCCTTAGGTGAATATTGAGCTGCAAGGTGACCTCTGCCAGCAGTGACCAGAACCAGGAGAGGGCGGACGTGGTGACTCAGACCTGCAGGAAGCCAGGCTGCTTCCAGCACCTGCTCTGCCATCATAAACAGTAACTTCCATCCCCAGGTTTGCAAAACAGCTGCAGCCTTTCCAGACCCCACAGCTACGTTCCCGGCAGGAAAAAGGAGAAAACAGAGCAAAGGCAACTAGAACCCATAAATCCTGGAGCCTGGCAGACTTCTGCTGGCCTCTTATTGGTCAGAAATATGTCACGTGACTAGCTGCAGGGTCACCTGGGAGATTGAGTTTGCAAAGGCCTACCATCACGGAGTGGGAGGTTTCTAGATAAGGAAGCAGAGGATACTGGATAATGTCAATTTCCTTTCCTGACTCAGAGGGACTGGAGTCAGGCTCAGAGGTTGGCGATGACTCAGGGTTAAGAGCACTGGCTGCTCTTCTAGAGGACCAGGGATGTCATTCCCAGCATCCACATGGTGGCCCACAGCCATCTGCAATTCCAATTCCAGGGGATCTGTCGCCCTCTTCTGGCCTCTGAGAGCACTGCAGGCATGAGGTGCCCAGTCATACAAGCAAGCAAAACACATAAAATAAAGGTGAATGAATCTTACAGACACATATACTTATCTACCCACACCATCTCCCCTTTGTTTCTAGGCCCATTCAAAGCCCCCTCACTCTTCAAGGACACACTCAGCCACGCTCCAGGTTCCTACAGCCACCTCCCACTCCCTCAGCTCCTCTGTTGTGTATGTGCCCCTTACCCATGCTTGAGTGAGGACTACGGGTGACTAACTCCTTTGCTGTGTCACCTACCTGTTGCTAGAAAGGTAAGGGCATAGCTCATTTGCATACACATGTTACCACCAGGACAAGATTCAGCTCAGAACTCAACTAACTGCGTGAGTACGGGGGAAAGACAGAATGGTATAGAACGCCTTACTTGGTGATACCAACGCTGCCATTAGAACACAAAGGGGTTTTTAAATCGGTCCCTGGGAAGTGAGGTACAGGCAGGGCTGAGGGCGGATGATCCAGTCTAAAGGTCACTGGCATGCCAGGCAGCCTGCCCCTTCCATCAGCCTCCCGCCTGGCTTGCTCCATTCAACTTCAAACTGTGTCTCTTTGGTGAAGGCGTCCAAGGGGCATGGTGCACCTCGGTCATGGGGCCCCCTCCCTCGATCTAACCTCTTCCTCAGCCATCACACTGAAGAGAAGGATTTCAGCACAAAAGGGGGCGCCAGACAATCACAGCATCACCATCTGCTGCTTTCCACACCCTAGATCTGGGTCCCTATCCACGAGATGGATCATGTCAGCTCCCGCTCTCAGCCCAACCCCAGAGCCAGGGACAGACTCTGCATGGTCCACCTTAGGTCAGAGCCAGGGACAGACTCTGCATGGTCCACCTTAGGTCAGAGCCAGGGACAGACTC